>NC_060149.1:810783500-811383500 GCF_021461385.2 Schistocerca piceifrons
ATCAGTGTAGACAACAACATTCAGGCTAATACCAGGTACACCTACAGGTGCCCATAAAGACGTTTGATGTTTGCTGGAACCTGCAAGGGAGAGATACGATGTATGATGGTTGAAACGTACTGTTCCTAGCATTCTAGCTTCCGACGTTTTATTAGATGGTGGATCCAGGCACAGAGCAGCTGGAAGGCAGTGAGGTGCTCCATCGATGGGTGCTGCTTATGGCATTGGACAGCCGACCTACGATCAATAATGGCTGCAATTTCTGAAGATCACCAGGATACTGTCTATCCTCTGCGGCAGTCCTCAGGAACAAGTGATCGCTAAATCAGGTGACAAAAAGTGGCTGTAGTTGTATTCTGAACTGCCTCATCGGTATCTCCATGTGGCAGGGAGCCAAGGGAGACAGCATAGGCGAAAACACCCCAGTCAGCACTGTTATGAGCCCATCTGGGCAGACGTCCTGGGGAGTGTTGCTGAGGCATGGACAGGAAGATCGAGAAGTGGTCACTACCACACAGGTTATCATGTACCCTCCAGTACGTGGATGAGAGAAGACAAGGACTGCAAATGAAGAGTTCAATGACATAGAAAGTTCCGTGTATTACACTGAATTGTGTTTATTCAAGTGACAAAGGTCAAGTTGTGTCAGTGAACTGAAGTCTTCACTGTAGCCAGTGATCATTGTTTCACCCCACCAAGGGTTATGGGCGTTGAAATCACCAAAACCTAGGAAAGGTAGGAGGAGCTGAGAAACCAATGCAAACAATACCTTTTGACACACTTCATCAGGATTGAGGTAAACATTGGATATGGTAATATCCTGAAATGTCCTTAGACCCAAACAGCCACAGCCCCGAAAGGTGTTTTAAGAGGCACAAGTTCGCTATATAGATTGTCTTGAAAATATGCGAAAACCACTGCCTGACAACATCATAGGTAGCACGATTCTTATAATATTCTCAGTATCCACGAACGGTCTGAGTCCATATTACTGGAAACCAAGTGTCATGAAGGGCAATAGAGAAGGCAGGGGAAGTGTTTAAAAGATGTAGCTCAGAAAGATGGTCTAAAAATCCGCTCCAGTTCCACCAAAGAACAATACTGTCGATGTAATGTGAGACCATGAAGCGACTAAGGAGGCAGGTCGCCTGCTGTCACTAGTTTAGGGGTTATGGCATCAACACCCATACATTCTAGGTTCAATTGTGTGGTACGACCTGGTGCCTCAAGGACCGCCAGAATATCCACCTCGGTGACAGGAGTGTACAGGTGGGCTGGGCTGGCATGAGGGCCACTGCAATGTCGTCCTTCTTAGAGGACATTGTCTCTCCTTAGAGGATTTTGATGATTGCGAGGGCTTCACTGAATCAGTTCCAGAGTAAGATGCGACATCCTTTGACCAGCAGCATGTGGCTCCTTCAGCCAGTGGCTGGTGTCCAGAAACCTTGGAAGAAAGTATCCAGAGGGATGCCTTCCTGGTGAGAGAAGCTGGAGGAAGGTGATTTGTCTGGCTTGGAACTGAAGAGCAATGTCCCTGATGGGTGGGAAGCCATTGATCCCAAAGTAGGCATGGGGTAAATAGCAAGAGGGAGCCCCCAACTACCTGGGACAGGGGGTCAGGCATGGTTGAGCAGCCCTAAGTGCCCACTGTAGGAGGTGTAATGGGCAGCAATACCGTCGCCAAAGGGGGTGATGTCGTCGTAGCTGCAGCATATGACATTGACATGCTGGATGGAACTGTTCCTACTACTTCTTGGCCTCTTGGTGAGTTTGCTCAGAGTCTTGTGTTATTCTATTTTCTTCTCTCTCCGATAAACAGTGCTATCTGGTGAACAGGGAGAATGGTGCTTTCCACAGTTGACAGATTGGGGTAGGGGCACAAGGACCATTCGCCTGTAATGCTCCTCCACAGTCTCAACAGATGGGGCTAGTATTGCAGTGCAAAGATATGTGCCCGAATTTCAGACTAAGTACCACATTGGATTTTATGGAGGGAGGAGACATACAGTTTCACAATGCATTGGTATATATCACCTTCACCTTATGAGACACTGACTCGCCCTCAAAGGCTCAGATAAAGGCACCAGTAGCGACCCTATTGTCCTTTTGCCCCCCTCCTCCATGTTCGTGACAAAGTGTACGCCCCATTGTTCCAAGTTGCCACCTAGCTCGTCATCAGATTTTAAGAGCAAGTCTCTGTGGAAAATGATGCTCTGAACAAAATTTCCATTGTTATGGGGAGTGACAGTCACTGTCATGTCACCCAGCTTGTTGCAAGTGAGTAGTGCCCACGACTGGGCAGGGATGGCGTTTTGATCAGAAATGACCCACTTTTCGTTTTGGAGGTGGCTACTACTTCCCCAAACTTGTGTTCTAAGTCCTCCACAAACAATAAGGGCTTTGTGGCGAAGAAGGAATCACCATCAGTCCGTGTACTGCCACACATTCTGAATGGGGGTCCTTCCATGGGCGCCACCAAGCATTAGCAACGGCTACATGACCAGTTATCCGTTGCTCAGAGGCCCCAGTCACGAAAGGCATATACTCTTTGGCATACATGGGGAGGTTTCAGCTCAGGCAGAAACAGTGTGATGCCTGTGTGGTCAGGGGGCTACCACAGTGCAGGTACTTAATGACTGCCCCACAACGGGATGGCTACCATGCTGGGTTTTGAGTTTATTACCTTATTAAAGGGAAGTATGCAAAAATGGAAAGGGCCGAAGGTGGAGCATACACCACATTGGGCGACCTTTCCTGCACAATCCTCGCCTCTGGAGAATTTTGAAAATTTGTGGTGGGATGCCCATTTTGACTGAAGGCGTGTTAGAAGGTCACTGTGGAAGGGAGAAATGGTTCAAATGGCTCTGAGCACTATGGGACTTAACATCTGAGGTCATCAGTCCCCTAGAACGTAGAACTACTTAAACCTAACTAACGTAAGGACATCACACACATCCATGCCGGAGGCAGGATTCGAACCTGCGACCGTAGCAGTCGCGCGGTTTCAGAATGAAGCGCCGAGAACCGCTCGGCCATCGCGGCCGGCTGGAAGGGAGAAACTCAGATTTATTGAGGCCACACTTTTCCTGACTCAAAACATGAAGAAAGGCGAAACGAAACGTACGTAAGGGTTTTGGTTTTGTTTTGTTTTAGGGGGCAAAAACAAATAGGGCCATACGAACCCGTATCAGAACCTTAGAACACTAATACAAAAAAAGGAGTTAAAAGCATTTACACGCCAAGCTCAACTGATGGAAGGAAAGAGAAATAGGACTTCAGCTTGGAGGAAGGTCAACAAAACACTGTAGAGACAACGGAGGCCTCGAACTAAAGATTAAATGTCCTTCGCCATGTTGCTACGACAGATGAGACGAAAACGTGGTCGACAGCCCGCGCGTCGTTTGCTAAAACGGATGATATCGCAGAAGCTAAACATACATAAGAACGTAAGTGGTTAAAAGAAGGGCATTCGATCAGGAAATGGCGAACAGTTAAAGGTTGATGACGATGAGCACAAAGTGGCTGGGGATCACCACTTAACAAATGGCGATGGCTAAAACGGCAATGCCTAATACGCAAGCTAGCTAAAATGATGTCCTCGGCCGAGCGGAGGTCGCCCAAACAGCTGGGAGAGGTTTAATTCCCCGGAGCTTGTTGTCATGAAGGGAAGGCCAGTGGTGATGCCAAAGTGACACCGCTTTCTGACGGATAGCAACTCTGAGATCATCAGAAGGAATGTAAGAACTAGCATGCCGAGGTTGGACTGCAGCCTTGGCAGCAGCGTCAGCAGCCTCGTCTCCCGTAAACACCGACTCAAAGGAAGGCCTCGGCGCTTGTTGGTGACGTCACGTCAGCTAGGCACGGCGAACGCCGGGTCTGTTGCCGGCAGAAACGCCTGGGCGTGCTTATCACTATAAATCTCTTATTTTTGGACAAAATGTTTGGTTTTGTTTTGGATTCTGCAGTTTTATTTAGATGAAAGATTTTCTTACTATCGTAAAGCTACAAATGATCATAGTTCTGTATTACTGAATCCTGTCGGAACAAACGTAGATCAATATGAGAAGATGCTTTGCCCCATTGCAAGCTTCGGAAATTTTACATTCAAGTAACTATATTTACTTGATCCATTTTGTTATCGAAACTTACCCCAACCCCCTTACAATTAACTCGTTTGTTTTAATTATTTATTTATTTTCGCTTGACATCGTCACTGGAAATGTGAACTAACTTACATGTATAAATGTCCAACTGTTGCCAGTCACTAGATTACAGTCGTTTTCAACGAAAGGAATTCTAAACAGGAAAAAAAATAGCTCTATACATCGAAAATACTGCTGAGCTTAAACTTTTTTAAACATGCACATAAGAAAAGATAAATACTCCCCTCTTGCAACTGAAAGGAGAAACTTTATAAGATAAAAAAATTTATTTGATAAAACAAGTATCTCTTTTGCCTCTTCTTCTGTCCTCCACCCCCTCCCCCAATGTGTAGAATCGCAAGATATTTCATTAACATTCAGTGCTCCTCACCCCATAGTCAACCAAGATACCTAAAGAAGAGCACCAATATGTCCACAGTTTCTTGTAAAGGCAACCCAGTACAAACGTAACTTCCTCAGATTTAAAAATAAGGTAAAGAAGCAAGAATTCTGATGCTGCTGGACCATGACGTTGTTTTTGTATGTCAATCCTTAAAACAGGTGGAAATTTAAGTTCAAGAGTACACTGTTTGTTAAGAAGTGTAATGAATTGCACAATTAATTGATTGCAGAAATCCCTCAGAACAATGTGTGTTGGTCAACTACCGCCAATAGCTTCACATTTTCTTGTGTCAGAGAGGGAGACACCACCATTATGAGTATGCCTGCAACAGATCTGGCGTTCGCCTTACCTAGCTGACGTGACGTCACCAACAAGCGCCGAGGCCTTCCTTTGAGTCGGTGTTGCTCCCGTCCGACCGACGTGACAAGGAAACACGTAAACATCACAGTGGCTCCATCAGGAGTGAGCAAGTGGAAGCTTTCCTGGACCCGCTGCACTAAGGGATGGACTGTGTACAGCATACAGAGGCTCTGAAGGGTACAGAGAAAATTAGAGCAGATGACAATTGCAAAGCCTGTGTCACCGGATGTACTGCGTGGCCTGATAGAGGGCGAAGAGTTCTGCTACAAATACTGAGCAGTGTTGCAGAAGACTATACCGAAAATGTTCGGTGCCAATGATAAGGCACACCCGACACCGTCGTCAGTCCGACAAACATCAGTGTCCACCTTCAGATCAGCAAAAGGCGGGACCGAAAATGCTAGGCTACAACAACTAATATAACAGCACACGCAATTATATCCAAGATTTGCAATACAAGGAAGAACAACACACCCATGCTTACATCATTACGCATGAAGAATAACAAATTTACATAAACTGACAGTTATATTTATGTAAGTTCGTTATTCTCAATATACTATGCACAGCAAATTGTGTGTGATGTTTAACAAGTGTGGGACTGCACAAATGGACCATAGGAAAAAGTTAGCAGAAACTCGTACATCAAAGACATTAGGAAGAAGTGGCTTAGTACACAGAGAGAAACGCACTTGAAAGTGGGAATTATTTTCCGAAACGTGTTGTGTAAAATATGATTTAAAGAAAATCGTGACTGGTAGCAAAAGTTATTTATAAACAAACATTACATAGTTTTTATTTTCAAAAGAAGCATCCGACTTTAAAAGGTCATACATTTTACACGCAATCATATAAAACAGTACTTTTTACAATCTTTTTAGGATCAAAGTTTTATTTCATTTAACAAATGTTCAATATGCCCTCTATCAGACGCACAACGAACGTCCAGACGATAGTCAAACATGTGCCATACCTTTTGGAGTCTATCTGGAGTTTACTGAATTAATTGTCGTTGCAATGTGGTGTCGTACTTCACCAAAGGTTGCTGGATTAGGAGGCATATGGAATGTTTTACAAATCCAAAAAATGTTAGAATAGGCGACCGTTGAGGCCAATGGAGCAATACGAGAACCAAACGTCATTTACGACCGATCTATCAGTGAGGCATCTCAATTATTAAATGCTCTTACAGGCAGGTGGCAGTGCGGTCACCCTCCGTTTTGCGGAAAAATTGAATTCTCGCATCTTTGAAAAAATAGGGGGGGGGAGGGGGAGAGAGGGGGGGAGAGGGAGAGGGGAGAGAGAGAGAGAGAGAGAGAGAGAGAGAGAGAGAGAGAGAGAGAGAGAGAAAGGGGAAGTGTGCAATGTGTGACATTGGAGTATACGGCTGAAACCATGGATAAAAAGCTTGTATAAAAAAAATTAACTTATAGATACAGATGTAGCAGCTTAAACACCAACACACCAAACAGAAACGTTACAAACAAAACTACTTTTAAGGTAAATCTTAACTATAATAATAAATTGCACATTTCAATATTCAAATTGTGTGCTGAGTGAGAAATGACCACACCGATGTTATGTACAATGTTCGCTCTGTTCCGAGGTGTTTCGTACGGAGACTCATTACAATAAAAAAAATTCTTGCCAAAACAAGTGCAGCAATGTGCGCTTGTTTTCTGTTTCCTCTGTTTAAAACATTTCCACTGAGAAAGGATCTTATGTTATCCTAACTGTGATGGATATAATGTCGCTACAATTTCTTGTAATCGTGCATTGTACCTATCAGTAGTGATATATAATGTGTTCGTGGGTTTTTAATGTTTCAGATGTGTTTGACATCAAAGTTTTGTTTTAGTTATGTAACTGATTTACTTTTCAGCAGTGTTATGTAATGTGTTCACGTTTTCACTTCTTTAGTAGTGTTCTTATTATCAAAATGTCATGTCCTAGTTAAATAATTGAGCTACTTCTTACGTATGTTTCACTCATAATGTGAACGATATATTTGAGATTTCCCTTGAAATCATGTACCGAGAGGGGTGGCTATTCCAGTCTTAAGTTCTGGACTGACATTCTGGAGGACAGGAGTTTATTCCCCTTCCGACCATTGGGTTTTCAACTATTCTCCGGGTTGCTAATGCGGAACTGGTTCCTTTGATTAGACCATGGCCGACTTACTGCTCTGTTCTTACCTTAACCTAAAGTATTTTGTTAGTTGTTTTATATGTAAATATTGTTTCTGTAATGGTTAGCATGTCCGATACTGTTGTACCACATGGTCTATGAGGAAATAAACAAAAATAAATAGGTTATGAGTGGCGATCACCCAGAAGGACACTGGTCACAGTCAGGTGACGTCCTGTGGTTGCTGTAGCCAACTCAAACTCTGGAACAGAACTTGCAATAAGCTGGGGGGACAGGCATGAACACACTTGCGGATTTTTTTTTAAGTTTTCATTACTAGCAGGCCAGCAAGTGAAAATTATCCGTCTGCTTGCATCACACATACTTTTATAAATTCCTGGAGGAAGTGTCTTCAGCTCGAACTGCTCAGGTGTTATAATTGCTAGGGGTCTAGTGCTAAACATCGCGTGGAGTAAACATTAAGATGAGAATTCGAACAGACTATTTTTTAAAAGGGCATAATCAAGGAGTTTGCTCGATCTCTCAACTTAGTTTTTACTCCACGCGAAATTTACCACTAGACTCCTAGCAATTATAACAACGGAACAGTTCCAGTTGAAGACAGACTTCCTGCCGGAACTTTCGCATTCTACAGTGTTGGCATTTCGTCCAGAAGGCCGAACTTGGGCTTCAAGGGACAGCCCAATTTATTGCCTCCTAAAATGAATAACTCTGACTTAGTCTCTACAGCTGCTGGTTAGTAGGCAGGATTTGTCAAAAATGCGTAGAATTATTGCGTAGCAACTCTGTCGCTATTAAGATAACTGGCATGAATTATAGCAAGGAATTTACAGAGCCCAATTTTAAATGTAACATCATTTTCGCAACTTGCTAGTGTGCGGTAAGCTATCTTTGTCACAGGACACTTGTACGTGATCCACACTTAAGCTAGTAATCAGTTTCGGTTTTTATTGGATGATGTTACGAGAGCTGTAGTCGAGTCCGATGCGATAGTGCTAATTATTAGCACTAGGCAAAGCTGAACGTTCAAGTTGTTCAAACAGAATTTTACAACTTTTTCCAAGTTTAATAAGAAGGCAACTGTAAAATTCGAAGGCTTTATTCATTTTCTAATTTTCCACTTATGTACCGAAGCAGAGAGGAACTATGCAATTATGAAACTTCAATTCGAATAGCACTGTCTTATCAAGTTTATAAACTAGGGTGGCTTAGGTTCTGTTGGAGTACACAACTGTTACAGTTTATAGAGTGCGCCCGATTATGACCGTGTCGCGCCACTGTCTTTGGAGACTGGCCAGCAGCTCGCACGTCCCCTTCCCAACTTCCGCTTTACGGTCTTGGTAATAAAAATAATTCACAATTGCTTAACGGAATGGCTTTCGTTCGCAAGACTATCTTCACAGATCGCGCCAAAGGTGCCTGGACATGCTAATGGTAAGCGTTACGTAGTACGAGGGTTACGTAATCCCTCTCCCCCCTTTCTCTCTCTCTCTCTCTCTCTCACACACACACACACACACACACACACACACACACACACACACACACACACACACACACACACACACACCTAGATTTTGTGTAACGTTACAGATCAGTGACACTTCAAGGTTTCGATGTCGACACACACCAACCAAAGCGATAGTTCAACATAGAACATCGCTACTTGTAGCGGAAACCCAAGACAATATTTTTATTGAACAGCAAATTAAGAGAGAATGAAAGAAATACGTTTTGACATCCCATGAAGACTTGTTCACTAAATATGGAGCAAAAGCCCTCGATGGGGAAGAAAACCAACTGCACCCATTCAAAGGAACCATACCAGCAAATGCCTTAAACGATTTAAGGAAATCCCTGAAATCTATGGTAGCTAGTCGGGAATTTTAAGTGCTGTCCTTCCGAATAGCAGTTCAGTGTTTACAATTGAGCCACCTAGCTCGATTTTATTAAACAGACTGCATGTTATAGATACGGACATTCAGAGAGATCCGAAGCGGTCATAAATCTTGTCCTAATATGACCAGATTTTGGAAGCTTTTTCATCAGCTTTTATAATGACGTAGCACACGAATAATTCACAAGTTTTTATAACAAGTCACGAACCGAGAATGCGGGGACAAATACAGCGAAACCTACAGGCTGAGTCTTGCAGTTGTGACTGAAGAGATCTGAGGAGTACTTGGACGAAACTTGGGTGCATGCAGTTTATCTCAAAAAAGGGGCTAGAACCTGAGAACCATCGACTTAGAAGAATTTCTTTATTGTACCAGGGACCACCTGAAAGTAATCTGAATTTTTTTATAAAGTAAATGAGATCAAAGGTCATAACCTAGGATCCGTTTCGAACCAAGCTAAACACTTACACTCTATAATAAAACTATATAAATATCAGAGTAATATTTTCCGAGATTTCGATCCGTTGCAGGTGTACTTCAAGATTTGTTAATCGAGTTGTCCAAAGCTATTTCACCTATGGTTAAACTGATCAGATCTCGTGGGCTTTGGTTCACAAATGCGCTTCTTGAAATAAATTTTTAGTTTTTGGTAAGACAAAGAGTTTGGGGAGCACATATATAGTTGTTTAAAATTTAATTTTATTGTGAAGGGGAAAGAAGTGATTGTACGTGGCTGCCATTCGTGTGATGTTTACTTCTTTCGAGTTAAGAAGTTCTAGACAAAGCTACAAAACTGTCAGACTCTTCTCGATACACTTCGAGAACATCAGAACTGAAGTACATAATCAGTGTGCACGTGTGTGCAGGAAGATCACTTTTCCAGTGTGTTTGCTGAACAGAATCTGCTTTCCCGGCTGTGATGAATATCATCAAATGCACAGAAAGCTGGCCAAAATTACCCCTTTCACATGGGGCTCCCAAAACCGGATTTCGTAAACCGATTCCCCATTACCGCTTCCGGGTGGTCATGTAAACGCTTCAAAATCGATTCTGGGAATTCACTTCAAGTGGCTTTTTGTGCTGTGAAGCATAAGTAAAAATATTAGGCTGAAGCAGTTTTAACCTCGTCTGACGAAATAGTGTGGGTCAAAGTAGACGGGTGGGATCAGACGCTTCCGTATTTCCCGGTAGAACAGCATCTTAAACCCAAGAGCACGGAATTTAATCAGGACGAAAGTGTTACACCATTTCCCCACGTCACTTGTCAAACCGTTTCCTCTTCAATGTTTGCAGACTACTGGAATCACATTTTTAGATTTCTCGAAAACTATTAGCTTATAGAGATGATATGTAGAAACGAATGTGCCTTACTTTAGAGGATCTTAACGATCACATATCGCCCGAAACATACCCTCCGACTAGTAAGTTAAAGATGATCGAAATTATGTATCGCAGGGCGTGGCTGGTTGTTAGACCATCTACTCCACTGACTCAAACACGTGGCGTCAAAATGAAATTTGACTTTGCGAAAAAACAGAATGAGGATAGCAAGAAATCTGTCAAATTTTACGATATATGTGAAAAAGTTACGTGCTATGGCGTATAACTGAATCCGTAGGAAGACTAATATACATAACACTGACTTTGAAAGATTCCTCTTTGCGTGATAAAAAAACTGAAGTAACTGTCGACGTATTCCGTAAATCAGTAAAATAATCGCGAATAACTTTTGTTTGTTACGAAGTATCAGTTACAAATAAGAAGGTATGTGGGAAGAATTATGCTTTGTTTCAAGTTGCCAATATACAAACAGCAAAACTGCGTCTTTGACACCGAGAAGATGGTTGATTTGGGGGAGGGGACCAAACAGCGACGTCATCGGTCCCATCGGATGAGGGAAAGATGGGGGAAGGAAATCGGCCGTGCCTTTTCAAAAGAACAATCCCAGCATGCCTGAAGCGATTTAGGGATATCATGGAAAACCTTGATCAGGATGGCGGGACGCGGGTTTGAACCGTCGTCCTCACGAATGCGAGTCAGTGGGCTAAACACTGCGCCACCTGCCGCGGTCGCCGAGAATAATTGAAGTATTATCACATTGGACATGAAGTGCCTAATATGTGAAGCTTTAATGCTAAACATTTGCGAATGTTTTAAACAGTTGTTCTTACGGGCTTTACCAATGATATCAATTAAGAACAGGTGAAATAGCAAAATAAAGTTTAAGAATGTAACGAGGTATACAGTAATAACGTTAACCTAAATGAAAGAAACTCAGGAATGAAACTGTTCTTACTTTGTTGTCGTAAAGCTTAACAACATCCACTTTCCCCATTGTCTTTCACTGTGTAAGGAAGCAATCCAAACAAATACACGACGTCCGAACAGGACAGTGTACCTCAGTGGACTGTCTAGTTCTTCCTCCAAAGATGGTCGTACAGAAAGACAATTGTCACAGCAAAGTGCTTTGGCAGTGAAATGACGTAAACGAAAATTGATTATTCTAGAACAGGGGACTAGACGACTCTCTTAGTTTAATTGCTTATTAGATTTTAGGTTTTCTCAGTATAAGGAATATTTTGAGTTCTTCAGTAATTAGATGGATATAATTCAGTTGCTTATTAGATTTTAGGTTTTCTCGGTATAAGGAATATTTTGAGTTCTTCAGTAATTAGATGGATATAATTCAGTTGCTTATTAGATTTTAGGTTTTCTCGGTATAAGGAATATTTTGAGTTCTTCAGTAATTAGATGGATATAATTCAAAGGTAAATTTATCTTTGCGCACTCAGAAGTAACGTTCATGGCATCCTTTGTCACTATGCTGACAAGCAGTCACGTAGGTAGTCCGACTTCACAGGATGTACATTGTAAATAAAATTTAAAAGCCCTGTCGGCTTTTACAATTTTCAGCTTGCCACGCGTATTTGAAACCTATATTTACTAATTTTCATTTTTTGAGGAAGCATACCTCCTACCACAAACATTTATGGAAAAATTTCCCTCTGCCAGTTATATTATTAACAATTTAATGTACCATCCACCTAATTCCTTTTTCATTTTCTTCACTGTTTATTTCAGATCTCCAAGAAGAGGGAATCTGGCAGTATGCATGTGGACGCGCGAAAAGCCAACAACTGGTAGGAAGAATTGATAATGGATAAATTTTCGGATAAGACCTTTTAAAAGTTGAGGAGGGGGTATGAAGCGTATGGGGACAGAGAGGAGGAAGACCTTGTTGGTAGAGTTGAGACTGCAGTCTGACGGCAGACTATTCGTTCTCTAGTTTATGGACTGGCCACTTTTGCCCGCTCGTTCTATCCTAATTGACAGCCGTAACTGTCATGAGGTTTTACGGGGTAAATGAAGTGCGCTTTTCCTAAGAATCTTTGTGTCTCCAACATATCTCTTGTATTGAATGTCCAAACTTCATTACAGTTTTTCGATGTTTTGTTTCCGCTATCACGTGTAAGGTGCGCTCCCCCGCATGGAGCTAAATTCAAAAGTAAAGAGAACCTCTTTCAGTCTATTGGAGCCTGTCGCATTTTCCAGTAATTACGGTTGTTGGGTAGGCATGGAATGATAAAGGAAAGTACTATAACTTATTTTTCAGTTTTCTAAATAAAATATATGTTGCACATTGGCAAAACAACATGGTCTCATCGAAGATTCAGAACTGAAGTCAGTATGCTTATTCATTTGCCAGTTAATCAGTAACAGCTGATCAATCTGGCCTTTCGATTAATTACTTCTTTGCACCTATACGATAACACCCGTCCGTCGCCAATGTTCATATAGTCACCGCGAGACCGAGGATATTGCGTACTGAGTAACTATCGTCATGATACTGTGACCTGATGCTGCACGTAACTATCACTGATATATGTAAATATCTGACTTTCAAACTGCTAAAGTCAGAGTGGCGGCACCGAGCGAGGTGGCGCAGTGGTTAGACACTGGAGTCGCATTCGGGAGGACGACGGTTCAATCCCGCGTCCGGCCATCCTGATTTAGGTTTTCAGTGATTTCCCTAAATCACTCCAGGCAAATGCCGGGATGGTTCCTCTGAAAGGGCACGGCCGACTTCCTTCCACATCCTTCCCTAAAACCGATGAGACCAATGACCACGCTGTCTGGACTCCTTCCCCAAACAACCAACCAACCATCAGAGTGGCGTGAGAAAACCGTATTTTGTGAAACTATCATGTGATAATACACTGAAGAGCCAAAGAAACTGGTACAACTGCCTAATATCGTCTAGGGTCCCTGTGAGCACGCAGAAGTGCCGCAACACGACGTGGCATGGACTCGACTAATGTCTGAAGTAGTGGTGGAGGGAACTGACACAATGAATCCTGCAGGGCTGTCCATAAATCCGTAATAGTATGGAGGGGTGGAAATCTCTTCTGATCAGTACGTTGCGAGGCATCACAGATATGCTCCATAACGTCCATGTCTGGGGAGTTTGGTGGCCAGCGGAAATGTTTAAGCTCAGAAGAGTGTTCCTGGAGCCACTCTGTAGCAGTTCTGGACATATGAGGTGTCGCATTGCCCTGCTGGAATTGCCCAACTCCGTCGGAATTCACAGTGGACATGAATGGATTCAGGTGATCACCGCGCGACTGCTACGGTCGCAAGTTCGAATCCTGCCTCGGGCATGTGTGATGTCCTTAGGTTAGTTAGGTTTAAGTAGTTCTAAGTTCTAGGGGACTTATGACCTCAGCAGTGAAGTCCCATAGTGCTCAGAGCCATTTTGAATTCAGGTGATCATCAGGATGCTAACGTACGTGTCACCCATCAGAGTCGTATCTAGACGTTTAAGAGGTCCCATATCGCCCCAACTGTACAAGCCCCACACCATTACAGAGTCTGCATCAACTTGAACAGTCCCCAGCTGACATGCAGGGTCCATGGATTCATGAGGTTGTCTCCATACCCGTACACGTCCATCCGCTCGATACCCTTTGAAAGGAGACTCGTCCGACCAGGCAACATGTTTCCCGTCATCAACAGTCCAATGTCAGTGTTGACGGGCCCACGCGAGGCGTAAAGCTTTGTGTCGTGCAGTCATCAAGGGTACACAAGTGAGCCTTCGGCTCCGGAAGCCCATACCTATGATGTTTCGTTGAATGGCTCGCGCGCTGACACTTGTTGATGGCCCAGCTTTGAAATGTGCAACAATTTGCGGAAGGGTTGTACTTCTGTCACGTTGAACGATTCTCTTCGGTCGTTGTCGGTTCCGTTTTTGTAGGATCTTTTTCCGGCCGTAGCGATGTCGGAGATTTGATGTTTAACCGGATTCCTGATATTCACGGTACACTCGTGAAATGGTCGTACGGGAAAATTATCACTTCATCGCTGCCTCGGAGATGCTGTGTCCCATCGCTCGTGGGCCCACTATAACACCACGTTCAAACTCACTTAAATCTTGATAACCTGCCATTGCAGCGGCAGTAACCGATCTAAGAACTGCGCCAGACACTTGTTTTTTAGAGGCGTTGCCGACCGCAGCGCCGTATTCTGCCTGTTAACATATCTCTGTATTTGAATACGCATGACTGTACTAGTTTCTTTGGCGTTTCAGTGTAGATGAACTTAAAACATAATAAAGAAAATTTTAAGTGCGGAGAAGTTCACAATATCGAACCAGAGTGTTTCTATTTAGGCCTGTAGATTATTGATGAGAATGTCTTGTTAAGCCTCCTCAAGCTATATAAGTTACGTAGCGAAAGTAGTTTAGACGTCCCACTGCACGCGCTGTACATAACCTCAGCTGATTCGTTCGAGGGTACGCAACTTCATGTACCATATATCAAAGTCATTGCGCGTCTCCAAAGAGAATTCAATGAAATACACGAAATGTACTCGCAGTTGCGAATACGGACAACCACCAGCCGTATAAAGTAATGACGACAATGAAAACTTTGTGCCGGACCGAGACTCGAACCCAGCTCTCCCTCTTTACGGGAGAGGTCGCTGTAATCGCTTTGGCTATCCTTGCACGACGCAGAGCCAGCAGCTGCCTTCGAGGGCGAACGACAGTCATTTCGATTCGCCACTATCAACATCAATAACATCCGGTCGCGCTTGAAGCTGTCATTGCTACGCGACAACTTTATGCGGCCGACGTTGACGTAGCCTTATTGCAGGAGGTATACGTTCTTGGCTTCGAGGACATCTCCGGATACACGACATGCATATTACACGTGTCGGATGCGGGCAGTCGTGTCGCAGTATTTCTCAAAGAAGGTTTAATAGCCACCGATATATGATGTCTACCGAATGCTAGGGGCATGGCACTTATGATTCAAGGGATACACCTCGTCAGCGTCCGGTACCAGGAAGAGGTGTAAACGTTCACTATTCTTTATGTAGTATTCTACCTAGTGGCAGGTCCATGTCTTCGTACGGAGAATTTCTGATTCCACTGTTCCCTGTCTTTAGCTTCTTCCTTCAGTCTGTTGTATCTCCTTCCATCTTTCATGTCGTCCAGATGTTGAATTCTTCTTCTTCCTCATCCTGCGTTTCCTCTGAGTTTCCCTTCGATGACATTATGTATGAGTCCCTCGTGTCTAAGTACATGTCCAGTTGGCCTTTCTCTGAAGAACTGTACGCAGAATATTTCTCTTCTCTCCTACTCTTCGCAGTACATCGTCATTTTTTATGGGATGTGTCCACTTGAGCCGGCCGGGGTGGCCGAGCGGTTCTAGGCGCTACAGTCTGGAACCGCGAGACCGCTACGGTCGCAGGTTCGAATCCTGCCTCGGGCATGGGTGTGTGATGTCCTTAGGTTAGTTAGGTTTAAGTAGTTCTAAGTTCTAGGGGACTGATGACCTCAGAAGTTAAGTCCGATAGTGCTCAGAGCCATTTGAACCATTTGTCCACTTGATCTTTTCCATTCTCCTCCAGCATCACATTTCAAAGCTCTCTAAGTATTTTTTCTCCTTCTTTCTCATGGTCCATGTCTCTGCTCCATACATTGCAATGCTTCAAATGTAGCACTTGATCAGTTTTTTCCTCAATGCCAAACTCAACTTGCTGGTCAGCAGAGTTTCTTCTTGTTGAAAGCAGCTTTGGCCATGGCGTTTCTTTCTCGGATTTCGTTGGTGCAATGGGCATCCTTTGTGATAAAACTTCCCAGGCACGTGAACTGATTCACATTTTCCAGTTCCCGATTTCACTATTCTTTATTGAGGAATTAACACAATTATGCGAAGGCAGGATAGGTGATATGGTGATCGGGGACGATTTTAATTGTACACAATCTGCCAAGAACCAAATCCCCCCGCATTCACCGTGCCAAGCATTCGGCGCCGTCGTTGGCGAGCTCGGTTTGGTGGACACTTGGGACATCATCTGTGCTTATTTTATTTTATTTAATCGTATGGCTAGGGCCCCCCCCCCCTCGGGCAGACCGTTCGCCGGGTGCCGGTCTTTCAATTTGACGCCACTTCGGCGACATGCAGTCGATAAGGATGATAGGATGTTGATGAGGGCAGGACAACACCAAGGCCCAGGGCGGAGAAAATTCCCCGACCCAGCCGGGAGTCGAACCCGGGCCCAGAGGATTGACAATCCGTCACGCAGACCTTTCAGCTACCGGGGGCAATCATCTGTTCTGATAGACTGGGTTTCACGCACTTTACGGAACATTTGTCTAGCAGAATTGATAGGACATATGCCTCGCACCCTCTCAGGGATGCGGTCACGGCCGTCGAGTTGCGGCCAGCAGTATTTACTGACCACACTGCTTACATCTGTACCACCAAGCTTCGACGCCAACAAGTGTGGCGCAGCCGCAGCACGTGGAAATTTAACACAGCTCACCTGACATAACTTCCATATGTCGTCGTTCATGAAAAGTGTACTGAAGTTCATAAGACTGACTTTCAGTTAAAATGTTCTCCTCCTATACGGGAATTACATAATGTGTACAAGTGCAGGTTGTGACGCATGAATGACGACACATGGAAGTGTGGATTTGGCCGTGAGTCGTGTACGGATAGTCGGAGGGATTAAGGAATGGTTCAAAATGGCTCTGAGCGCTATGGGACTTAACTTCCGTGGTCATCAGTCCCCTAGAACTTAGAACTACTTAAACCTAACTAACCTAAGGACTTCACACACATCCATGGCCGAGGCAGGATTCGAAGCTGCGACAGTAGCGGTCGCGCGGTTCCAGACTGTAGCGCCTGGAACCCCTCGGCCACCCAGGCCGGCGGGATTAAGGAGACCTCTCGTATAAAGCGGGAAATCCGGTTTCCAGTCCCGGTCCGGCACAAACTTCCATTGTAGTCATTCAATTATATAGCTGATGGTTGTCCATATTCGCACTTGCGAATGCTTTTCATGTATTTCATGACGGTTGCAGCGAGGGAACGTTGCGTAATATTTCTTAACAATACAAGCATTGAAATATCGTAGAATTCATTGAGTCTGAAAGGTTTTTACAGGAATTAAGTGCGCCTAAGGCCACTGTTTTTGTGCACTGTAAACGTCAGGAAAGAATAACGACCAATAACTGCGCTGATATATTGAAGGCGTTAAATGGAAGGATATGCCAATCATGTAAACTATTGCAGAGAGCTACCACTGCAGCTCAGGCAGTCAGTGTCAGAAGGATGTGTGAAGGGGCAAAATTTTCGTATTTTTACTGCTGCCCAGAAGAAAACTGAATATATTATGCGGCCAAGGTTCACGAAAACAATGCCTTCATTTAAACTTCTTGGGATTTTAAAACTCTGTACTGGACCGAGACTCTAACCCGGAACTTTGCTCTCACAGGCAATACTCTTACTGACGGAGCTATAGAGGCACCACTCACGACCATTCCTCGCAGCCTCGGTTGTGTCTGTGTCTCTCTCTTACAATCGGAGCTTCACAGAAGCTCTCCTGCACATGTGCAAACTGTTTTAATCTGCTACGAAGTAAAAAAAAAAAACTCTCTCCTCTGCAGTGTGAAAGCTTAATTTTGGAAACAATCCCTCGCTTCTGGGTAAGGTGTATCTCCACAATAATGTTTCCACTAGGAGTACTAGTTCAGCAAGGTTTACAGGAGACCTTCTTTGAAGCTTGGAAAGTAGAAGAGAGATACTGGCAGAACCGAACTGGGGTGCACTGAGCTGTGATAGCGGGTTGTGAGCCGTGCCTGTATTGCTCAGTCCATAACAGGATTGCTTCAGAGCGGAGTGGTTTTAGGTTCGAGACCCTTTCAGACACACAGTTTTATTCTGTCAAAATGGTTGAGAATAGCTCACACACTGGTGCAAAGTGAAAAACACCTAATGGAAGTGCCGTCATTGATCAGTGGAAGGAGGTTTTATGGAGCAATGAGTCTCGATACACGCTGTGACACTCAGGTGGGTAAGTGTAGTTCTGGCATTTTCTGGCGAACGGTATTTACTTTAGAGGGTTAGCAGGACAGCAGAACCTACTCGCATATTGTAGTAGACAGCGCGCTTGGCCGGACGTTGTGGCCGAGCGGCTCTAGGCGCTTCAGTCCGGAACCCCGCGGCTGCTACGGCCACAGGTTCGAATCCTGCCTCGGGCATGGATGTGTGTCATGCCCTTAGGTTAGTTAGGTTAAAGTAGTTCTAAATCTAGGGGACTGATAACCTCAGATGTTAAGTCCCATGGTGCTTAGAGCCATTTGAACCATTTGAACAGCGCACTTGTTTGCGAGAGGGAAATGTGAGTCATCCCCACATCGAATCCGTGCAGTGGATTACTGTCCGTGACTGATACACTGGCCATCATGAATGTCGTTTTTAGGCTGCTTCTCACGCTCGTTTAGACAAATGCTGGCCTGGTCCCCAATTTCCGTCTGAGAAAATACGATACACAGGCAGTTAAAATACGACCACACACAGAAATAAGTTTACACGGTTCACAGACTCGACTTTTCTACCTTAGATCATTGACGACTGCCGTCAACAGGATGCGCATTCGGCTTCAAAGTTAGAAATAGAGGCCCACCGGGTTGGCCGTGCGGTCTAACGCACGGCTTTCTGGGCGGGAAGGAGCGCCTGGTCCCCGGCACGAATCCGCCCGGCGGTGAACCGGCCAGTCTGTGGATGGTTTTTAGGCGGGTTTCCATCTGCCTCGGCGAATGCGGGCTGGTTCCCCTTCTTCCGCCTCAGTTATATTATGTCGGCGATTGCTGCGCAAACAAGTTCTCCACGTACGCGTGCACCACCATTTACTCTACCACGCAATCGTAGGGGTTACACTAGTCTGGTGTGAGACGTTCCCTGGGGGGTCCACCGGGGGCCGAACCGCACAATAACCCTGGGTTCGGTGTGGGGCGGCGGAGGGATGAAGTGGACTGCGGTAGTCGTCGTGGGGTTGTGGACCACTGCGGATGCGGCGGGGACAGAGCCTCTCCGTCGTTTCTAGGTTCCCGGTTAACATACAATACAATACAATAGATAAAAATAAAGCTACCAAATCCTGAGTGCAGTGTAAACCGTACTACACGGGATTAACGCCAACAAAAATAAGAGGTTGTGGTGACAGCGAAATTCGTTGAAGGTAGTCTGATGGTTGGATGCTGTCTTGTTTTCTGATTTGAAATCGGACCATTCCTTTGACTGATTGCATTATAGAAGAAGGTGTAGGGCTATGTGCAAACATTTCTGAAAATCACATGCTTTGAACGCTATGGAAACACTTTAGAATCAGATTTTTCTGTATTAGCATGATAATACCACTATCTATAGAGTACCATTGTACCACAGGTTGTAGGTTCTTTTATTGATTGGGTCTGCTAAAAGCTGTGACCTGACGTAAATCGAAAATCGTTACTATGAACCAAACTGTTGGTTAAATGTCAGATGAGCTCAAAATCGAAACAACAACTATTTATCATCTGATAAATTTCTGCCTTTATTGTATCAGAAAGTAATGAAAGGTCTTTCCTGAAAATCTACATATATATATATATATATATATATATATATATATATATATATATATATATATATATATATATATATATGTAAAGTCTCCACCGCATTTTTATGTTTGTATATTACTGCTGATCTCAAGAAATACCATAGGGATTACGATACGGTGTTCAGTAATAGAGACTGATTCGCAAGGAAGGTTTGTGAATCACTAAGTCGGCTGCTGTGACCGAGCTGTTCTAGGCGCTTCAGTCCGGAACCACGCCGCAGCTACGATCTCAGATACGAATCCTGCCTCGGGCATGGATGTGTGTGATGTCCTTAGGTTAGTTAGGCTTAAGTAGTTCTAAGTCTAGGGGACTGATGACCTCAGATGTGAAGTCCCATGCTACTTAGAACCATTTGAACCATTTTGAATCACTATACAAACACGTAACTGAAAGTCCCCCGCCGCGACTTTCTGTATCTACGTGAACTAGAGTAGGTTTCCAGTAATAGACAGACTCACTTACGAGGAATGTTGTGTATATAATTTATAATTATAGTCATGATAAGTGTGTAATATATGTATTGTTATCTGTTCCACGTTTAATTGGCCTTTGGGCTGATATCTAGTGGCAACGATAGGAGTTACTAGCCGGTAAGCAACAGAGGAGGCGGTATCAGGCGGGAAAAGCAGTAAAGCAAACAGCAGCCGCAACTCCGGAGCGCAGAGAAGTTTGACCAGAATCTACAAACCTGTATATATCTTCTGTACATATCAAAAATTAAAGTCTCTCGCCGCATTTCTCTGTTTGTATGTGAAGGAATTACTGCAGGCATTTAGATGCGGTTTTCACTTATAGATAAACTTATTCAAGAGGAAGATTTGTGCACATACTTTATTACCACTACGCCAGACTAATCATCTTACCATAGATATTTAGTGCTAAGGGACTGATGACCCTGCACCCCCTGGTTGCTCCTCTTCTCTCCCATCCCCGCCCTCTGCCATGCCTTCACTGTTGTGTCCCCCCCCTACCCTCCATCTCTACACCCTTCATCTCCTTTCCCAAGGTGCCATCCATCAACTCCCCCTCCCAGATGACGCCCCTCTCTCCCTCTATTTATCCCTCCTATCAACTCTGATCCTCACTCCGCCTCCTTTCCTCTGTCCTTTTCCTGGGCTCCCTCTCCCCCCCCTCTCCATCCTCTTTTTTCCCCACCTACCCTCTCTCTGCCCCCCTTCTCTCCCCTGACTCCTTTTGCATTTCCCTCCTCTGCCTTTTCCCATTCCCTCTCGCATCTGCCCTGCCCCTCGCCCCCCTTATGAGTCCTCTCTCTCCTTTGGTTCCCCCCTTTCGTTTTTCCTTTCCTCCCTCCTTATTTTCCCCCTTTTCTGTCCAGGTCCCCGCCCCCCGCCCCCCATCTGTCCTTGGCTCGCCGGCCACAGTGGTCTCGCGGTTCTAGGCGCGCAGTCCGGAACCGTGGGACTGCTACGGTCGCAGGTTCGAATCCTGCCTCGGGCATGGATGTGTGTGATGTCCTTAGGTTAGTTAGGTTTAAGTAGTTCTAAGTTCTAGGGGACTAATGACCACAGCAGTTGAGTCCCATAGTGCTCAGAGCCATTTGAACCATTTTGTCCTTGGCTAGGGTGTGTCATCTTTGTGCTGACATTTTCGTGCAATGTTTACAGTGAGTGTTCAGTGTTGTGTGTCTTTTCGGAAGTGTTGCGAACGGACATCATACTGTCGCTGGGTGTGAGTTTTATATCTCTTGCGAACAGAAACCAGACTGTCGCCATGTTTTTTAATTGTCTGTCTACTATGTTACTTGTCTGCTTCCTGTGTATTTTATTAGCATTGCCAACCCTTTGCTTTATGTTTTAACTTTCCACAATTTTCCGCCGTTTTACAATTTAAGTTACCGTTTTATCGCCTGCTTTTATTGTTTCTTATCTTCTTCTTACATTTTAAAAAGTCTGTAGGCTACAGAGTAGCGTACTAAGCTGCTGCCAGCCCGTCGCCTTGGGGGGGGGGGGAATCGAAATTCAATAAAGGAAAAAAAAGATGACCCTGTAGTTTGGTCCCTTTATCCCTCAAACCAACCAACTTAGTGCTACAGCCACATCGGGTCGCTCGTAAAAGCTGTAGGAGTGTCAAAAGGAGATCTCTTATGGTATTATTTGCATGACTGTTGTATGTGGAACGAACAGTAATTGATGTACAGAGACTTTTGGCCATATAGTTTACGTTTAATATGTGAAATGTCTGGCATTCTGAATTTCCAAAGAAAAATATCATTTTCCTTGTTTATAATAACATTTTAATATGTACTCTAAGTATCACTCACTGGGTGTTGCCTTGTTGCGATGTAGCTTCAGGAGTTTGCTGAAGAGGTACAGTATTTCTACTTTTCGCAGCTTCTTTGAGGGTACAGCTGAGCTTTCGACATATCTCTGTTATTGTCAGAATTATCCACATAAGTTGGACTGGCTAACAGTCGGATCGCTCCACATGGGCTCATAACCATTTAACGAAAACTGTTATGCAACGGTAACTAATAGGACAGGGGTGGCCCTAGCAAACATGAAACATGGGTGTTGTATCTCACAAAAGATAAAAAACAGGATGACGAACTACCTATGAGATTAAACAGTGGTCCACATTAATCCCTGTTAATTACGAAGTTCCCTGCTAACATATAGACAGCCTGTGTGGCCAAGCGGTTCTAGGCGCTTCAGTCTGGAACCGCGTGACTTCTACGGTCGCAGGTTCGAATCCTGCCTCGGGCATGGATGTGTGTGATGTCATTAGGTTAGTTAGGTTTAAGTAGTTGTAAGTTCTAGGAGACTGATGACCTCAGATGTTAAGTCACATAGTGCTCAGAGCCATTTGAACCATCTTTTTGCTAACATACATGAATAACAAAATATTACTGGATCTGTTCTATCGAAAATGGTTCAAATGGCTCTAAGCACTATGGGACTTAACATCTGAGGTCATCAGTCCCCTAGACTTAGAACTACTTACACCTAACTAACCTAAGGACATCACACACACATCCATGCCTGAGGCAGGATTCGTACCTGCGAGCGTAGCAGCAGCGCGGTTCCAGACTGAAGCGCCTAGAACCGCTTGGCGCCTAGAACCGCTCAGCCACAGCGGCCGGCTCTGTTCGCTCGCAAGAAATGCAGAGGGTAAGAAAATTAGCAATTGTTGACATAGGACAATACAAATCTAACACTTAAATGTCCTACTAAAGACTGAATAGTACAGGTGAATGGGATAAAACTAATTTAAGCAATAATTACGGGAAGATAAATCCGCGGTGTACATACAGTGATTGCTTCAATCCGCCCGTAGAATAAAAAAACTATACTTGCAAGTAACATTGCTGATCGAGTCATAAAAGAGCCTTCACTCACTCGAGGAAAGTATTAGGTTCGCCAAATGTACCTAATTCTAACAACGTGCCTGCAAACACATGGTAATTCTCATACCCTGTTCGTCCAAGCTGCGATTTCTCACCGTATTCAGCACTCAGTTGGACGGAGAGTAGTGAACGTCGTGATCCGCTGCAGACTGCAACACATTAGCTCTCTATCGTATCTCCAATGAGATATATATATATATATATATATATATATATATATATATATATATATATATATATATATGTTTTTCTCATATCCCAGTCCGAGATGCTTTCCTCGCAGACCCCAGAGGAAGTGCTCTCCACTGTATGCCAAACTGAAGTGTGTGCTAAACTGATACCGAGTTCGTTCTCCTCTCTACAAGTCCGCAGAATTCCTGTGTTCCAATGAAAAGGGTTCTACAAAATGCTTCTCAATGGCGTTTTTGTTAACAAGACGACTATCTACCCTCTTAGCAAAAGTTTTACAATGTTAACCAATCATCACGCACCTACATCCGCAGTTCTGAAACAGTTTTGAGATACTCCCCCAGTCCTCAGCTAAGTTTTCTACATCAGACAATACACTCGTCTCCATATCGAATATTTCTCGGATACAGGCATCCTGACTTCTCCTGCTCTTTTTTTCTTTTACATTAATTATTGAGGAGTCCACTTACAACTTTTTAGGGCAAAGGTTGTTCACCCCACGAAAGACGATACAGGGAAGTCTGGTTCAAAAAATAGTTCAAATGGCTCTGAGCACTATGCGACTTAACTTCTGAGGTCATCAGTCCCCTAGAACTTAGAACTATTTAAACATAACTAACCTAAGGATATCACACACATCCATGCTTGAGGCAGGATTCGAACCTGCGACCGTAGCGGTCACTCGGTTCCAGACTGTAGCGCCTAGAACTGCACGGCCACTCCGGCCGGCAGGAAAGTATGCTCATAGCTTTATAAAGAGAAAAGAAACCCTGTCTACATCCCAGGTCTGTCACCTGCACAACTGTAGATGTACCGTACGTCACTCTACGTTACACGATTTCTGCGAATGTACCCCTGGACACCATATCACCCAGGGTGCATTGTGACAAACTACAGGAACAGTACTCGGAGACGCCAGTAGCACAGAATAGAGGGAATACAGAAAGGAAAGCTGAAACCGAATGAACGCGAAACGATAGTACGGCTCGAAATGGACGTTCTTACGAAACACAACTAATCTAGCCGACTAAATGAAAATTTTACAAAAGGAAGCGCTAGTGAAACAAAGTGTGATAAATATTTAGTAAAAACTTATCAGGTGAGCTATTAAATTAATTACTGTTCACACGTACAAGCTGTGTAACTGTCACTGCTGTGAACTTCAGATAATACTGAAGCTACTTTGTTTTGTAAATATCGGTTCTTTCATTGCAGCAGTTTTATTTTTCTCTCGAATTTTTCTTTTCTGAGACAGTAAACAAATTCACTTCTAACAAAAATATCTGTTACTGAACACACTACAGAAGTTTGAGGGTACGCACCAGTGGTGGAATTTTGATTCATGTATTCAACAGGGCCGGCCGCGGTGGTCCAGCGGTTCTGGCGCTGCAGTCGGGAACCGCGGGACTGCTACGGTCGCAGGTTCGAATCCTGGCTCGGGCATGGGTGTGTGTGATGTCCTTAGGTTAGTTAGGTTTAAGTAGTTCTGAGTTCTAGGGGACTTATGACCTAAGATGTTGAGTCCCATAGTGCTCAGAGCCATTTGAACCATATTCAACAGGAATGTAACGCATAGGCATTACTTTAATGAAGGCAGTAGGCCGATCAAAATTTGATTTACGCAAATGTTTTGAATCAGGCTATAAGATATTACGTAATCATATTCGTTTAATAAAAGATGAGTGATAAGTGTCGGAAAGAAACTTTTGTCCAACCGCCTCCTACTTATGAAAAGTCTTCAGCATTTCCATTATGTAGCTGTTGGTGTAAAATATCTTCTTCATCATCATTTTCTTCCAGCAAAAAGTACTACAATAAATCGCGGTCACTAGTTTGAGAAACTTGCATTTACTTCCACAAACTGTTCGCGACTGTTTTTACAATGACTGTGACGACAGAAACTGTCAATCATCAACTGCAAAATAATGCAAGCATCTAATTTTATACACGAAGTTATCGTGTACAGCGTACAATCGCTTCCTGGAAAATTACATGCTATCCCAAATTTTTTATGAAAGTATTAATAAATACGATATATTAAACACTATTTCTCTTTATTTTGCAGTATAAGCAACATAAAAGTTAAAAGATAAAATTGTTTCCACAGACGGACTCAAACCTGCAACCCTTAGCATAACGTTTCACCCACTTTTCCGTATGACACGCGCTGCTTGCTGCTGATGGTACGACAAATTACTCATCTTTCACCCGAACCGCGCCAAAAATGCTATTTTCTTTTAAACATATGGCCGGCCGGGGTGGCCGAGCGGTTCTAGGCGCTAGAGTCTGGAACCGCGCGACCGCTATGGTCGCAGGTTCGAATCCTGCCTCGGGCATGGGTGTTTGTGATGTCATTAGGTTAGTTAGGTTTAAGTAGTTGTAAGTTCTAGGGGACTGATGACCTCAGATGTTAAGTCCCATAGTGCTCAGAGCCATTTGAACCATTTTTTAAAACATATGGTCATCTGGAGCTCCACTTCTGTCTCTTTTATTTCCGACATCATAAATGTGGACGAAATCGGTGTTGCGGAGTAAGGGCAGGCCTTTTGTGAGCTGCACAGAGTACTTAGAAATTAAGTATGGCAGTGACTATGACCCATAACGAAAAAAGTCAAGCTGTGATACGAAGCTATAAGACACGAAAGAGATTAATTTTATATGCTGGTTATTTTCCTCAGTATCGAATGAGAGATAGATACAGAGGACGTGCAAATGTGAAACAAGTCGTTTTTAAGTTTTTAAAAGAAAAGGAGCACCTCTACCGATAAACTGCCCACAGAAGCAGATGTGGTTTTGACTTATTTACATACAGTATTTTTTACAGTTTAGTTAGTTTTTACTGTTTACAGCAAGAAAATTGGAAAACCCATTTTTTCGTGTACTGCTGTCAGTCGCTTCGTTACTTTCCTGTGTGGTCTGTCCGCTTACTGCTGCTCATTATACAGGGTGGTCCATTGCTAGTGGCCGGACCAAATATCTCACGAAATAAACGTTAAGCGAAAAAACTACAAAGAACGGAACTTGTCTAGCTTGAAGGGGGAAACCAGATGGCACTATGGTTGGCCCGCTAGATGCCGCTGCCATAGGTCAAGCGGATATCAACTGCGTTTTTTTTTAAAAAAAGGAATCCCGATTTTTATTACATATTCGTGTGGTTCGTAAAGAAATATGAATTTTTTAGTTGGACCACTTTTTTCGCTTTGTGATAGATGGCGCTGTAATAGTCACAAACATATGGCTCACAATTTTAGACCAACAGTTGAAACAGGTAGGTTTTTTAAATTAAAATACAGAACGTAGGTACATTTGAACATCACCGTATTCACCGCCACCTTAACCAGCACCACCTCCTTCCCCTTACCCAATGTGGCTTCCGGCCTTCCTTCTCCGCCGACGACCAGCTCCTTAACCTTACCAATCTTCATTCCGCCCAACTTAACTACCGTCGCTCCACTATCTTTGTTTCCCTTGATCTCCAGAACGCCTATGACCTTGCCTGGCATCCTGGGCTCCTCTTCAAACTCCAGACCTATGCTCTCCCCATCAACTTCGTCTGTCTCGTTGCTTCCATCCTCTCCCATCGTCCCTCCTATATGACCATCCACAATTCCAACTCCCATACTTTCTATCCCTCTGCCGGCGTGCCCCAAGGTTCTGTCCTTTCCCCTCTCCTCTATCTCCTGTACACTGCTGATATGCCCAAACCTCCCCCACCCGTTCATCTTCTCCAGTTTGCTGATGACACCGCCTTCCTATCCTTTTATCCTACCCTTCAACGGTCCCAACGTACCCTCCAAACCCACCTTGACCAATTCACCACTTGGTGCAACCAGTAGTTCCTCCATATCAATCCCTCCAAGACCCAGGCGATCATCATAGGCCATACCACCTGCTCCTTCCGCCTCCGTGATTTCTACCTCACCATTTATGGCCGTCCTATCCACCTCACTCCTACCCTCAAATACCTTGACCTCACACTCGACCGCCACCTCACCTGGACTCCCCATCTCCTTACCATCCAAAACGAAGCTCACAACCGCCTCCGCCCCCTGAAACTCCTGCATCCTTCCACCATCCTTCACACCTACAAATCCTTGATCCGCCCCATCCAGCCAGTGTAGCTTGGATTTCCGCCCCTCCCCAGTTCTATAAAGCCCTCTAAATCCCCGAACGCCATGCACTCTGCCTCGCCTTCCGCATCCGCCTTCCATCCCCCACGCGCATCCTCTACGACCTCATCCCCTTCCCCCACCTTCTCCTTTTCCTTGAACACATCCGCACACTATATATTGTCCGCCGCCTTGATCCCCCTCACCCCATGGTGTCTCCCTTCCCCTCCACCCCCAACCAGTTGCCGTGCCTTTACCATTGTGTCCCACCGTCTCTCCATCTCCACACCCTCCATCTCCTTTCCCAATGCAACATCCACCGTCTACCCCTTCCAGATGATGAGCTTCACCCTGACATCTACCCTTCCTACCAACTCTAACCCCCTCTTCGTGCCTCCTCCTCAGGGCTCCCTCTCCTCCCCCTCTCTCCTCCTGAGCGGCTTCCCCCACCTACTCCCCCTCCCTCTCTTGTGGCCCCCTTCAGTGTCTCTGCACTCCCTCCTGCCCTGTCTTCCCTCTTCATCTCCCACCCCACGTGTGTCCTGCCTCTCCATGTACCCGCTGACGCCCCTACTCTCTTCATCCCGCCGCTTTCCCTGCTGCCCCTTGCTCTCCCCTTCTTTTCCATCTTCTCTGACCTTTCCCTCGGCAGGTCCCACCTGGCAGTTTTATTCTTCATCGTGTGTGCTACAAGTGGGTTTTAAGTGTGTTGTTCTGGAGTGTTTTTAATACTGTGGCCGACTTTTAACCTGTGCATGTCCATTCAGTGCCTTCTCTGTGTTTTAAGAATCGCCAACTGTGTTTTTTTAACTTTCTGGTGACTTTTTTAACTGTCCTCCATGAACGTCTCCATGTCAATCTGTTTTTACCTCCATTTTCTTTCTTTACTCTGTTTTATGTTCCCCTTTTTTATCGCCTTGTGTATGTAACATTTTATTCTTATTTTAGTTTCCATGTCACTTGGCTGAAGAGCAGCGGATTGTGCGGCTGACAGCCCTCCTCTGCCCATATGGGGCAGGGGTATGAAATCACAATAAAGAAAAAAAATCTGAACATTTTATTTCGGTTGTTCCAATGTGATACTTGTACCTTTGTGAACTTATGCTGTTACAGCGTGATTACCTGTAAATACCACATTAATGCAATAAATGCTCAAAATGATGTCCATCAACATCAATGCATTTGGCAATACGTGTAACGACATTCCTCTCAACAGCGAGTAGTTCGCCTTCCGTAACGTTCGGACATGCATTGACAGTGCGCTGACGAATATTGCCAGGCGTTGTAGGTGGATCACGATGGCAAATATCCTTCAACTTTCCCCACAGAAAGAAATTCGCGGGCGTCAGATCCGGTGAACGTGCGGGCCATGGTATGGTGCTTCGACGACCAATCCACCTGTCATGAAATATGCTATTCAATACCGCTTCAACCGCACGCGAGGTATGTGCCGGACATCCATCATGTTGGAAGTACATCGCCATTCTGTCATGCAGTGAAACATCTTGTAGTAACATCGGTAGAACATTACGTAGGAAATCAGCATACATTGCACCATTTAGATTGCCATCGATAAAATGGGGGCCAACTATCCTTCCTCCCATAATGCCGCACCATACAACCAGACAAGGTCGCTGATGTTCCACTTGCCATCGTGGATTTTCCGTTGGCCAATAGTGCATATTATGCCGGTTTACGTTACCGCTGTTGGTGAATGACGCTCCGTCACTAAATAGAACGCGTGCAAAAAATCTGTCAACGTCCCGTAGTTTCTCTTGCGCCCAGTGGCAGAACTGTACACGACGTTCAAAGTCGTCGCCATGCAATTCCTGGTGCGTAGAATTATGGTACGGGTGCAATCGATGTTGATATAGCATTCTCAACACCGACGTTTTTGAGATTCCCGATCCTAGCGCAATTTGTGTGCTACTGATGTGCGGATTAGCCGGGACAGCAGCTAAAACACCTACTTGGGCATCATCCTTTGTTGCAGGTCGTGGTTGACGTTTCACATGTGGCTGAACACTTCCTGTTTGCTTAAATAACACAACTATCCGGCGAACGGTCCGGGCACTTGGATGATGTCGTCCAGGATACTGAGCAGCATACGAACACTCGACTGTTGGGCATTTTGATCACAATAGCCATACTTCAACACGATATCGACCTTTACGGCAATTGGTAAATGGTCCATTGTAACACGGGTAATGTATCACGAAGCAAATACCGTCCACACTGGCGGAATGTTACGTGATACCACGTACTTATACGTTTGTGACTATTACAGCGCCATCTCTCACAAAGCGAAAAAAGTGGTCCAACTAAAACATTCATATTTCTTTACGTACTACACGAATATGCGCCACTATTATTAATTGAAGCGTATGGTATTGGTGGCCGGGAGGCCCCTCGCGGGGCGGTTCGGCCGCTGCCCTAAATTCTTTAACGCCACTACGGCGACTTGCGAGTGAATGAGGATGAAATGATGATGAAAGACACACAACACTCAGTCATCTCGAGGCAGAGAAAATCCCTGACCCCGCCGGGAATCGAACCCGGGACCCCGCGCGCGGTAAGTGAGAACGCTACCGCAAGACCACGAGCTGCGGGCATAGCGCCCCTGGTTTCCCCCTTCAAGCTAGACGAGTTTCGTTCTTTGTAGTTTTTTCGTTTGATGCTAATTTCGTGAGATATTTGGCCCGGTCACTATCAATGGACCACCCTGTATGTTAAGTTTTACAGGACATCAAACAACTGTTTACTTGCAGGTAAGCCCGGCAGCTAAATTTCACAATCAATAAAATAAACAAAACGTGTCCGTTCGCCTCTAGCTTCAAACTCATCTGTTTACTCGGTTTCAATATGGCAGACTTCACGCATGTGCACTAAATTTTGACGCATGGATTTCAGCTGATTTTCTATTCTGTGCCAATACTAACGGTGCCTGGGTCACTGTCCGTTACATGTCCGCAGTGGTCAACTCGTCTTTTTATCCCGTGCTTCCTTCTGAAAGGCAAGCCACAACTCGCAGGGGGTCAGTAACGTGAGGCCACGACGTTGGGATCACGGATTTACTTCAAACTTTGTACACCTTTAGTAGGCCATTCAAACAACATGATGTGCAAGTAGGAAGGTGTAGTACTCTGACATTTCCGGGAAAATCGCAAGAGAAATTTTAGGCGTCTATTAGGTAATTGATGTATCTATGCGAAAGAGTTGGCCATAAGAAATCGTTCTGGTCATGAGGTTAGCGTTTGCGCATTGCAAGAGGTGAGTGGACGAGGAGGCGGTTCGAATCCTGCACTTGGCCGTCAGCGACGGAGCGGCGAGAGGTGTGCTTATCGTCCCGCCGGACTAGTGACTTAACGGGAGTTTGTTTACTTCCCGCTAGCGCGAGTGTCTTACTCCAAGTTCATTGAAGTAAGATGGCGAACTCCTATAGGATGAGCACTATCAATATTACGTTCCAAGCCGAATATCCAGGATCGTGAGCATATAAAGTAAAACCTTTTTGCGTGATGAACTACGTCTAGATCCACAGGACATCATTGGTATTCACTTTTCGGTCAGTGTAGTCAATGTTAAGATGATTAACGAAGAAGTGTGCACGAAGGTGGTTACCGGTGCTGTCGGCAAACTCCAGGTTAGGCACTCAGATGGACATTTCGGCGTTGTTACCCTTGAACATGCAGGCCTAGGCCTGAGGACCCTCCGGGTATTCGAGTTACCTTTCGAGGTACCCGCCGAGTCCGTTACCTTCACTCTTAAGCCGTAAGGGACTGTCATTAGTCAGATGGCTGACAAGTGTCAGACTTTTACAACGTATCCAGTACTCAACGGAGTAAGACAAGTAAAAAAAAAAAAAAAAATCGAACTCACGAAGCATGTTCCTTCTTACTTAAACATTGCTGGTTGTCGTGCAGTTATCGTGGTTCAGATGGCTCTGAGCACTATGGGACTTAACACCTGAGGTCGTCAGTCCCCTAGAGCTTAGAACTACTTAAACCTAACTAACCTAAGGACATCACACACATCCATGCCCGACGCAGGATTCGAACCTGCGGTTATCGTGTACGACGGACAACCATGCATGTGCTCAGGATGTGGACAGGAGATCATGTTCGCTCTGATTGTTTGCAGCGGCGGATCACCAAGATTCCACTAGGAGAAACGGTACAACATATTTTTCCTTCGATACTACCAGTTACTTATGTACAAGTGAGGGCATCTACGACGTCTGGTGCACAAGTGACGGCACCTACGACGTTTGGCGGTGGGAATCGGGAGGGGCACATACTGCCCGCTCACTGCAGGAGTCGCCAGATAAAACCGAATAGCAACTGCCACCGCACAACCAACGGCTTGATGTTGAATGTTGATCCACGAGTCGTGCCAACCCAAGCTTTGCTCTCGGAAGGCGCAGAGGAGTCGGATCTACACTCGCATTCTGACACGGAGACGCACGTTCGGAAGAAGCGTTCGCCCCTTAAGCACAAAAAATGCCGACAGACGCCGTCTGACGACTCTCTCTTGCGGACAGGTACACACGATCGTACTGCTTTCGACAGTGTCGTGGACGCTCCTGCTATGCAAGCGTCGATCGACACTGCTCCCTCTTTAGGAGCTCAGACAATGGATTCCTCTTCTTCTGGAGACCCGTTCGGAGATGGAGGGGGCGATGGAACACCGTCGCAGCAGCGAGGAATCACGACAATGGCCTCTTTGGTAGCCGATGAACCACACAGACATCCTCTCTCCGGTGACTCGTGGGTGGACGACGTGGAAGACGACACTTTGGCGGGCACATCACTTGCAGAAAAGAGGGAGTTACACAATTCCCCCCATCTCCTGTGGACACCGTTGTAATAGAGACGACAAGGTGGCGTTGGGGTGACGAAATCCCTCGCCACTGCGTACACTGATGACTGCCTCTGCCTTCGAGGGCGAACGACAGTCATATAGATTCGCGACTATCTACATCAATAACATCCAGTCGCGCTAAGCTGTCATTGTTCCGCGACAACTTTATGCGGCCAACACTGACGTGCCCTTACTGCAGGACGTATACGTTCTTGGCTTCCAGGACAACTCCCTACTCACAACATGCATATCACACGCGTCAAATACGGCCAGTGGCATAGCAATACCTCTCAAAGAAGGTTTAATAGCCACCGATATACGGTACATTCCGAATGCCAGGGGCATGGAACTTACGGTTCAAGGGATACACCTTGTCAATGTTTACGCAGCGTCCGGTAGCAGCAAGAGGCGTGAACGTTCACTATTCGTTATTGAGGAATTAACACAATTATGCCAAGGCAGAATAGGTGATTGTTGTGTACATAGTTCCACGTAGTCAGCGCGTACACAACTTTCCCACTAGAGCGCGCCCCGCTAAGCACAACAGCGCAGGCACAGCGCTCGTCTGTCTCTGCACTACGAGATGGCGCTGCCATAGAGACGGACCAAATTCTGCTTCCGCCGATCCGCGTATTAATATGTAATGCAGCCAATGAGATTGCTGCTAACGTAGAACCTTTTCTCCTCGCAGATCACACTCGCGCAGTGATACATGAATGCGCGAGGTATTATAACAAGTGTACATACCTCCAATTAGTCAGTCTGCATTAGTCTGCATCAGTCTGTATGAGCTCTACATTTGTCTGTACCAGTCTATGGTCAAGTTTCAGTCTGCGCCTAATAAGATTACCATATTCTTGTACATAGCCACGAAGATAAATGTATAGACACTTTTGTCAAGTATCAGAGATATATGTGAGAATAAGATTAACGTACCAATACCGAAGGAACTTCAGATTGTCAATTGTAAATAGCATCCTGAACCAAGTTAAGTAATTTTTATGCTTGTTATTATTTTAATAAATGTGTGTGAAAATTAATCAAGTTCTGTTTAAAGTTAGTCACCGTCAATCTGCTACTCTAAGCGTGCAAGTGGCATTTCTATCGTCTGACCCAACGGCAGAAGATAAACACGCCACAATAAGACCACGAGACATATTGCTGACACTCTCCTACTTAATTAGAGCTACAAGTCAAATAATCTGATGGTGTGTGTACTGAAGGTCTTACAATACGCACACCACAGTGATATGGTGATCGTGGACGATTTTAATTGTACACAATCTGCCAAGGACCAAATCCCCCCAGCATTCACCATGCCTAGCACTCAGCGCCGTCGTTCGCGAGCTCAGTTTGGTGGACACTTAGGACATCATCTTTGGGCCAGCAGTATTTACTGACCACACGTCTTATATCTGTACCACCAGGCTTCGACGCCAAGTGTGGCGCAGCCGCAGCCCGTGGAAATTTATAACAGCTCACCTGACCTCACCGGAATGTCAAGCGGCAGTGGGTGACACGTGGAGACTGTGCCTACGACGACGAGGAGCGTATACGTCTGCTTTACAGTGGTAGCTGGACTGTGCCAAGCCGAGCCTTTGACATTCTTTGAAGACGTTCAGTAGGGCAGTTGCGGCATGGGGTCGCAGCACTATAGAGTTCTATTACGCTATCCTCCCGGAGTTTTCCATTACGCCCCCATCATCGAGCCGCCAGATGACTGTGAATCGAGCAAAAGCTAAGATTGTGACGTTGGTTCATCAACACCTGAAAGAGACCATCATTCTTACACGTCAAGCGGTCGGAATCGCCAGTGAACGGCCTTCCATATACCATATAGCCATGGAAAGAAAGCGCAGATGTCCATGAAGTGACGAAAGAAGATGGCGTCCGCCACGTCACACAAAGAGACATAAGTAATGCATACTTTATCCATTATTCTCACCTGTACGTGGAGAAGAGATCTGATCATTACCACTGTCGCTGGTTTGACGCACGCCACTCCAACAAGAATTGCTAAAACCAGTGACTGAAGAAGTGTTGGATGTCATAGGAAAAGGGCAACCAGTAAGTCACTAGGGCCGGATAGGTTACCCTCGGAGTTTTATTGGACGTTCCAGAGACTATTGGTGCCCTATTGGACTACTATATGTCAAGAGCTCATGACACCATAAGTACAACTTCCAGCTGCCTTTGTGGAAGGTATCATCATCCCAATTCGTAAACCTCGCGGAGGATCACATATTGCGGACTACGGACCATTAACTTTGTTGAATTGTGATATGAAAATCTTCACACGTCTACTGGCAGCTCGGATTCAGCGTACGACGTTTCGCTTCCTATCAGTGCATCAGGCATCGGTGGGTGGGACGCTTTCTTCGAGATGGTACTCCGTCTCCCACGTGGCGCAACATCGAGACTGCTTGTCAACGTTAGACTGTCGAACACCTTGCATATTCCTCGCTCTGTTAGACAGGGATGACCATTATCGACAATACTTTACGCTTTAGCATTATAACCTTTGTTGTGCGGTCTGCGATAACGCCTCACGGGTTTGTGTCTTGGTGGTTTAGTTTTCAGGTGCACTGCGTATGCAGATGATCCGATGTTAACTTTTCGTGACGAATATGATGTACGCAGAGCCTTGGACTGGTTAGCCACTTATGGTGAAGCTTCGAGGAGCCGCGTAAATGTATACAAGTCGATGGCCTTCAATATTCGCACTGAAATAAGACCTGCGAGCGTCGCTCCATTCCGACTGTGTGATAAAATTTGCTGTCTTGGTATCGACTTCACGGACGATATCTCATGCATGACAACCCTTAATTATCGGAGCCTCTTGTAACACATCTGTGCTGGACTTACGGATCATCGTCTCCGTTCTTTAGACCTTCATCAACGGATCGAGTTTATTAATGTCTATCAGGCATCACGAATTCCGCATGTAGCGCAAACACTACCTATGCCTAAACACATATCTCGAAGCATCATGGCGGCATTCGTTTCATTTGTCAGCACTGGAGTGATATTTAAGCTTCGATACGACTCCCTCACTCTTCCTAAAGAACGGGGCGGACTTGGGCTTGTCAGTGTTCATGTTCGAGCAGTCTCTATACGTTAGGTGCACCTCAAGCTTTGGCGACGATGCCCGACCAGCCTCACGGGCTTATTGATGGAGGCTCTGGCACCATATTCCCTTGACCCTCCGGTGGCACTTACTGAGATACCGGTGCCATTTTCCTACTTTGAGAGGTTTTATCTGGAGTATAGCTTCTTAAGGGACGTTCTCCCCTTCTCTCGCTTACCAACGGCGAGTGACGTCTATCGCCGCCGGTCGCCTAACGTCATCGAACTGACATGTCCTACCGTGTTCTGGAACGTAGTATGGCGCATTGTCAACGCGGTAACTCTAGATTCAAACGTACGATCGACCTGGTATTTAACGGTCGACAGAAAACAAATTCCTCGAGAGAGACTCCATAGGATCCATCTTGCAGATTCGCCTTAGTGTGTAAACTGCAACGTCCAGGATACAGACGAACACCGGCTCTATTGTGGGCCGGCGGAAGAGATATGGTATTTTGGCTCTCTTTTAACGAGTGTCACCCTCTTATGTCGATTCTCGCAGTCTCCTCTACTCGGACGCTGTTTATTACCCGAGGACGAAACACAACGCTGTCACGTGGATCAAAGGTCACGCGATTCGTTATTTATTTGGAGGTGGTGTCATAGAACTCATGGATTTTTGGAACTATTTAAACGGTCGTCATTGTGCTATTGTGAAGAACCCTAAGTACAGTCAATACTTTTCGAACTTCCACGATCCGCCCCGTAGCTGGATTATTCATCCCAGGAGAATTTTTTTTTTCCAGAGACAAGTCTTGCAAAAGGCGGATTTATTTTTTGTCAGTAAATAAATGAATGTCCTCCTGTGACCATTCACCCCTTCCATATGATCCTTTTTGCCGACAAAGACATCACGGCCAGGCCTTTTAGAATGACCCCTGCCTACTTTGCCCCCGACACCATTCCCTCTGTTCCTTTACCCTATGGAAAAAAATCCTACAGACATATATTTTTAATCTATATTTTTTTATCACTGGTCTCATTATTTAATTTATATGACATTTGAGATGTAATGTATTGAAAAAAAAACCTCGCACACTTTCATGAAGTTATAATGAATTTCGTACGTTATTTGACTAACTACTATTTTTAATTAAATTTTCAAGGACGAACGACAGTCTTGGAAAGCCCCAGTCAAACCCTAGATAAATAGTGATGCGAATGAATTTATTCAGCAATATAGTAAGTCACGATGTGCCAGACCACAAGAGTAATGTACACACATCAAAGAAAGTTTTGCATCATCCCTGTTCCCAGAACTCCTAAAGATAGATGTTGACTGTGGGTATTTATCACAGACACAGTCCCTTTGACTGTTCAGAGATGTCACTAAACCCGACCAAAGATGTAAACAACCATGCATGAGCAGCGGCTATTAGACGGAGGGGGTCCGACAGCCGATCAGTTGCAGTCGTTTCACCAGCAAGGAGGTACACGGCTCGTGTTGTTTGTAGTTCAACCATGCATAGACAGTGAATTCCGAGGTTCGATCGCGTCCACATTGTTACTGTGTGTCAGGAAGGGCTCTCAACAAGGGAAGTATCCAGGCGTCTCGGAGTGAACCAAAGCGATGTTGTTCGGACATGGATAGATTGAAAAGGGCTGTTTATGGACGACGTGGCGCGCCAACCACTCTGAGGAATCTACGCCGAATCACCGTTGAGGAGTGACGAGTGGGACAATCTGGACCAACAGTGCCTTGATGAACTTGTGGATAGCATGCCACGACGAATACAGGCATGCATCACCGAAAGAGGACGTGCTACTGGGTATTAAAGGTACTGGAGTGTACAGTAATCTGGACCACCACCTCTGAAGGTCTCGCTGTATGGTGGTACAACACGCAATGTGTGGTTTTCATAAGCAATGAAAAGGGCGGAAATGATGTTCATATTGACCTCTATTCCAGTTTTCTGTACAGCTTCCGGAACTCTCGGAACCGAGATGATGCAAAACCTTTTTTGATGCATGTACAATTATTACTCGTCTAATGTGCTCTCGACATCACACGTTGCAGGGCGGTATTTGCCATACAGACACGGAAAACGTAAATTGAACTGGCATGAATGCAGTTTTTCCCGAATGTACAGGCAGTGTCCAGTGTTTCTAAGGGAATACACACCTCTTAGACATTTTGAAAAATGTCACTTTCTTCCGATAATATAGATGAAAAATTTCGTTCGAGCGGAAGCCGAATCTCTGTCTCATATATGTTCGTCTTATGTAGCTCGAACAGTAACCACTTAACTACCACGAACTTTAACATTCCGTATCTACATACAGATAGATAAGCCACATAATAGACGCGTAAAACTCCTCTTACCATCTGGCCACGACGAACTCTAACGTTTAGCACCTACGCACAGATACATAAGCCACATAATAGATGCGTAAAACTTCTCTTACGATTTTCTCGGAATTGCCAGAGTAAGTGCACGTTGCTACTTTTACATTATGTTGTTTTTATGGCCTACTAAAGGTGTACAAAGTTTGAAGTACACTACTAGCCATTAAAATTACTACACGAAGAAGAAATGCAGATGATAAACGGGTATTCATTGGACAAATATATTATACTAGAACTGACATGTGATTACATTTTCACGCAATTTGGGTGCATAGATCCTGAGAAATCGGTACCCAGAACAACCACCTCTGGCCGTAATAGCGACCTTGATACGCCTGGGCATTGAGTCAAACAGAGCTTGGATGGCGTGTACAGCTACAGCTGCCCATGCAGATTCAACACGATACCACAGTTCATCAAGAGTAGTGACTGGCGTATTGTGACGAGCCATGTGCTCGGCCACCATTGGCCAGACGTTTTCAGTTGGTGAGAGATCTGGAGAATGAGCTGGCCAGGGCAGCAGTCGAACATTTTCTGTATCCAGAGAGGCCCGTACAGTACCTGCAACATGCAGTTGTGCATTATCCTGCTGAAACGTAGGGTTTCGCAGGGATCGAATGAAGGGTAGAGCCACGGGTCGTAACACATCTGAAACGTATCGTCCACTGTTCAAAGTGCCGTCAATGCGAACAAGAGGTGACAGAGGCGTGTAACCAATCGTACCCCATACCATCACGCCGGGTGATACGCCAGTATGGCGATGACGAATACACACTTCCTATTTGAGTTCACCGCGATGTCGCCAAACACGGATGCAACCATCATGATGCTGTAAACAGAACCTGGATTCATCCGAAAAAATGACGTTTTACCATTCGTGCACCCAGGTTCGTCGTCGAGTACACCATGGTAGGCGCTCCTGTCTGTGATGCAGCGTCAAGGGTAACCGCAGCCATGGTCTCCGAGCTGATAGTCCATGCTACTGCAAACGTCGCCGAACTGTTCGTGAAAATGGTTGTTGTCTTGTAAACGTCCCCATCTGTCGACTCAGGGATCGAGACGTGGCTGCACGATCCGTTACACCCATACGGATAAGATGCCTGTCATCTCGACTGCTAGTGATACGAGGCCATTGAGATCCAGCACGGCGTTCCGTATTACCCTCCTGAACCCACCGATTCCATATTCTTCTAACAGTCATTGGGTCTCGACCAACGCGAGCAGCAATGTCGCGATTCGATAAACCGCAATCGGGATAGGCTACAATCCGACCTTTATCAAAGTCGGAAACGTGATGGTACGCATTTCTCCTCCTTACACGAGGCATCACAACAACGTTTCACCAGGCAACGCCGGTCATCTGCAGTTTGTGTATGAGAAATCGGTTGGAAACTTTCCCCATGTCAGCACGTTGTAGGTGTCGCCACCGGCGCCAACCTTGTGTGAATGCTCTGAAAAGCTAATCATTTGCATATGATAGCATGTATTTCCTGTCGGTTAAATTTCGCGTCTGTAGCACGTCAGCTTCGTTGTGTACCAATTTTAATGGCCAGTAGTGTAAATCTGTGATCGCAACGTCTTGGTCTTCCCTCGTAAGTCACTGGCCGCGGTCACGGCACCCAGCCTGGCTAATGACGTACCCACTACACTACCGTGAATATTACACGCAAAACATCCACTAGGAATAAGAACGAATTAATATAAAAGTAGATAACTTAATCCTGACAATTACTTATTACAAGCATTATCTACTTTATTAGTTGATGGGAATAGAATTAAGATAGTAATGACTTTAAGTTAATTACGAATAGCACACGAGACGTACCAGTTCAGAAAACTACTGACGCGTATAACTTCTATAAGCAGTTGCTGTTTGAAGCAAACACAACACCTACTCGTGTTCGTCGATGATAACTCCTATCACTAGAAAGCATTGTGACTGTTGCCGGTCCTGGGTTACGCAACAAAGCACGTCCTGGAATATGGCTCTTAATCCTGGACACGTCAGGCTACAATGGGCGCATGAATGATGTGTTCGATTTTATCAAATCACATTGTCGGAAAAGTAGCGCTGATCATTCGCATTAGCTGACTGGAACATTCAAGTGCGCATTTTGATGCGACATGATGAACGAAAAGCTAGAATCATAGCAAAGTATTTTTAGGGCTTAATCTTCGGTTAACGTCAGTGCAAATGATTGAAGTTTTCAACAGCAGCTGCCATGTTTGAAAAGGCGGAGAAAGAAAAAAAATCGTTCCCATTCTTCAACACAGTTGCAATATCTCAGTGCGTTATAAGAGTGGGCCTGAATCTGAGACCGAGCGAGGTGACGCAGTGGTTAGCTATACTTGACTAGCATTCAGCAGGTGTGAGGTTTCACATACTCGTGCGGTCCCTTTGGATTAGTTTTACGTGGATCCCAATGTCGATTAAGACGAATGCTACATGATATCTTTCAAATGAAAATAACCGAGCCGATTTCTTTCTCCATCCTGGTCTTATCAGAGGTTGTGTTGTCTCTAATCAAATTAGGATGACCTTCCTTATATTTAATGTTTTTCATTTCTGTCTGTAGCCACATTTCAGCTTATAATGATAACCGATTTTAAAACATCTTCAGATCTGTTAAAACAAACAAAATAAATGCCAGGTTTTATCTTACATAACTAATCTTAAATACGCATGTGATGAATATAAAGGTGTACCTGTTGTATAAAGAGTAGCCAAATGAAAGCAAAACACAAGGAAAAAATGTAAGTAAACTGATTATTATTTCCAAAGTAATTGCCGTAGCCGGCTGTGGTGGACGTGCGGTTCTGGCGCTGCAGTCCGGAACCGCTTGACCGCTACGGTCGCAGGTTCGAATCCTGCCTCGGGCATGGGTGTGTGTGATGTCCTTAGGTTAGTTAGGTTTAAGTAGTTCTAAGTTCTAGGGGACTTATGACCTAAGATGTTGAGTCCCATAGTGCTCAGAGCCATTTGAACCATTTTTTAATTGCCGTAACTGTTTATACATTTTTGTGATTGTGAGTCAATGTGGTCTTGCTATCATGGAAAAACGTTTGCAGTTGCCTACGGAACCATGATTGAATACAGCGTGCATATCTTCGTCCAAAGCAAAACGACGGCTGCGAATGTGTTTCTTTGGCGCTACAGAAATATGGAAATCGCATGGGGGCGATGGAGACTGTGTGTTCGCTTCCCAACCAAACTTCTGCAGCGTAGTCGAAACAACCTGCCAACAAAATACCCGTCTATATTTTGCCAAGGTTGCTTCGACTACTTATGTGAATGAATGGTGTCAGTTCTTAGAGACATGTCCGACAGAACAGACACCACGAATTCACATAATTGATTCGCCTCGATGGGCAATGAATACAGTGCCTTCAGTGCGGATGCATATTTACGTTCAACCTCCAGCGGGAATCTAAAATAAGTGAGCAAGGAGGGCATGAACGGGAACTGTGAGTCAGTCGGGGAGCGTGCTGAGATAGTCCGTGTTTGTGCGGTAAGCACTTTGTCTGGGTTGCGCAGTGGTTAACGCAGCTGCGTAGTAAGCAGGAGATTCCGTTATACGCGAGTGCAAGCTTTCTCGGCGAATTTCATACATGAAGTCTTCACGGGTTGTGAACCGAGTAGCATCGTCGTCTCGTAGCAACGTTTCGATGGAATGCGTCTCCATCCTCTTCAGGCGAAGTGTCGGGATATTGCTGGCTGGCGGCTCCTTTTTGACTTTACTCACTGTGAGGACGTTCGAGTGGAAGTTTGTGGCCTGTTGGCCTTTACTCCCCAAAAAATCTTGTTGAAACTTGTTTCTGGACTGTTTGGTTACATCTGGAACTGGCAAGGAGTGCCGAAAATCTATTTCTTGTTCTTGTCGACGTGACGCTTTTTCTTTTTCTTCTTACTAGTGACTGAGAACTGTTCCTCGGTGTTGGCTTCATACGTAACGTATTCCGTCTTGAGTTGTTCTCCGTAAACCAGAGAAATGGATACACAATGCATCTGCAGAGTAGTAAAGATAGGGTAGGAATTAATCAGCTCATAATCCTCCCTGGAAAGTCCTACAAGGCCTTCTGGATAACTAACTGGTTGATGTGGGGGTGGCGGTTTTGGATGGTTTGGTGGGACAAAAGGATAGGGATTATCGTGGTGGGGGTATGTACCATCTCGAAGCGAACTGGCAATCTTCTTCACTACCGCACTTGCGCTGTACAAGTCCGGAAGCGGGAGGAATGGTGCTTCTTCGCACTCTTCTTCCTCTTGTGCAGCTGCTTCGGTGTCCTTTGGCTGTGTCGCCTCCCCTTCGGCAAGCTCGTCGGTTTGCGTGGCCACCGTTGCGAACCCCTTCTCTCGTGCAGGAGTCGTCTGGGTGGCGGTGTCTTCTCTTGTGGCGGAGTCTTCTTTGGCTGAGCGAAGTTCCTGCGTCAGCACAGCAATCTGACGCCGAGCCTCGCCCAGTTCTGCCAACATGGCCGCCCTCTCTTCCGCCATGGCGGATTTGAAGGCGGACATGGCTTCTTGTACAGCGTCGTTTAGACGCCTGTAGAGACATCTTCTGTACAAGAGACCACCTCTTCATGTTTGGTGGTCACTTGCTTCTGCGTCTTCTTCTTCTCCGGTCCGCGCCAATTCCTGTTGTAGGCGCAGGAACGGACGTTCGCCGCGTGTGCGCCGCCGCAGTTGACGTAGGTACGAGGGGTGTCCTTCTCCTTCTTGCAGTCGCGTGTGTCATGTGCTTGCGCACACTTCATGCACGCAACTGCGCCGCTGCAGTGCTTGGCGACGTGGCCAAGCCTTTGGCAGCGGAAGCACTGTGCTACGGTCTTCTTATTCTTGTTGCCGGACGTTCCTGCTAGCGTGAGCAGCAGCTCCGCTAGGGCTGCAGCTTTGCGTCCCTTTGCGCGTCCCGACACCTTGAGCAGCAACAGTGACAGCAGCGATGCGTACCTTTCCGCAGTCTGAGCGGGTCTTCCGACGTCCAAGATCGCGAGAATCCTCAAGAAACATCAAATGAAGACAGTTTTCCGCGCAACAGGAAAAATCAAAGACCTTCTCGGTTCAACCAAGGATCCACTAGGTCTGACGGCACCAGGTGTGTACAAGATCGGATGCGAATGTGGGATGCAATATATAGGACAGACGCAGCGTTACATCTCACAGCGCCGCAATGAACACATTAGGCATGTACGCTTGGATCAGATCAACAAATCTGCTGTGGCGGGACATAGTATTGACGAGAAGCACAGCTTCGATTTCGAGGACACAAAGAAAATATGCAGTACAAACGGATTTTGGGACTCAGTAATCAAAGAGTCCATAGAAATACGGTTACACGACAACCTAATCAGCCGCGACCTTGGCTACCATCTCAGCACAGCCTGGGAGCCTGCAATCAGGAAAATCAGAGAAGAACGTTCCGTTCCACCAAGAGCCGCGGACGGAGCAGACGGAGACGGACGTCGGGACTCGAACCCCGCGCACGCGTCCCCCCCACCACCGGCCGATCCAGGCGCATTGGGCGATTCCACGGGCGTGTGACTGGCCGGCCGCGGGAAGCGGAGAGCGGTCCAGCAGAAATATAAGCCCGCGACAGACGATATCTTACGTGGAAACCCCACATAGATGAGGTCCATAGGAAGGTCTGCGCCAGAATGTCCATCCTGTACCCAATCCTCAACTCATCCAGCTCCCTTCCCTGCTCAGTAGGAGTGAACCTATACCAGGCCGTGATCCGGCCAGTCATGGAATACGCGTGTCCTGTCTGGGGATACGCGGCGAAGCAGCACCTGGACAAACTCCAGAGGCTGCAGAACCGCGCCCTCAGGAGGGCACTGCGTTTACCTCTTGGATTCCCCATTGACGATTTGCATGCCGCTGCTGAAATCCCACTCCTGAGAGAGCGTTTTCAAGACCTGGCAAGGGCCTTCTATGAAGGTTCTTCCAGGTCGGGAAACGCCCTCATCCACTCCCTAGGTCGGTATGACATGTCCCGCGATAAACACAATCGCCCCATGACGATCTTTGACGACTAAGTCGAAGAGAAAATCCCAATATCCATTCCCAAATCCTGCTCCTACCCAAATCACTACAATTACCTCGCCAAACCTCAGGCAAGTACCAGACACACACAGAACAATCATCACATTTCACAGACACCAAAAAGTACAGAAATAATCACACACACAAGTACACAGGGGAGTAAAAGCCGAAAGGCTACAAACTCCCCCTCACACTTCCCCAAAGAGGGGAAAGTAATAGATGAGAGCAGCAGCGATATCCCGACACTTCGCCTGAAGATGATGGAGACGCATTCCATCGAAACGTTGCTACGAGGCGACGATGCTACTCGGCTGACAACCCGTGAAGACTTCATACATAGGAGATTCCGTGTTCGAGTTCCGGTGTGGCAGACGTTTTCACACGTCACCGTTAATTTCGCATAAAGTCCCGATGCAGTTAATATCACGAGTTCCTTATCTTTCCTTTCTCCAACCTCCCCCTTCAATTTACATAATACTTTTCCACTACGCTGCAGGAGTTTTGCTCGGGAGTCCTTGCACATCTTCCGTACAATCTCTATCTCTCCCCATGCGAGTTCCATGTTTTTGGAGCTGTATGATAAGTATGTAACAGTCAACCGATTGCAACAAAATTTTATCAGGTTTCGAAACCGACTATGTGTGTCTTCATCAGAAAATCCATACTTACCTAAAAAGATTATAAACAAACATTAATATAGAGAAAAACTAAGGAATAAACAGTTTTTATTCCGAACAGATTTATAAGAAGACTGCGCTCATGTGTAGCAACTGTCGACCACAGTTAAGAGCAATAATGCTGTCATCACATAAAGATACACCTTTAAGAAGTTAATGTTAAAACCACACTAAATTGAAGTAATTAAAACTGACATAAAACTACAGTTACATGGTGTAGCGCAGTATACACCGCTAAGGGCTGCAAGAGGAAATAGTCACTGCAGGTCACATCAGACTAAGACGCTCCCATGCAAAGGATGAGAACTTTTGTACTTTTCTTTCCTGAGAGATCTTCTTTGTATTTAACAGAAACTCCTCGTCCTGTCTATGCTGTTTAATGGGCTGGACATGGGTCACAGCTAATGTTATGGATACCTGAATTTTGTAAGGTTGAATGCGGTGGTTTCAAATTGCGAATAAGATTATTTTTTGACACTAATGTTAACAGAAAATGCTTTGTTACAATGGTATTTGTTTTGGAGGAGACGCTGACTCCTGTAAGATATAGGTCCTACAAACGGTATAGAATTTTTTTTTCTTTTCATTGAGTTCGTTATTGGGAGAAGTGCCCAGAGCGGTAATTCTGTTACTTTTTTATCTTTGAAAATATTAACCGCTACGGTTGGCTGCAATAGTATTGATCAAATTAATCTCAGCTTGGAGATGTTCACCAAATAAGGCACAGCTCTATGGATGGTAGAATGAAATAAGGCCTTTTTTGTCAGACTGGGAGTGTGCTGAACAAGAGGGAATTATTTGATCAGTGCAGCTTTCTTTGCGAAAAATATTGAAAAAAAATTGTTGTCAACTATTGTTAATGCTAAATCTAAATAATTTAACAGACGGAATTCGTTTTCGTGAAGATCACTGAAAATTTTGAACAGGTGATCAATGCCGTTATTTGGCCCTCTGTAAATAACGAGAAAACGTCTACATATTTCGATTATAAAAGACAACCCAGAGTAGCTGTGGTGTCCTCGCATAGCTCGAAAAAACTGTAAAGTTTTTTGGGGACAGGTCCTATTGAATGACGTAAACGAGATAGTGGCGTCACAGCTTCAGTGTGAATATTTAAAAAAAAAAGTTCTTCTAAGGAATTTATGAATAAGTCTGCAAGAATACCAGCTAACGGATTACCCTCTGCTTGACCGTCGGACTGCTGTCCATTGAAATCGAAATAATAATATTTTACTACAAATTCATTAGATCAGTAATCTGCTCGTCAGAAACCTCTTTTTTAAAAGGACGTAAATTTTTTCTGCAGTATCCAAAGTAGTTTGTACTGGTACATTCGTGTAAAAATTTTTAAAATCGAACGAAAGCAACTTAGTATTTTGATCACAATTTAAGTTTTATATTTTACTAACGAGATTTTTACTATTAGAAACTGAATCATTATTTTGAAATAAATCAGAATTTTTTAACTTATAGCGAAGAAATTTTGCTAGGTTGTGGGAAGCAGTATTCATACTACTCGTAATCGGGCGAATTGGATTATCTATTCTGCATACTTTAGACTGCGAACGTAACTTTGGAGGTTGAGGTTTCATGTTAATTAATTGTCTTTCAAGAAAGAGATTAAGCCAAAATTTTGCATCGCTAACAGTGGATCCAATTTCTCTTGGCAAAGCTGGAGCAGTGTCCTCGTGTAGCCGGCCGTTGTGGCCGAGCGGTTGTAGGCGCTTCAGTCCGGAACCACGCTGCTGCTACGGTCGCAAGTTCGAATCCTGCCTCGGGCATGGCTGTGTGTGATGCCCTTAGGTTAGTTAGGTTTAAGTAGTTCTAAGTCTAGGGGACTGATGACCTCAGACGTTAAGTCCCACAGTGCTTAGAGCCATTTGAACCATTTGAGTGTCCTCATGTAGCTCGAAAATATTGTTTTCCACAAAAAAACTGTAAGGTTTTCATTACGTACTCTTACTTGGTAATAATAAATAAGGAGGTGCGTTTATCGTATTTCGTTGTTAATGCTTAATTTTCCTTAAGATATGCAAAAATGGCTTCAATTAATATTTTGTCACCATTAACTGTACTTTGAAAACTATCTAAATTTTTTCTTACAACATTGTACATATGATAAGCTATTCTGGTCTGTTGAGAATTTTCCATTTTTATGTTATCGATATTAGTTTTGTGAGGTACTATCATATTTTCTATACATTTTGGTCAGACAAAGTAGGCAAACGGAAGAGACTGTCGCAGGTCACATTTCGAATACATCTTCCGTAGTTCTTTTCCTTCCCCATGAACCATGGACCTTGCCGTTGCTGGGGAGGCTTGCGTGCCTCAGCGATACAGATGGCCGTACCGTAGGTGCAACCACAACGGAGGGGTACCTGTTGAGAGGTCAGACAAACGTGTGGTTCCTGAAGAGGGGCAGCAGACTTTTCAGTAGTTGCAGGGGCAGCAGTCTGGATGATTGACTGACCTGGCCTTGCAACATTAACCAAAACGGCCTTGCTGTGCTGGTACTGCGAACGGCTGAAAGCAAGGGGAAACTACGGCCGTAATTTTTCCCGAGGGCATGGAGCTTTACTGTATGGATAAATGACGATGGCGTCCTCTTGGGTAAAATATTCCGGAGGTCAAATAGTCCCCCATTCGGATCTCCGGGCGGGGACTACTCAAGAGGACGTCGTTATCAGGAAAAAGAAAACTGGCGTTCTACGGATCGGAGCGCGGAATGTCAGATCCCTTAACCGGGCAGGTAGATTACACAATTTAAGAAGGGAAATGGATAGGTTAAAGTTAGATATAGTGGGAATTAGTGAAGTTCGGTGGCAGGAGGAACAAGACTTTTGGTCAGGTGAATACAGGGTTATAAACACAAAATCAAATAGGGGTAATGCACGAGTAGGTTTAATAATGAATAAAAAAATAGGAGTGCGGGTAAGCTACTACAAACAGCATAGTGAACGCAGTATTGTGGCCAAGACAGACACGAAGCCCACGCCTACTACAGTAGTACAAGTTTATATGCCAACTAGCTCTGCAGATGATGAAGAAATGGAAGAAATGTATGATGAGATAAACGAAATTATTCAGGTAGTGAAGGGAGACGAAAATTTAATAGTCATGGGTGACTGGAATTCGAGAGTAGGAAAAGGGAGAGAAGGAAAAATAGTAGGTGAATATGGATTGGGGCTAAGAAATGAGAGAGGAAGCCGCCTGATAGAGTTTTGCACAAAGCATAACTTAATCATAGCTAACACTTGGTTCAAGAATCATGAAAGAAGGCTGTATACATGGAAGAATCCTGGAGATACTCGAAGGTATCAGATAGATTATATAATGGTAAGACAGAGATTTAGGAACCAGGTTTTAAATTGTAAGACATTTCCAGGGGCAGATGTCGCCTCTGACCACAATCTATTGGTTATGAACTGTAGATTAAAACTGAAGAAACTGCAAAAAGGTGGGAATTTAAGGTGATGGGACCTGGATAAACTGAAAGAACCAGAGGTTGTACAGAGTTTCAGGGAGAGCATAGGGGAACAACTGACAGGAATGAGGGAAAGAAATACAATAGAACAAGAATGGGTAGCTCTGATGGATGAAGTAGTGAAGGCAGCAGAGGATCAAGTAGGTAAGAATACGAGGGCTAGTAAAACTCCTTGGGTAACAGAAGAAATATTGAACATAATTGACGAAAGGAGAAAATATAAAAGTGCAGTAAATGAAGCAGGCAAAAAGGAATACAGACGTCTCAAAAATGAGATCGACAGGAAGTGCAAAATGGCTAAGCAGGGATGGCTAGAGGACAAATGTAAGGATGTAGAGGCTTATCTCACTAGGGGTAAGATAGATACTGCCTACAGGAAAATTAAAGAGACCTTTGGAGAAAAGAGAACCACTTGTATGAAAATCAAGAGCTCAGATGGAAACCCAGTTCTAAGCAAAGAAGGGAAAGGAGAAAGGTGGAAGGAGTATATAGAGGGACTATACAAGGGCGATGCACTTGAGGACAATATTATGGAAATGGAAGAGGATGTAGATGAAGATGAAATGGGAGATACGATACTGCGTGAAGAGTTTGACAGAGCACTGAAAGATCTGAATCGAAACGAGGCCCCGGGAGCAGACAACATTCCATTAGAACTACTGATGGCCTTGGGAGAGCCAGTCCTGACAAAACTCTACCATCTGGTGAGCAAGATGTATGAGAATAATATAATAATTCCAATCCCAAAGAAAGCAGGTGTTGACAGATGTGAAAATTACCGAACTATCAGTTTAATAAGTCACAGCTGCAAAATACTAACGCGAATTCTTTACAGACGAATGGAAAAACTAGTAGAAGCCGACCTCGGGGAAGATCAGTTTGGATTCCGTAGAAATATTGGAACACGTGAGGCAATACTGACCTTACGACTCATCTTAGAAGAGAGATTAAGGAAAGGCAAACCTACGTTTCTACCTTTTGTAGACTTAGAGAAAGCTTTTGACAATGTTGACCGGAATACTCTCTTTCAAATTATAAAGGTGGCAGGGGTAAAATAGAGGGAGCGAAAGGCTATTTACAATTTGTACAGAAACCAGATGGCAGTTGTAAGAGTCGAGGGGCATGAAAGGGAAGCAGTGGTTGGTTATTCAATCTGTATATTGAGCAAGCAGTAAAGGAAACAAAAGAAAAATTCGGAGTAGGTATTAAAATCCATGGAGAAGAATTAAAAACTTTGAGGTTCGCCGATGACTTTGTAATTCTATCAGAGACAGCAAAGTACTTGGAAGAGCAGTTGAACGGAATGGACAGTGTCTTGAAAGGAGGATATAAGATTAACATCAACAAAAACAAAACGAGGATAATGGAATGTAGTCGAATTAAGTCGGGTGATGCTGAGGGAATTAGATTAGGAAATGAGACACTTAAAGTAGTAAAGGAGTTTTGCTATTTGGGGAGCAAAATAACTGATGATGAAGTAGAGAAGATATAAAAAGTAGACTAGCAATGGCAAGGAAAGCGTTTCTGAAGAAGAGAAATTTGTTAACATCGAGTATAGATTTAAGTGTCAGGAAGTCGTTTCTGAAAGTTTTTGTATGGAGTGTAGCCATGTATGGGAGTGAAACATGGACGATAAATAGTTTGGACAAGAATAGAATAGAAGCTTTCGAAATGTGGTGCTAGAGAATAATGCTGAAGATTAGATGGGTAGACCACATAACTAATGATGAAGTATTGAATAGAATTGGGGAGAAGAGGAGTATGTGGCACATTTGACAAAAAGAAGGGACCGGTCAGTAGGACATGTTCTGAGGCATCAAAGGATCACAAATTTAGCATTGGAGGGCAGCGTGGAGGGTAAAAATCGTAGAGGGAGACCAAGAGATGAATACACTAAGCAGATTCAGAAGGATGTGGGTTGCAGTAAGTACTGGGAGATGAAGTAGTTTGCACAGGATAGAGTAGCATGGAGAGCTGCATCAAACCAGTCTCAGGACTGAAGACCACAACAACAACAACAGTTCTGCATACCAGTGTGCTCTCTCTGCAAGAAGAGAATACGTGTAGCGTTCTGTTTAACTCCTCTTCAGGGCTGGCCCCCACTCGCTGGACGGGTCCTGTCGGCTGATGTGAACGAGACAGTGGCGTCATAGCTTCAGCGTGCATATGACGGCATGTCTTTATAATGCCCAGAAAAAGGTATGCATCTGAAAATCGGTTTATTCATTGCGTAAGTGTCTGTCTGCTTATTCTATTTTCGATTATGAAGATCTTCCAGTAAACATGGTCTCTAAATTGCATACCTTGAGGGCCATGCGAGCGTGTTTAGTACAAGACGTTTTTCACAGTTATAAAGATGAGCAAATGCTCATAGCTCTTAAGGTATGCACTTTAGAGCTCGTGTTTACTGGAAACTTTTTCTTGTTTTGGTCCATACCACATCTTTCAAAAGTATGGGAAGCAAAGAGCTTGTAGTAGAAGAGGTCCACTGTCAGCGGTACCAGTCCGCAGATCGTGGTCGTGCGGTAGCGTTCTCGCTTCCCGCGCCCGGGTTCCCGGGTTCGATTCCCGGCAGGTCAGGGATTTTCTCTGCCTCGTGATAACTGGGTGTTGTGTGAAGTCCTTAGGTTAGTTAGGTTTAAGTAGTTTTAAGTTCTAGGGGACTGATGACCATAGCTGTTAAGTCCCATAGTGCTCAGAGCCATTTGAACCATCAGAGGTACCAGGAAGATTTTTTTAAAAGAGCAAACCGCCATTTGACTGTGTATTATTATGTTTACCTTTTGTAATATCCAGATTTCGGCTTTTATGCCATTATCACGTACACTTGTTCTAGCTGTACCACTTATTTTTAGCTTTGTACTTTATAGTATCATAGAAGCCGAAATCTGTATAGTACAAAAGTTAAATGTGAGATTACAAAAGCAGTTTGCTCTTTTAAAAATAATTGTATGACTGTGTCTCAACGCCATCAAAAACCTTTCATCAAAAAGATTTTCGCATATAACATTCAACTCAGTCGTTTGCAGATGAGAGCCCCTTACCTCAAACTATTGTTACATTTACCCTTCTCGATCATCCCTGAAAGTTTGTAACATCATCACGAAATCACCCTGTGTATTACAAGGCCACAACCGCCAGTGCCTGAGATGGGGACTTATCCATTCATATATCAATTTTCTACCCATTGTTTTTTCTTACTGTTCTGTGGTTAAATTTCTCCAGTTTTCTGCATCTTTCATATCTTTCAGGTTAAGCAGTAATATGTCCTACAAACCACTAGTACAACAGTTATTCCTTACACTATTGTTGTGCTTACTATATTGGCTTAATTGTATATTATTTTATTGTTATGACTATGACTGTCAGTTGAAAATTAATTGAATGTACATTCTGTCATAGTGATAGACAACAAACCATAAAGTTCTTACAATAAATAAATAAATAATAAGTAGTATAGGAAATTTTCAGTTTTACTGTCTCAGTGGGGATGTCGGACTTGGAGCGATTGGGATACGACATGGCCATCCTGAACCTAATTTTCGAACACTAAAGCGACACCAGAATGAGAATTTCACTCTGCAGCGGAGTGTGCGCTGATATGAAACTTTCCTGGCAGATTAAAACTGGTAGAGCACTTGCCCGCGAAAGGCAAAGGTCCCGAGTTCGAGTCTCGGTCGGGCACACAGTTTTAATCTGCCAGGAAAGTTTCACTAAAGCGACACATTTGTGACCAGATGAAACATGTTACGTCACGAAAATAATAGAGAAAATTGTAATTTCGCCAACTTGTTAATTTTCTTTCCATGCATAGCAATCCGGTACATTTACCTTCTTGAGAACTGCTGTCTGTTAGTTAATATGGAAAAAAGCACGAAAAATCAATCATCCTCTTTTGAGCGAGAGATGGTTTATTAAAATTGGATGAAAATTTACGATAACAATATTTTGATGATAACTGCCTTATTACTGTCTGTCGCCGTACAGCGAGTTCGATACATTCCAAAGCCTGCTATGAACGACTCCTCTTGCGGCCGGTAAGTCACTGGACAGCTGCAAAACACTTCGAGTCGTGCTGTGTTGATGTCTCTACCTCATGTAAGGTACATTTCTCTAGGTTCGACTATCGCTTTTGTTCAACTAGTATCGTTGAACGAGTAAACTTTGAACGATAATCGATGGTTACCATTTTGCTGGGAACATCTGCGATTTGTTGATTTTTAAGCAGTCTCGTGTTTCTATTCGCAGTCACAGCATTCTAGAGAAGTTCGATAAAATGAGTTTAAAGTTCAGTAAGCGTAAAATGGTGTTACTTAAAAGCCTTTTGATTGATGAGATGGAAGAAAATGGTTCAAATGGCTCTGAGCACTATGTGACTTAACTTCTGAGGTCATCAGTCCCCTAGAACTTAGAACAACTTAAACCTAACTAACCTAAGGACATCACACATATCCATGCCCGAGGCAGGATTCGAACCTGCGACCGTAGCGGTCACGCAGTTCCAGACTGTAGCGCCTAGAACCGCTCGGCCACCCCGGCCGGCTGAGATGGAAGAAGACGAAACACTTTTCCTGATGTGCGGGACGAAAAGAGCCAAAATACATCTTATGTCTGAGTTAAAAAACGAAGAGGTACTGTATCGAATATTGATCATTACTCATCTGCATGAGAATAACAAGTTTACCGAATTTTTCCATCTTTATGTTGGACAGTTTGACTTATTTCTACGATTAATCGAAGATGATCTTTACAAAGAATCGTACAATAGAAATTTTTACCTTGTAACACTGGAATGGAAACTAGCTATTACCCTGAGGCAAGTAGAACTGCTGTTTATACTATGTAATTTTATTGTCTTGCAGTTTAAAACTTACACTGATTCATAAAGAAAAAACTAGGATAATAAAAAAAAAATGTATATCGAACAAATTTATTGAAAGATAAACTTCTAGATTACAAATTGTAGGAAGCAAAAAATTTTACTGGCTTTAATTTATGTAAGACCTCATCCCCAACGGAAAAATTTTTCAGAAACGCAGAAGGAATGTGAGTCTGAAAGAAGTAAATGAGCTCTTAGTGTAGAGCTTTGATGTGTATAATCTGTTTCAGAACTTGGCGATAATGATTGAGGCGCAACAGCAGCTGAAGCAGCTGCCGAGCGACCGAGCGTAGAAGTCTGCCGCAGTTTGCTACCACCTGGTGACACTGATGTACACTTCTGGTTGAGTGGTAATGGCTAGCTGTGCACATTGTTTACCAAATCCATATGTATTTGCCAATTACGTAACGCGAGTTGCGCATGCTCAACAGCTCCTTAAAACGTGCACAACTGAAGGCGTGCTCGCGACCCTGATCCCAAATTTCACGAAGTTTACAGGAGCAGTAGCGCGGTAGACTTAAGTACCGTACGCAACATAGATTGCAGCATCCATGTTACGTTTAACAGCATTCAAAGAAAAATAACCAATAAATCCGCAAGGTGTCGAAAGTTAGGGTGTTCGCGTGCTCTTGTGCTCTTACACAACAACCACCACTGATAATAACATACGTTACCCACAATCAGCAAGCACGGAAACTAAAGTAACTGGACATATATCGCGCGGGGTATATTTCGTTCGCTTTTTTCTCTAATCATTCGTAAAACTCTCACTAGGTGGTGATGCGTTACCGTACTCTAGTGCACTCTGGAGAGACATCAACAAACTTATTCCAGTGGTGGATAGAATAGTCTAAAACACCATCAAAACAATAGTACTAAACAATAATAGTAAACGTCGATTAAAAATGTATCAGAGCGTAATAGAGATATACAGAGACAGGGACTCGACAGCAAAGTTTCAGAAACTCTGTTCGTTCCCTTTTGATGTAGACAGTGGAACATGAGAATTGTGTACAGGTTGGTAGAACACCCTTAAGCTGTAACTTTAGAGTCTTCAGAACTTCCATTAGTGCTGTACTCCGAGGAAATCATGCCCCCGAACCTCTGCCACACAGAGCTAAGCGAGATTTTAAGGCGCAGCCTTAAGACTGGTTACTACCTATTGGAAAAACATCGCGGGACATCACATATCAACATTTCCAAATACGTTGATCGGCGTTATTTAAATCCCTGTGGGAGATATGAGAAATGCGTTCTGATAATTTAAATTTTGTAATACGTTATTGAGACATTTATTTTAATATACACTCCTGGAAATGGAGAAAAGAACACATTGACACCGGTGTGTCAGACCCACCATACTTGCTCCGGACACTGCGAGAGGGCTGTACAAGCAATGATCACACGCACGGCACAGCGGACACACCAGGAACCGCGGTGTTGGCCGTCGAATGGCGCTAGCTGCGCAGCATTTGTGCACCGCCGCCGTCAGTGTCAGCCAGTTTGCCGTGGCATACGGAGCTCCATCGCAGTCTTTAACACTGGTAGCATGCCGCGATAGCGTGGACGTGAACCGTATGTGCAGTTGACGGACTTTGAGCGAGGGCGTATAGTGGGCATGCGGGAGGCCGGGTGGACGTACCGCCGAATTGCTCAACACGTGGGGCGTGAGGTCTCCACAGTACATCGATGTTGTCGCCAGTGGTCGGCGGAAGGCGCACGTGCCCGTCGACCTGGGACCGGACCGCAGCGACGCACGGATGCACGCCATGACCGTAGGATCCTACGCAGTGCCGTAGGGGACCGCACCGCCACTTCCCAGCAAATTAGGGACACTGTTGCTCCTGGGGTATCGGCGAGGACCATTCGCAACCGTCTCCATGAAGCTGGGCTACGGTCCCGCACACCGTTAGGCCGTCTTCCGCTCACGCCCCAACATCGTGCAGCCCGCCTCCAGTGGTGTCGCGACAGGCGTGAATGGAGGGACGAATGGAGACGTGTCGTCTTCAGCGATGAGAGTCGCTTCTGCCTTGGTGCCAATGATGGTCGTTTGCGTGTTTGGCGCCGTGCAGGTGAGCGCCACAATCAGGACTGCATACGACCAAGGCACACAGAGCCAACACCCTGCATCATGGTGTGGGGAGCGATCTCCTACACTGGCCGTACACCACTGGTGATCGTCGAGGGGACACTGAATAGTACAGGACAATGCACGTCCGCATGTGTCCCGTGCCACCCAACGTGCTCTAGAAGGTGTAAGTCAACTACCCTGGCCAGCAAGATCTCCGGATCTGTCCCCCATTGAGCATGTTTGGGACTGGATGAAGCGTCGTCTCACGCGGTCTGCACGTCCAGCACGAACGCTGGTCCAACTGAGGCGCCAGTTGGAAATGGCATGGCAAGCCGTTCCACAGGACTACATCCAGCATCTCTACGATCGTCTCCATGGGAGAATAGCAGCCTGCATTGCTGCGAAAGGTGGATATACGCTGTACTAGTGCCGACATTGTGCATGCTCTGTTGCCTGTGTCTATGTGCCTTTGGTTCTGTCAGTGTGATCATGTGATGTATCTGACCCCAGGAATGTGTCAATAAAGTTTCCCCTTCCTGGGACAATGAACTCACGGTGTTCTTATTTCAATTTCCAGGAGTGTATATTTTGGTGCGAGTCCGCCTCAGAGTCTTTAATTATGAGCCGTGGCTGGTCCAAACCCAAACAGAAAAGGAACTTCCGACTGTAATATCACATCCAACGAATTTAACTGTAGTTCAACACATTCAGACAAATAACGTTCGTCAGGCATTTTCTAGGTCTACACAACATTAATCAATAATCATCGTGGACCTAGACTTCATACATTGCATTCTACTTCTCCACAAACGAATGACGGCGTCATTTGCTCAGTTCCAAACGGTTTCACGTAGTAGTTATTGTAATCAATATGCGGGCAGCCGTAAGACCATGAAAAACAAAGTTCTGTTGTTTCCAAACCGATCGATTTGTAGTTAACCTCTCTACTGGATAAACAGTGGAAATCTTCACCAATAAATGAAAAGGATATTTGACGACTGGTTCATATAGTACAATCCCAGTCAGTTAATTATATCTATAAAGTGATTATACAATTTTGTCATTTCTTGAATTTTACACTTCACACTATCATCGCCAAAAATGGAGATGAGTAAATGTAACTCTCGAGAAAAGTCTTTCAGGCTATTCCGCAACTTCTTGGTTCCAACTACCATATGTCGTTCGAACTCTATCATTTCTCTTCGTTGACTCTATCTGACAGTTATATGTCTACACGTACATGGTAGAAATCTCTTGACCAGGTTCACAAATGACGATGATATCAATGACCTTTTTTATGGGTTATGATGGTTCATTTTGAACAGGAACGTAATTCACGGACCATCGTTATCTAAGGATTAGGTTTGTTTGTACGATTTTTAAGAATCTGCATCACATATAAGTGTAGAAACTGGAATAACGTGCGATCATAATATTTATTGTTTGAACAGAAAATCGTCCAGAGTCGGTGAAGATACGTAAAGAGTTTGAATCGTTATTTTCAACAGTTAGGTAATGAGTGATCTGATTCAGACCTGGTGTATTTTTCTTTAAAATGGTTCTTATCAAGTATGTAGCAAAACGGCAACAGTGGATGTAGCAGACGATACAGACTTTAAAAAATTGCTATGATACTCGGGCTGAGAGACCCCGAAGGATACGTTCAGTCACCTAATCGGAAAGTATTTTCTTCTCCCTCACGAAATGGCCCCATTTCTTCGCGGTGTGTGAGACTTGTGTCTTAAGTGTGGGTGACTGTACTAGATACGTGTATTGTGTGGTGCCACGTTTGTGTTGTGTGATAATGAAAGAAGGCAGAGGTATCCCGGCCCCGGCATCAGCTTGCTACTCTTGAATAGCAACATGGGGCCTCCGGACATAATGTACCCACCATTAACAGCGTCATATGCTCTCACTTCATGAGACACTGCATAGAGGTTGGGAATTTAATTTTGGTGATTGGTACAGAGTCTAGTGATCATAAACTTGACCCCACCGCCTCTACTCCCCTTGTCGCCCAAATACTAGGAATGAAAATGTCTTCCATGATCAAAATTCGAATTGGCTACCACCGCATAGGCGTCCGTTCCCGACATCGAATGTGAAGGCGGCTGGTGTAGGAAATAGCTGAACTCAAGCATATCAGCAGAATGCATACGTTGCGTTTTACACGAAACATTATCTGTGAGAAAACTTTATGTTAAGAGGTACAAAGTTTCGAGTGTTTGAAACAGGCTCCAGACGATTTCCTTCATTCATTTCCTGCTGTTGATGAAACGCGGGCTCGCCGTTTTAGTGAAGAACCGAAACAGCAATGCAAAAGCGATTCTTCTTCTTGATAACTTTCCAAAGAATAAATTAACAGCTAGTGAGTCTTACACATCTCTTGAAAAGACGTTAAGAGTGTAAAAGAAAACCTTAGCAAGGTGGCGCAATGAGTAAACCTCGCAATACCAAAGGAGGGGGTGGGGGGGGGGTGTGGGGGGGGGGGGGGGGGTGAGGGTGGCTTACTTTGTGCCCATCTTTTGAAAATATCCTAATCTAGTCTAGTACTTTACTTTTTTTAAATTTTGAAAAAAAGTTGTTTTAATGATTTCTTATAGTTGTCAGTAATACTGAACAAAAATATTTAATTTTTAATAGGGAATCTGACTTTTCACAACAAATGCCATATTCATGGTTTCACGTTCAGAACCCTTCTTATATATCTACATAACTTTAAAAAGTATATTGTGACCGAAAATCAACGACAGTTAACTAAATTTTATTTTTTTTTAATTTTTTTGTGGTGATCGTAATGTACCGCTTCACTGAGTGTAAACATTACGAAAAGTGCGTTGGTGTTGCGATGATTGTACCAGAAGATATTTTCGGATTATGCAACTTACTTATACATCACAACTTATTTAAAAGAATGTTGGTAATAAAAGGTAAACACATTTAACGAAATTTGTTTCTTTTTACTTTTTTGATGGCGGGTACAAACTACCCCCTTCCCCTCTTGGCATTACACGTTGTGGAAAATGTGTTGGTATTGCTAGTGTTAAGGCCATGGACAAGCACTGAAGGGGAGCGGCTTTCAAGTCCACTTCCGGCGTCAAGACAGCCAGATTTAGGTTTCCCACGGCTTCGATGTATCGATTTAGGTGAGTACCAGGGTGGTACTTTGAAAAGCGCAGGTCAGTTTCCTTCACCATTCTGCGACTAGCTGGATTTTTGATCCACCTCTAATAGCTTCCTCGTTAACGTAACGATACATTCTAATGATTCTTACATGCATTTTGGAAAAGTTTGGCCCTCGCAAGAAAGTGCACTTGGTCAAAAAAATGGTTCAAATGGCTCTGAGCGCTATGGGACTTAATTTCTGAGGTCAGCAGTCCCATAGAACTTAGAACTACTCAAATCTAACTAACCTAAGCACATCACACACATCCATGCCCGAGGCAGGATTCGAGCCTGCAACCGTAGCGGTCGCGCGGTTCCAGATTGTAGCGCCTAGAACCACTCGGCCACCCGGCCGGCAATGAATGTTTTAGTTGGACCACTTTTTTCGCTTTGCCGGCGCACCTGGTCATAAATATGCTTTTTGTCGATGGGAAAACTAAGTGGCTACAAGTTCGATTAACTGGAACATTCACACAGTTCGTCAGAGTTTACATTCTCTGGCTTTTACCTGTTCCCACAGCTAAGGGTGCTTCTATCTATTGAACTGAGTGAAGAGGTTATGGTAAGCGTTCAAGAGTTTTGCAGAGGTTCCAGACCACACTTCAGGGATGGAGAAACACTGGACTAAGTGAACTGACATATATGGAGACTACGTCAAAGAATTAGAGCAATTTTGCTGTGACAACAAAGTCCGACACTGTCGGACATAGCTGCTGTAGGGCAAAAACAACTGACTGAAAAAGCAATACCGCACAGGAAGAGGATTTAGCACCGTAATATCAAACCGTTAGGGAATTCAATATTCTAAGATCCGCAATGTCAAGAGTCTTCTGAGAACATCAGATTTAAGGCATTACCTCTCACGATCCAGAGCAGCGGCGATTGTGCAGGGTTGTCAGTGCTAACAGAAAAGCAACACTGCGTGAAGTAACCGCAGAAATCAATATGCGACGTACAACAAACGTATCCGTTAGGACAGTGCAACGAAATTAGGCATTAATGGGCTATGGCGGCAGACGACCGACGAAAGTGGCTTTGCGAACAACACGACATCGCCTACAGCGCCTCTCCTGGCCTCGTGACAATATCGGTTGGATCCTAGATGACTGGAAAACCGTGGCCTGGTGCGATTTCAGTTGGTAAGAGCTGAGGATACCGTTCAAATGTGGCGCAGACCTCACGAAGCCACTGACCCAAGTTATCAACAAGGCACTGTGGAAGCTGGTGGCGGCTCCATAATGGTGTGGACTGTGTTTATATGGAATGGAGTGGGCCTCCTGGTCCAACTGCTACTAGGAGACCATTTACAGCCATTCATAGACTTCATGTTCCCAACTAAGTATTGAATTTTTATGGCTGCAAAAGTGCCATGCCTCTGGGCCACAACTGTTAGCTATCGGTTTGATGGACATTCTGGACAGTTCAAGCGCATTATTCGGCCACCCAGATCACCCGACACGAATTCCACCCAAAGTTTATGGAACATAATCAAGAGGTCAGTTGACGCACTAAATCTTGCACTGACAACACTTTCGCAATTATGGACGGATATAGAGTCAACACGGTTCAATATTTCTGCGAGAAACCTCCAACGACTTGTTGAGACCGTGCCACGTCGAGTTGTTGCACTACGCCGGGCAAAAGGAAGTCCGACACGATACTGGAGGGTATCCCAGGACTTTCGTCACCTCAGTGTAGACTGACGCCACAGCTTACATACTAATAGCTAGCCGACGCCTGTGATATGTCGCATGAAAGTGATGCAAAGATGAATTACACACAAAGTGGTTTTACACCCTCTGCTATTTCCGTCCATTTCAAGTAAAGCCACACGTGAATGTAAATGTTGTTTGTTGTTGTCTTCAGTCCTGAGACTGGTTTGATGCAGCTCTCCATGCTACTCTATCCTGTGCAAGCTTCTTCATCTCCCAGTACTTACTGCAACCTACATCCTTCTGAATCTGCTTAGTGTATTCATCTCTCGGTCTCCCTATAAGATTTTTACCCTCCACGCTGCCCTCCGATGCTAAATTTGTGATCCCTTGATGCCTCAGAACATGTCCTACTAACTGGTCCCTTCTTTTTGTCAAGTTGTGCCACATACTGCTCTTCTCCCCAATTCTATTCAATACTTCATCATTAGTTATGTGGTCTACCCATCTAATCTTCAGCATTCTTCTGTAGCACCACATTTCGAAAGCTTCTATTCTCTTCTTGTCCAAACTATTTATCGTCCATGTTTCACTTCCATACACGGCTACACTCCATACAAATACTTTCAGAAACGACTTCCTGACACTTTTGTTGATGTTCATTTTATATCCTCCTTTCAAGACACTGTCCATTCCGTTCAACTTCTCTTCCAAGTCCTTTGCTGTCTCTGACAGAATTACAATGTCATCGGCGAACCTCATCGTTTTTATTCCTTCTCCATGGACCTTAATACCTACTCCGAATTTTTCTTTTGTTTCCTTTACTGCTTGCTGAATATACAGATTGAATAACATCGGGGACAGGCTACAACCCTGTCTCACTCCCTTCCGAACTGCTGCTTCCCGTTCATGTCCCTCGACTCTTATAATTACCATCTGGTTTCTGTACAAATCGTAAATGTATGAAATTTAAATTGTAAATGTATGAATGTAGATAGGGAGGTCCCAAAAGGTATTTTATACTCTATAAATGGAGAATTTTTACTTATTTCAGTGTACTGACCTTTTTCTAACAATCCAACCTTATAGCGGTCCCAGAGTGGTGAGCAGTGCTCAAGAATGGGTCGATCTAGTGTTTTGTAAGCTATTTCTTTTGTGGATGAATTAGATTTCCTTAAGGTTCTTCGAATAAATCTCAACTTAACATCTGCTTTTCTGACAACTAGTTTTAAGTATTGTTTCCACTTTTGGTCACTGTAGACGTTATTCCCGGGTATTTTACTGCTTTCATTAATTTATCGTAAGTAATGTAATCTATCAGCAATGAATATCTTCACTTATTTGTGCGCGATGCGTTACATTTCTTCATATTCCGAGTCTTTGTATCAATCGTCGATCCTCCACAGATCTTCCTGTATATCGCTACATTCTTCTGACGCTACAACCTTCCTGTAGATAACAGCACCGTGCGTGATTATTCTCACGGGGCACCCGACGGTATCCACCACATCAATTATGTCATGTAAACAGTAAAGTCCCTAGGACGCTCCCTAGGGGTACTCCCAAAGATAACCTTTATAGTTGTCGATTTTACCACATTAGGAACGACATGTTGAGTTCTATCTACTATGATCTACATCTACATAAATACTCCGGAAGCCAGCCTATGATGCTTGGCGGAGTGTACCCTGTTCCAATACTAATCTTTTCCTTCCCTGTTCTACTCGCAAACAGAGCGAGGGTAAAACGAATGTCAGTATGCCCCCTTACGAGCCCTATTCTGTCTAACCTTTATTTTGTAGCCCTTCACTAAATGTACGAAAGCGGTACCAGAATCGTTCTGCAGTCAGCCTCAAGCGCCGGTTCTCTAAATTGTATCAACAGTGTTTCTCGAAAAGAATGTCGCCTTTCCTCCAGAGATTCCCATTTGAGTTCCCGAAGCATATCCGTAATTTTTGCTTGTTGTTCGAATGTACCGGTAACAAATCCAGCAGCGCGCCTGTGAATTGCTTCGATGTCTTCCTTTAAACCGACGTGGTGCGGTTCCCAAACACTGGAACAGTACTCAACAATGGATCGCACTAGAGTCGCAGATGCGGTCTCCTTTACAGATGAACCACGTTTTCTTAACATTCTCCCAATAAACCGAAGTCGACCATGCATTCCCTACAAAATCCTTACATGCTCATTACATTTCATTTTGCTTCGCAACGTTACGCCCAGATATTTAATCGACGTGACTGTGTCATGCAGCACACTACTATTGCTGTACTTGAACATTACGAGTTTGGTTTTCCTACTCATCTGCACTGACTTACATTTTTCTGCATCGAGAGCTAGCTGCTATTCATCACACCAACTAGAAATTTTGTATAATTCAGCCTGTGTCCTCCTACAATCACTCAACGATGACACCTTCCCGTACACCACAGCACCATCAGCAAACAGCAACAGATTGCTGTTCACCTTGTCCGTCAGATCATTTACTACGTAGGCCATATAGAGAATAGCAGCAGTCCTACCACACTTCCCTGGGGCACTCCTGGCAATACGTCTCAGATGAACACTAACCGTCGATGATAACATGGTGAGTGTTGTTACTTACGAAGTCTTTAAGTCATTCACATATCTGTGACCCTATTCCGTATGCTTGTGCCTTCGTTAACAGTTGGCAGTGTGGCGCCGTGACAGATGCTTTATAGAAATCTAGGAATATAGTATTCCCCTGTTGCCCTTCATGCATGGTTCGCAGGATATTATGTGAGAAGAGGGCAGGCAGAGCCTCACTAGAGCAATGCTTTCCAATACCATACTGATTTGTATACATAAGCTTTTCCCTGTTGAGGTAATTTATTATAGTCTAACAGAGAATATATTCAAAGACTCTGCGTCAGACCAATGTTAAAGATATTGGTCTGTAATTCTGCGGATCCATTCCTTTTCCCTTCATATATACAAATGTCACCTGCGCTTTTTTCCAATCATTTGGGACTTTGCGCTGGGCGAGAGATTCGCCATAAATACAAGCTAAGTATGGGATCAGTATTCTTTGTAAAACCGAAGTGGGATTCCATCAGGACCTGGTGACTTATTTACTTTCAACTTTTTCAGTTGTTTATTTACGCCAGGGATGCTTATTACTATGACCTACATATGGGAGTCTATGCGATCGATGTTCGGAATCCTGTCGTGAGCCTTGTCCGATACTATACTGCTAAGCTCGTGGTTTCTTCACCAAACGATACTGCGGAACTGTAATGAATGCCTTCCGGAAGTCAAGGATCACGGAATCGCCTTAGCTGCCATTATCTAAGCGTTATGGATCGGAGCGAACTAAATTTCGCAAATCCCTGTTTTCTAAATCCATTTTTATTCATATAGAGACGATTTTCGTTCTCCAAAATGCGTGTTCATAAAAGATGTATCATTATACAACAGAAGACTGACATTGGCGGTATAGGATATATTTATGTCCCGTCAGTTAAGCAGCTAGCCTGCAATGTATGACACAGTTGACTGCAGAGTAGAATTTAGTGGATGGTATAAGTGTTTTGGAACGCATCCGTTCGTCACAGTGCCCTGTGAATGAAACTTCAATGCAGATGACTAGCATATGTGACGTTGTTGACCCAATGACCTCGTGAGTTATTATTGTAATTGCTACGGAAACGTGATCAGCCTGTATAATAGCATAAACGTGTTGCCTGTTCAGGTCAAGCACCCTTCGCGTTACATCATGTGATCTATCTTGTACGGTTAATCAGTCTTCGAGGAGTACACCTGTTCGACGTGCACTGTGTCATCAAAAGTATCCGGACGCCTGTTTGTGAGCATTAACATCATATGTGTTAGCCCTTCCCCATTATGACGGCTAGAACTCCATTGAGGACACTGTCAACAAGTTGTCTGAATGTTTGTAGAAGAATGGCAGCCCATTTTTTTCTCAAGAGACGTAACCAGAGAAGCTAGTGGTATAGGACACTGAGGTCTACAGCGAAGTCAACGTTCTAACTCATCTCAAACGTGTTCCATTAGGTTTCAGTAGGGACTCTGGGAAGGCCAATCAACTTCAGGAATTTTATAGTCCACAAACAACTGCCTCACAGATGCTTCTTAATCACACGATGCAGTCTCATACTGGTACAAACAATGACCGTTTCTGAACAGTTCCTCTACTGTGTGCGGTGGACAATACAGAAAGTTTGTTCATATCGTTCCGCGTTCAACGTGTTGTTAAGCGAAGTAAGACATAAATACCCTACCACCGTAAAACACTTCCAAACCGTCAGACCACCTCCTCCGTGAGTAGACAGCTTTAGCAGCTTCTGGCTCAGCCCTGGCTCACTAGCTCACTCGTCTAGTTCTATCGCTTTTGAGCCAAAACTTACCCAGAATCTACTAAACCAATCTATTATAATTCAATTTTCAGGTCTAACTCACTTTTTTCTCACAAAAGGTGAACAAAATAAAATAATATTTAATATTGATTTATAAAATGTGGACGAAAGAAAATAAAATTTAATATTGTTATACACACACCAAAAACAGTTTTGCATAACCTCGTTTCCGAGAATTCTGGAACCTGTACAGAAAATTGGAATAGAGATCAACATAATCATCATTTCCGCCCTTTTTATTGCTCATAAAAACCACACATTGCATGTTGTAGCACCATGCAGCGAGACCTTCAGAGGTGGTGGTGCAGATTGCTGTACGCACCCGTACCTCTAATACCCAGTGGCACGTCCTCTTGCATTGATGCATGCCTGTATTCGTCATGGAATACTATCCACAAGTTCATCAAGGCACTGTTGGTCCAGATTGTCCCACTCCTCAACGACGATTCGGCGTAGAAAAATGGTTCAAATGGCTCTGAGCACTATGGGACTTAACTTCATAGGTCATCAGACCCCTAGAACTTCGAACTACTTAAACCCAACTAATCTAAGGACATCACACACACCCACGCTCGAACAGGATTCGAACCTGCGACCGTAGCAGTCGCGCGGCTCCAGACTGTAGCTCCTAGAACCGCTCGGTCACCCCGGCCGGCGATACGGCATAGATTCCTCAGACTGGTTGATGGGTCACGTCGTCCATAAACAGCTCTTTTCAATCAATCCTATGCATGTCCGATAGGGTTCATGTCTGGACAACATGCTTGCCACTCTAGTCGAGCGATGTCGTTATCCTGAAGGAAGTCATTCACAAGATGTGCACGATGGGGGCGCGAATTATCGTCCATGTAGACGAATGCATCGCCAATACGCTGCCGATATGGTTGCACTATCGGTCGGAGGATGGCATTCAGATATCGTACAGCCTTTACGGCGCCTTCCATGACCACCAGCAGCGTACGTCGGCCGCACATATGCCACGCCAAAACAGCAGGGACCCTCCACCTTGCTGCACTTGCTGGACAGTGTGTCTAAGGCGTTCAGCGTGACCGTGTTGCCTCCAAACACATCTCCGACGATTGTCTGGTTGAAGCCATATGCGAAACTCATCGGTGAAGAAAACGTGATGCTAGTCCTGAGCGGTCCATTCGGCATGCTGTTTGGCCCATCTGTACCGCGCTGCATGGTGTCGTGGTTGCAAAGATGGTCGTCGCCATGGAAGTCGGAAATGAAGTTGTGCATCATGCAGCCTACTGCGCTCAGTTTGAGTCGTAACACGACGTCGTGTGACTGCACAAAACGCATTATTCAACATAGTGGTATTGCTGTCAGGGTTCCTCCGAACCATAATCCGTAAGTAGCGGTCATCCACAGCAGTAGCAGCCCTTGGGCGGCCTGAGCGAGGCATGTCATCGACAGTTTCTGTCTCTCTGCATCTGCTCCATGTCCGAACAACATCGCTTTAGTTCACCTCGAGACGCCTGGACACTTCCCTTGTCGACAGCCCTTCCTGGCACAAAGTAAAATTGCGAACGCGATCGAACCGCGATATTGACCGTCTAGGCATGCTTGAACTACAGAGAGCACGAGCTGTGTACCTGCTTCCTGCTGGAATGACTGGAACTGATCGGCTGTCGGGTTCCCACCGTCTCATAGGCGCTGCTCATGCATGGTTGTTTACATCTTTGGTCGGGTTTAGTGACATCTCCGAACAGTCAAAGGGACTGTGTCTGTAATACAATATCCACAGTCAACACCTATCTTCAGGAGTTCTGGGAACTGGGGTGACACAAAATCTTATTTGATGTGTGTATAAAAGGTGAACATAAGAAAATAATTAAAATAAATTATGATGAATGTAAGAAATTTTTGTAATTTGGAATGCTCGTATTTGTAATGTTCGTATTTCATTTTTCAAAACATATCTATTGTCGTCATGGGGACTCAACGCTTTCTTGTTTGTTTCAACTGTGTATATTTCGTGTTTTTCACTTTGAGTCATATTAATTCTTCTGTACTGTTCTTGATAAAACAAACAATCTTTATAATCTTCTGAGCTTATTCTATTTTTGATAATACATTTCTTAACTCCTTTAGATTTTTTCTCTATTTTATCGCCAACTTTATAAGCATACAGTTTCACTATCAGACCACAAAATTCTTCCATTATTTTTCCATTGCATTCATGTTTCATTTTTCTTACAACTTTTTTGTTAACTTGTGGAATAACATAAATATTATTTTCAGGATAATCACTAGTATCAAATTTATCAGTCATCGTTTTCATGTCTTCATAGAAATCCACAGTTTTTATATTGTAGATATAACTGTCCTTACCTTGATAATACAAATGAATACTTTCTCCATATTTTTGTTTCAGTGTTCTATAATGGAAATCATACATAAGTTCTTTAGATAAATCAAGTATATTCATACCAACGTGTATTGGTTTATTAAATGTGATTTTTGTGTTATTCATATGAATAGCAGCAAGATATTCATTAAATATAGTTCTTGCTTTAAATTTTGCCTTTGATACTATTTTATCAGATTTTTTACATTTTCCCCATCTGACACTAATTTTATATCAACTCTACTTCTAATTTTTCCAGTGTCTTGCCTAATATCGAATTATTCATAAGTTTATAGAAATCTTTTTCAGTATCATTTTTGGCTATATCTCGTTTCTGTATTTATATCTATATACTTCTTCAACCAATTCAATTGTTTAAATTTTGAAACTATGTGTTTTTGTTAATTTCTTTCCCAATGATAAATACTGTTTAAGATTTCTATAATTAACTACATACTTATTTTTATTTTCTAATATAGTTAACCATTTGCTTTGTTTAGTTCGAGGCACAATTTTATTTTCAGTTAATGGTAAATCTTTTTGCAAATCATACAATGCTTTTGGATATATCTAAATCTACTTCAAAAATACATCCAATTTTAGTGGTACTTGAAATTTCACTTATTTTTGTACTATCAAAAGAACCTAGAATATCCCATTCAAATCCTCCACATGGTAAATGTTGACTCATACCACATCCATATAAATTATTCACATCTAAATGTGCTAGATAATTCGATGTCTTTTAAATATCAAAATCCATCATATTTTTATTGTTTGCTTTAATGTATCGTTTACAACAATGTGATATTCTCCTCTTATTCCTTATTCAAGAAATAAAATCATATCATACTCATGTAATAAATCTAATTTAACATTTGTCATTTTCAACATTGCATCCTAAGATAATCCTGGTGCAGTAAAATACCAAGATGGATCTAAATCATATGCTTCTATACAATTTTTTCTAAAATTTTCAAATACATAAGGCAATAACAATACATCAGTTTTGAGATATAGGACATGATATTCACCAAGATTCTGAATATTACATTTTTTCCCAACCATTTTTGCATGTTTATAATCTTACTTATTTCACAGTCATTCAGTTTATTATAAAATTTTTCTTTTGCTAGCAGTTGTGTCTCTTCAGATTTTTAGCAAGACTCCACGCAAACGTATGGATATACGTCTTTTCTGACCACTAAATTAAATAACTCTTCTGAGTAAAAATTTCCTAATATTTTCATTTGATCTCTCTTCAAATTTGATGAAAGGTTATCAAGTGAAGACGCCATAAATTTAAATGAGTCAATAAATCTCATTTTTAAACATCCTGTTCTCTTACCAAAACTAATATATCTATATTCGTTGTTTGGTATTAAATCTGTTTCTTTTTCATCATAACCACGTTCTATCACAAACAGATGCGAATAATATCCTGATAAATTATGTAAATAAATTGGTCGGTGAGTAGAATAGGTAAGCCGCGCGATCTATTTGAGTTTGACCGAGGGCCAATTGTGATGGCCCAGAGGCTCGGCACGAGCATTTCGGAAACTGCACGACTTGTCGGGTGTTCAAGGAACGCTGTGGTGAGTGCCTTCAACACTTGGCGAAACCAAGATGAAACCACATCCGTACGTCGTGGCGTTGGGCAGCCACTCCTCGTTACAGATGTCGGAAGCCGCTGACTGGCTAGACTGCCAACACAGGACAGGCGGCGAACGTTGGCAGAACTGACATCAGATTTTAATGCTGGGCAGAGCACAAGTGTGTCCGAACACGCTGTAATGTCTCTTGCAGAGGTCTCTCCGCGATATTTTCAGAAATTTTTATAAATTATATAACTCAGTACGTATCTCGAAATATCTCTTCTTATCTTACCGGTTTCTAAACTTTAATATACGATGATTATCAATGCAAAGTAGTTTCAAGCCCTATTATTCCTTGGAGCGTGCATTTACTCCATGGAATAGCCTCTCTGCTATCTATGTTTTCTCTTATGAAAAGAATGATTCGGATCTTGCCGATTAGCCGTGAAAGAACGAAGATGTATATGTATGTATTGTTGAGCTAGTCGCCATTTTGATGAGATTCTGTATGAGAAGGAATTTAATACATGAACTAAACTAAAGTAATTGTGTTCGCGTATTATTTAACTGATTATTATTGACAGTGTCTGCTTACTACGCTGTGTTGCACGGGATCAGTGGGGAAAAATTTAATATTTTTTGTGGGATCTAAAATTTAAAAACCTCTCTCACACCGGCCTGATTTAGCTTTACTCATCAGGATGGTAAAAAACATGCGTATATTAAGGGAATTTTCATTCACAAAGCAGGCTTATCACATTCACACAGTTCAATACTGTTCTATCCTGATTAAATTGAGCTTAACTTAAATTCCATAAGGCAGTGAAGCAATTTCGAAGTCACGGCGCGACGAAAATTGTCAGTCGATCTCCTGAAAACATTTATAATAATTATTAACTTTCGGTGATCACATGGGGAAGACCGGAGATCAGCTGGTAAGACCGTGTTAGCCTATTTATTGAAAGTAATAAGCTGGATATCTTGAGCATACAAAACGGCAGGTTCGTCCAGTGTAAATTAGACGTTCCCCACTGATCCCGTGCCACACAGTGTAGTAAGCAGACACTGTCAATAATAATCAGTTAAATAATAAGCGAACACACTTACTTTAGGTTAGTTCATGTATTAAATTGCTTCTCATACAGAATCTCATCAAGATGGCGACTAGCTCAACAATACATACATATACATCTTCGTTCTTTCACGGCTAATCGGCAAGATCCGAATCATTCTTTTCATAAGAGAAAACATAGATAGCAGAGAGGCTATTCCATGGAGTAAATGCACGCTCCAAGGAATAATAGGGCTTGAAACTACTTTGCATTGATAATCATCGTATATTAAAGTTTAGGAATCGGTAAGATAAGAAGAGATATTTCGAGATATGTACTGAGTTATATAATTTATAAAAATTTCTGAAAATATCGCGGAGAGACCGCTGCAAGAGACATTACAACAAAAAGCACCGAACTCTCCTAATGATGATCCTCCACAGCCGACGACCCATGTATGTTCCAATGTTAACACAAAAACATTGGCAACTACGACTGAAAAGGGCATGTGACTACCGGCACTGGACGCTGGTGCAGTAGTAGAGCGTTGCATGGTCTGATAAATCCGGACACCTTCTCGCTATGCAGATGGGAGCACGTGAATCCATCGTCTTCCAGGCGAACAGGTCCTTGTCACCTGAACTGCGGGATGGAGGCAAGCCGGTGACGGCTCCATTATGCTCCGGGGAACATTCACGTGGGCATCCATGGGTCCAGTAGAGCTCGTGCAAGGCACCATGACGGCCTAGCAGTATCGTATGCTGGTTGCAGATCATGTACATCCCTTCATGATGATCATGTTTCCCGACGGCAGTGGCATTTTCCAACAAGATAGTGCGCCAGGACTGTGATGTAGTGGTTCGAGAACGTAGTGGTGAGTTCCAATTGATGTGCTGACCCCCAATTCACCAGATCTGAACCCGACCGAACACATCTGGGATGCGATTGAACGTGGTGTCAGAGTTTATAGACCCCATCCCGGAATTTACGGTAATTAGGTGTGTTGTGTGGGCAGAAGTGGTGCTAACTCCCTCTAGCGACCTATCAAGGCTTCCATGTCATGACGCGTCGCCGCTGTTATCCGTGCCAAAGGTGGACATACCGGCCATTACGTAGGTGGTCATAATGTTCTGGAAGATCGGTGTAATACATTGTTCGCTCGGCCGTGGAGGATCGCACAGTCACGTCACGTATTTCGAGTCAGGAAACAGGTCTGTTTGCAGCAAGGCAGGGGTCCATATGGACAGTGTGGCGACGTCTGAAGCACCATGGACTATCGATACGGAGGTCGTTGTTGTGGCTTTCGTTTGCACGGCAGCAGCGAGATGCGCGCCGATAGTGATGCGCCCAACGACAGCACAGGACACCACATCGTCTTTTGAAACGAGCTGCTGTTCTGCGTTTTAGAGTACGGTGGACGTATCCGTGTGTGAATGCGCCAAGGAGGACGAAAGTTACCAGATTGCATTCTTAATCGTCATATGGGCTTAGCAACTGGCGTGATGCTATAGGATGCCATTGAATGCACAACGCTAGAGCAGATGATAGGGTATTGGCCGTATTGCACACATCGGGGGTGCACCAAAGCTCGCCTCACAAGCTACTTTCTCGTAAGCTATAACAACTGGCTTATCTGTGGATTGACAATTACCTCTGGGTACGTAGGAAGGACGCATGACATCCAGTCGTGGATCAGTACTGTGTACGTGAGTGGTCAACGTCCTGTGAGCTGTGGGCGATTAGTGAATATTTCAAGGCAATTCATGTGTCGTAATCGCATAAGAAGGAATACAAGTAAATAAGATTAATATAAGATGGCAGAGAAAGACCGAATATCAAGTTCTATTCATTGAAATGGTTTAAAGTTCAAGGAAATATAGATTTAGATATTTAAGGGGGATTGCTAAAGGAATGTTTCCGATATCTCTGTCTCACTGTCAATATTTTTCATTATGTGATAAGTTTATGCTGTCGAGCATGGTGTTTCAAAATCCTGATTAACTACATGCATTAGGCTTTTCTTGACTGAATATTTCGTTCTCCCCCTTTCTACCTCCATACCCATTCTTGACTCCTTGTCCCTTCCTGCTGCCGAAGCCGACAGCGGTTACTACACTTGTTCTTGTACCAGTTTACATAAAATTTTCAAAAGTTTTCAAATTCATTTCTACACCACGTGGTGAGTGGTAGTTGGTTTCTGACGCCAGTCTCACTCTACATGGAAGAATGACTGTCTGTATGTTTATGTTGAGTCCGCAGATAACTACAATTTTACAATTGTGGTCTAGTGGCGATAGTAATTTAAAGACGTATTATATTTGTCGTCAATGGTAGCAGGAAACCGAGGGGTACACCAGAACAACCTTGTCAAAAAAAACCACGAGTCATACACTGTGTGAACGTAAAGGCCACTGCTAGTTCAAAAGTGCTCTGATACGGGAAGTACACTCCTGGAAATTGAAATAAGAACACCGTGAATTCATTGTCCCAGGAAGGGGAAACTTTATTGACCCATTCCTGGGGTCAGATACATCACATGATCACACTGACAGAACCACAGGCACATAGACACAGGCAACAGAGCATGCACAATGTCGGCACTAGTACAGTGTATATCCACCTTTCGCAGCAATGCAGGCTGCTATTCTCCCATGGAGACGATCGTAGAGATGCTGGATGTAGTCCTGTGGAACGGCTTGCCATGCCATTTTCTCCTGGCGCCTCAGCTGGACCAGCGTTCGTGCTGGACGTGCAGACCGCGTGCGACGACGCTTCATCCAGCCCCAAACATGCTCAATGGGGGACAGATCCGGAGATCTTGCTGGCCAGGGTAGTTGACTTACACCTTCTAGAGCACGTTGGGTGGCACGGGATACATGCGGACGTGCATTGTCCTGTTGGAACAGCAAGTTCCCTTGCCGGTCTAGGAATGGTAGAACGATGGGTTCGATGACGGTTTGGATGTACCGTGCACTATTCAGTGTCCCCTCGACGATCACCAGTGGTGTACGGCCAGTGTAGGAGATCGCTCCCCACACCATGATGCCGGGTGTTGGCCCTGTGTGCCTCGGTCGTATGCAGTCCTGATTGTGGCGCTCACCTGCACGGCGCCAAACACGCATACGACCATCATTGGCACCAAGGCAGAAGCGACTCTCATCGCTGAAGACGACACGTCTCCATTCGTCCCTCCATTCACGCCTGCCGCGACACCACTGGAGGCGGGCTGCACGATGTTGGGGCGTGAGCGGAAGACGGCCTAACGGTGTGTGGGACCGTAGCCCAGCTTCATGGAGACGGTTGCGAATGGTCCTCGCCGATACCCCAGGAGCAACAGTGTCCCTAATTTGCTGGGAAGTGGCGGTGCGGTCCCCTACGGCACTGCGTAGGATCCTACGGTCTTGGCGTGCATCCGTGCGTCGCTGCGGTCCGGTCCCAGGTCGACGGGCACGTGCACCTTCCGCCGACCACTGGCGACAACATCGATGTACTGTGGAGACCTCACGCCCCACGTGTTGAGCAATTCGGCGGTACGTCCACCCGGCCTCCCGCATGCCCACTATACGCCCTCGCTCAAAGTCCGTCAACTGCACATACGGTTCACGTCCACGCTGTCGCGGCATGCTACCAGTGTTAAAGACTGCGATGGAGCTCCGTATGCCACGGCAAACTGGCTGACACTGACGGCGGCGGTGCACAAATGCTGCGCAGCTAGCGCCATTCGACGGCCAACACCGCGGTACCTGGTGTGTCCGCTGTGCCGTGCGTGTGATCATTGCTTGTACAGCCCTCTCGCAGTGTCCGGAGCAAGTATGGTGGGTCTGACACACCGGTGTCAATGTGTTCTTTTTTCCATTTCCAGGAGTGTATATTGGTGAAATGGAATGTCAGTATGGGTGCTTTCCCAGGCAGGTGCCATCAGATGACCGTATTAACAAGATCAGTGCTTTATTTTGTGCTTCAACGTGACGTGTTTCAGGATCTAAAAAAAAAAAAACACTAAACGCTTAACGAGGAAATGTTTGGCACTTTTGACTGACAATTTTCTACAAAAAGCACTGATTAAGAAGCTGAGACTGTGGGAACTTGCCCACTCATCGCTAATAGGTTGCCTACGGGGTGCAGCGTTCTCTGAATGCTATACAAAAATTCAAAGGAATAAGATTAGTAGGTTTATTTCTAGAAAGAAATTGGCAATACTTAACTTTGGAGATTTACAAATAGTAGTCACAAACGAGGGGCGACTTGCAGTATAATTTAGAGTCCCTGATACGTGAACTGTTCAGGCACTTTGACATACGTCACTGATAACTAACGTTCGTGATCCGGTGCCGATTTGCGCACCACAGGCTAGCAGGAGCGGCGTTTACATTCGCTTCTTCCAGGTGTCGCTCTTGGTGCATCGTAGACCAATTCCGCGCACCATTGGCCAATGTTTCCTCGTTGTCTTCTCTGCTCTTGCATTCCGCATCTTCGTTCCAGCGCTTGTGGTTACGCCAGAACAATCCTCTCCTCCCCCCATCCCACCACTACCCAAAGCGATGGACCGTCGTCGTGTATGGAGTGCAACCACGGCGGGGGATGCAGGAGCGTGGACGCCATGATGGACCAGAAGCTGTGGCTACAGGGGAAGTCCAGCTTCTGACTGTACCCCGCCATCCGGCCTGCGCTCTGGCGGAAACGTCCCCCGAGAAACGACCAGAAGGGTACGCGTCCACCTCCTGCTGCCATGAACCAGATGAAGAAGGCGGCGACTGCTGCGGTGTGGGTGGGTCCAGCTTCATCGGTAGGACGGGAGGAGGCGGAGGAGGCGAAGGCTCCGTCTGCATGGGGTCGTCCCGTGGTGTCGTGATGACATCCTCTGGCGGCTGCTGTGGCCGCACTCCTCTGGGCCCGTGAATCTGGGAGAAGAGTGATTGAAAGACCATTGTGTATGTGTCAGAGGTGAAGTTGATTCTGATGGCGGCGCTGCAAACCATTTGGACCTGAAAGAAGATACATGCAAGCGCCAAGTCGACGGACGATGTCGTCTAGCACCCACCGTCTGCTGCCACTAAAAACCCTATAAAAGACAATATCATGCGGTTCGAAGCGATACTTGTGGCCTTCCTGCGGCGTCGGATGCTGAGGGGGGTGGAGCAGGTGGAGCAGTGTCCGATGGCGACGGCCGTGAAGCAATTCCGCTGGTGATGGTCCATCTCACGGGTGCGAACGATAGGAGGCGAGAAACAGTTGTAGTGTTTGACCCCTGGTGTGTGCGGAGCGAAGTTTGGCCATTTGCTGCTTGAATGTTCTGATAAAACGTTCCGCTTCGCCGTTTGACTGTGGATGGAATGGTGCACTAGCTAGATGCTGTATGCCATTGCGTTCACAGAATGTTTCAAACTCGTGGGACGTGAACTGAGGTCCGTTGTCTGGCACTATTACTTCAGGTAAACCTTCTAGGCAAAAAATCGAAGATAACAACAGGATTGCGCTACGTGACGTTGTCGAGTTCATTGGCACAGCTAAAGGAAACTTGCTATATGAGTCAACCACAATTAAAACGAACAAGTGTTCCAAGAGGGTCCCGCAGTTTCTATTTGCACACGTTGCCATGGCGATAGCGACTTAGGCCAAGCAGAGAACTTTTGTGGTGGAGCAGACTGATTTTCCACACATGCGTGACACTGTGACCTCATCTGTTCTATCTGGGCCTCCATACCCTACCAAGTACAGTGTCGACGCGCTAACTGCTTCGTATGAACAATCCCCCAGTGTCCTTGGTGAAGTAACTGCAACACTTCTTTTTGCAAAGCTTTAGGGATCAACACACGTGATTGTCCATTGTCATTCTGAACAAGAATCATACCTTTTTGTACAGCGAGGCTATGCCGACATGCGAAGTATCGGCGCACTACAGAGTTCTTTACGCTATTCAATGAGTGAGGCCAAGATGTGCGAATATCGTTGAGCAAAATGTTCAAATCTGTATCTAGCGTCCTTGGCCTGTGCAATTTTCGTATAGTTCAGCGGAAAAGACTGAAGCAATCCAGAATTCCGAGCACGTAAATTTGCAATATGTTCTTCTGTTGTACGACCTGCTACGACAATATCGTCCAAATAGTACGAACAGTTTAGCACTTGTGCAGTCAGCTGTTCTAAACACCGTTGGAAAATGGCGGGTGCGGAAGCACTGCCAAAAGGCAAACGCAAATATTTAAACAAGCCCAAGGGAGGATTTACTGCACACAGTTTTTGAGATTCTTCATCGAGCGGTATTTGAAGATACGCGTCGCGCAAATCAGCTTTTGAAATGTAGCGTCCAGCGCCTAATTTGTCCATTAGATCCTCTGGGCGTGGCAATGGATAAGTATTAATTAGTGTTTGTGGGTTGACTGTAGACTTACAGTCAACACAGAGGCGAATGCGACCTGAAGGTTTGGGGAGCAAAACCAGTGGACTTGCCCATTGACTAGCTGATACGGGAGAATTAACTCCACTATCCTACAATTCTTTAAGTTCAGCCGCGACTTTGTGCCGTAATGCAATGGGAACAGTTTTGGCCCGGCAAAATTTCTGCTGAGCATTGTCTTTCAGTGTAATATGTGCAACAAAATTGTTAGCTTTGCCTAAACCTTCAGAAAAGAGTTCCGGGAATTCTTTTAGCAAGCTAGCTACACTATCTTTTGGACTGAATGCAGACACTAACAACACATTGTCCTGAATGTTAAAGCCAAACAAGTCAAAAGAATCAAGACCAAGTATGTTCTCACACTCACGAGATTTGGGCACTGTAAAAGTCACTGTTAGCGTATGCGAGCGATACATAGCGGGCAAAGTACATGCTCCAAGAGCGGAAATGTCTTGTTCATTATAAGCCGTTAGTTGCGTGCTGGTTTTAGACAGGCGTGGGGAGCCCAACAGTTCGTATGTGTGACGATTTAGCAATGTGAGAGAGGCACCCATGTCCAACTGAAATTTCACACGTTTCGCACAGATAAGTAAATGAACAAAAAGTTCGTTTGACTGGCGTATCACTGCCGAAACTTCACGCTTGCTAGTTGCAGATTTGGAATATACTGCATTAATGACATGGACCTTGTGACGAGATTTTTGTGAGTTGGGTGAATTCTGATGTGTGTTCCGTTGCAAACACACGGATTGTAAATGTCCTTTCCTACCACAAGGGTAACACTGAGCTTGTCGGGAAGGGCGGTCTTGGCGCTTGTGCTATGAATAACAGCGAGGGCACGACTTAATTTTGTTCGCCTTTACAGTCACCTGTTCAGCGAACTGCATACGAGGTGCGGAAGGTTGCTTACTATGCGTGTCTAGTGCACGCCGTCGGTGCGGAATGAGGTGATCATAATTAACGGACTCAACCCGACAAATAGCTCGCTGCTCAAATGTATGAGCAGACAAGGCCCCGGAATCGTACTGATCTAGTATTGGCACTAACTGCTGAATTGATGGATCGGACTGTTTGAAAATTTATTCTCTGATTTTGACATCAGGCACATTGTACATGATCGCATCACGCAACAATACATCTGAATATAAAGAACCGCAAGCACATTTGAATTTACATTTTCTTGTCATACCCTGCAAATCTGTTGCCCACTCGCGATATGTCTGTTCTGACCGTTTTTCGCAATTAAAGAATTGATACCTAACTGCTACCACATTCACTTGTTGGTCCTAATAGTTTGTTAGTGAGTCTATCACTGCGTCGCACGACAGTTCACTCGGAGTGGCGTTAGGAAAGAGTTTTTGAATTAATCTGAACACTGCACTTCCTACCGTGGATAATAGATATGGATGTTTCACAGTACCTGGGACGTTGTGAGGTACCATATGCGCATAGAACTGGTTCAGGCACTCGAGCTATTCCTCGTCTTGTTCACTAAACAGTCGAAAATGTGGTATAGCAGCTGTAGTAGGCAGTGCTTGTTCTGTCGGGCACGCAGCGTTGGCCAGTAGCTGCTGCACCGTGTTGGGCAGGGTAGAAATCTGTTTCGTCTGAAACTGAAACAACTGCCTTAGCTGTATGGTATCTAACTCTTGCTGCTGTGGCGCCGGAGCAGGGGCAGGACAGGATTTGTGGGCATGTTGGAAGACACAAATCCGACAAAAAAAATATGACAAAAGCAAAGAAATTATGTGCAACGCCCACCTGAAAACACTTATTAGCAAAAACGACAAGAAACAGTTAAAGCAATACGCGCACCTGCAAAGGAAATACAAGAGAAGATTAAGGCGCCTGCAAAAATATGGCTGAGGCCGTGGGCACGTAGTTCCGTTGAAGACTCGTCGCCAGTTGTTGGGTCTTGCCCACTTGTCGCTAATAGGGTACCTACGGGATGCGGCGTTCGCGGAATGTTATACAACAATTCAAACAAATAATTTTCTAGAAAACAATTGCCAATACTTAACTTTGGAGATTTACAAATAGTAGTCGCAAGCGAGGGGCGACTTGCAATATAATTTAGAGTCCTTGATATGTGAACTGTTCAGGCACTTTGACATACGTCACTGATAACTAACATCGCGATCCGATGCCGATCTGCGAGCACGAGCCTAGCAGGAGCGGCGTTTACATTTGCTTCTTCCAGGTGTGTCTCTTAGCGCGGCGCAGTCCAATTCCGCGCACCATTGGCCGATGTTTCCTCACCGCCTTCTCTGCTATTCGTCCAGCGCTTGTAGTTACGCCAGATCAGAGAGCATATTTTTCAGTTCTACCGCGGTTATACGGACAGCCTAAGATTTATAAAGAATGCGTGCCTCTACGTCCTGGTATGAGGGATGCTCGAGCAGCCATCTATGTTTTGGCCAAATGCTTGGCGTCTTTACTCAGTCCTGCTGTATGTCGTGTGAGTAAGACATAAACAGGTCTAATGACTATCAGCAGACTTAAGTCCCTTAAGTTTACATCAGTGACTTGCTGGCTAATTTTGATGTGTTTGCCAGAGTATCCTTAATGCAATCACTCTATCTCAACGGTAACAGGTTTATAGCTGACATAACAGCATCACTCGAGCTCACACTTTCCGCGAAGTACTTCTCTTTTAACAACGCCCTTTTTGGAAAATCTGATGGTGTGACCATGGGAACCAATTGTCTTCCGTGGTAGTCAGCATTTTTGTGAAACATTTTATGGAGTGGACACTCGATTCAGGAGTTTTAAAACCAGCAGTATTTTGGCGATAAATTGCCCATTTGTAGTTTCGCCTCATGGTTTGGAAAGCCTTCAGAAATTTCTTCAAAATTTTAATTCTATATGCAGTATCTTAATATAAAAGTTACTATGGAGAGGTTGAGAAATAGTTGTGTGCTGTTATTAGACGACTTAGTGCAATGTTTCTTTTAAAAATTCGCTACTTCAGAAGCCCCCTCACACAGATAAGTTTTAGAGGCCACCAATGAAAACAGACAATGGGCGTTCTTAAGACCGTGATTTACTAAGCCTATTTCTTCTCAGATACAGGTAGCCAACAGACGGAACTGGAATATCTCCAACCTGTGTTCCCGGAAAACGGATATTTCTCTATTCCGATACAGATCGTGCTGCAGACGAAAACAGCACAAGGAAGAAGATGAGGCCTTCAAGCGGCCAATTTGCCTACCATATACTGGGAACGTTAATACGAAAATACGTAGTGTACTGAGAACACTACCGGACCCACTCTCGTGTTTTTCGCCAATAATGGTGAACGCTAATTGGAAGTGGCAGAGGCCTCCACATTATTGTGCTTTGTTTGCAAGTATGTTGCGCCTTGTCATTAATCGTCAAGGAATTGCATAGTTTTGTCTTTTTTTCCCTTTTCCCTGTTCTGGCGCTTTCTCTCTTTGTGTTCTTCCTAGAGAAAGAAAATTTGTATTCTTTTGAGTCACGGAATTGTGCAATTTATGCCTGTCAGGTTGTATTTTCATAAAAAATGAAAAAAACCTAAAAGAATATAAAAAATAAAAGAATGAAATAAAGACCAACCTAGTACCGTATCCGTGTGAGGCACCAACATAGTGACATGCAGAGGGGAAGGCGCTGTGGCCTGACCTCGGGTTTCGACCCCTGCCCTCCTTGTCTCCATCCAGCCTGAAGATGGCTCAGTGGCTAACGCAGCTGCCCAATAAACTGGAGGTCTCAGGTTCGAGTCTCGGTCCGGCTCACATTTGCACTCGTCGCCGGAAAAAGAAAAAAAAACTATAGGTTCCTTTCCCACGGTTGGATAACTGGGGTAGGTTAGCGGCACCCAAGTCTCCGAATCTCTGAACTGGTGACCAATTGAAAGTCTTGTACCTAGCCTTTGAGCCACATTAAATTGTTATAATTATTATACAGGGTGTTTATAAATTCATTGTACAAAAGTAACCTTTAATTGTGAAAAAGGTAAATAGTTTTCAGAAATATTTGAGACAGCACTGAACGCAATATATCTTCAAGTTTTATTTACAATTGTTCAGTGTGACTACCATCTGTAACACGACAAATGTCCCATATGTAATCAGTTTCCTGTCAAACCCTCTGAAGCAAGTCTTGATGTATGATGGAAACTGGTTGTGATATCTGTTGTCGCAGCTCGTCGATGCTTCTAGGAAGCAGAGGAACAAACACTCTGTCTTTAATGTAACCCATACGCAGAAGATCGCTGGGCTTAAATTAGGTGATTGCGATGGGCACTATATTGTTCCACCACGTCCAATTCAAGTCGATAAATTCCTTCGGAATGCATCATCTTGCTGCAAAATAAATTCTGTGCTGATATCCTGTTTTAACTGAGACAGTAGATGATGTTCAAGTATGTCCAGGTACGATATGTCAGTTACAGTTGATTCAGCGATAAAGAAAGAACCGTAAACCTTGTCACAGCTTACAGCGCGGAAAACATTTACCTTAGGAGAGATCCGTACATGTTCGATTACGTGACGTTGTTTCTACTCACCCCATATCGGAACATTATAGTGATTCACTTTACCGCAGGTATGGAAGGTGGCTTCGTCACTGAACACAATTTTATTAAGAAAATCATTTTCAGTCTGCATTTTGTTAAACATTTCTACACAAAACTCAGCTCGTTTTTCTTTGTCACTTTGTCTTAAAGCTTGCAATTGTTCCAATCTGTAGGGTTTGAACGACGGACATTTCCGTAATACCTCCCACACTGTCACATTAGGCATATTCAATTGTAATCTGGCCCATCACATTGATTTACCAGGACTGCGAATGTAAGACTCCCGAACTTGTTCTATTTCTGCATCAGGCACTGCTAGCCTACCCTGACGCGGCGTCCTATGTGACACACAGCCATTTTCGGTGAAACGATTATACCAGTTGTTGTGGATTGGCAAGACAGCCAACCCACTATGAGGAAGCCGAAAGGCACGCGTTTAAGCTCACGCAGGCTGGCGTGAGGTCTGGAACAGGACAAGGAATTGAGACTAGCAAAAAACGTACGTAGCTTCTGGAATACTTAACTTTAATCCATAATTGGTGAACATCGCTCTTGACGGTACATGTTTTACAGCATCAATAGTAACTGGTAATGGCGCCTTGCTAGGTCGTAGCAAATGACGTAGCTGAAGGCTATGCTAACTATCGTCTCGGCAAATGAGAGCGTAATTTGTCAGTGAACCATCGCTAGCAAAGTCGGCTGTACAACTGGGGCGAGTGCTAGGAAGTCTCTCTAGACCTGCCGTGTGGCGGCGCTCGGTCTGCAATCACTGATAGTGGCGACACGCGGGTCCGACGTATACTAACGGACCGCGGCCGATTTAAAGGCTACCACCTAGCAAGTGTGGTGTCTGGCGGTGACACCACACCAGTTTATAACAGTTTCTCTCTGAGGTGGTGCCTTGCGATATTTAGTCTTAAATTTTCTCCAAGCTATAGTAGCGGATTTAGAGTCATGAAACCATAAACAACACTGCGCACACACTGCACCATTATACGACTCCATGATGACTGTTGGAGTAACTCATTCGCGCATGCTACCTAGCGGGATGGTCAGGAACTAGCAGTGTTAGGAGGGAATAAACCTTGAAAATATGTTGCATTCAGTGCTGTATTTAAAATTTCAGTAAGTTATTTACCCTTTTCACAATTGAAGAATACCTTTGTATAACTAATTTATTAACACCCTGCATTGAATACACTTCAGGTTCGAGTGGCGTACTAGGACCAGTCAAATACGATGTAGTACTGCACGGGTCTAAGATTTATAGGAGTGTCACGTACAGCACGTGTGATGTATGCCAAACCACCTATGAATACTGAACTTGGGGATGCCATGTGTTTGCTTTGGCCCAGATCGTCAGCAAACTGGTGGGCATAAACAACTGACTGAAAATCCAGTATCCGCGAAACACGGCGCCATAAGAAGAATTATAGTTATTCTCATGACAACACATTCAGCGACTTCGCAACTGACATTCAAATTGCCACTTTCTAAGGTAACTCAGCTTTTGGACTTCAAGGCACCACAACTTACATCCCAAAAATATATATAGAAGCAGGATAAATATTGTCAGTGTTCTGTTCCATCTCTGTTTGCGCGCATATATCGGGACAAGCCACAACATCAGTACGTCACGGAACAAAGCAGACTTCTGGTATCAATAGGTTCAACTAGTCCAACCACGCACACCAATGAGGGATACTTCGTGGAGCACCAGCTGCACACTCGCGCCAGCAGATCAGCAAATCTGCTGTTGCTGAACACTGCATTTCTCCTGGAAATTCGGCAGAGTATAATGAAACTGAAATTGTGGGTGGTACATTGAAATTCTGGGGCTCTATCTTCAAGGCATCAGTGGAAATACAATTGTCTGAAGACCTGATCTACCGGAGCGGCGATTTCCAATTAATTACCGCATGGAATTCTGTATTTGGAAACTTCGTGCATTGCTTAACCAATACCTTTGTACGAGTTTATCGAACGCAGGTGACGGTTCTCATATCGATCGTGCGAGATTTCACCACAGATGGCATTTGCAGCAACGAACCGATTGACAGCAGTAGCGCATGCGCTTAACCGACGCCTGCGCAGAGACTTCGCGAATAAAGCATAGGGATGGCGGTTATCTCTTGAGCAACTACTTTCCGGTTTTGACTGTTTATTCGTCTCCATTTTGATCTGACTGTTAAATCTTCTCCAAATAACCCGTTTTTGAAATAACCGAGATTCGATTTTTTACTGCTGTTATTTCCAGTAATGAACGTAGACTTCGAACAAAGATTGAAAAGTTCTAATGAATGTGAAGGAGTAAGAGATCTCGATCGATATGGGGTTGAGGCTGTGACAGAAATCGGTCTCAGTGTCTCCATCAAAGATGGCAAAAGTGATGGAGACGGGCGCATCGGCGGCGAAAGCGAAAGGTCACCAGTTCATGACTTTCCTGCATCGTCACTTTTGGATGGTATCCGTTTCTTTCCCTGAAGTAAGCACAATTTTAAGGATTCAGTTATTATCCTTATTTTGTCACAAGTTTTTGTGTTTTCAATCTTTTAAAGCAAACAGAACATTGTACTTCATTGATACCACAATTCGTAAAATACTTCCAAACTAAGGATATGCCATTTTACAATACAACTAATGTCCGAGGACGGCAGTGAGAAACTACCGTACAGATCAGGTGTCGGCAAGTATTGGACACTGCACCTACACTCTACCATCTAATAGGCCACGCCACACAACTACAGATACGGTCGCAGGTTCGAATCCTGCCTCGGGCATGGATGTGTGTGATGTCCTTAGGTTAGTTAGGTTTAAGTAGTTCTAAGTTCTAGGGGACTGATGACCGCAGATGTTAAGTCCCATAGTGCTCAGAGCCATTTGAACCATTTGAACAACTGCAGATACAAACTGTCTCAGAAGTGCCGTACCGCTTCCTATGTCATACGTTTATTGCTCGTTTCTAACTGACGGCGTTGTTATTAAAATAGCACCGATCACTTATCCCATTTTCTATAACAACCCATTATTTGGAAGCAACGGAAATTTGATCAATAATCATTACTCGTTTTTAAAAATGTTTTATTTAAACGAGAAAAAATTTAGTACGGCTGCAATCGCCAGTTGACACGCCGGTTTTTTTACCCTGTTATTAATTAAAATGAAAACCTGCTACAACCGAGACAAAACAAATACCAAAACTTACCGAACTAAAATACCAGTGTCGGTATCGACCAGCAGGTTTTTCCCATCCCTAGTCCCCATGCACGTGTGTTGGTGTCTGAAAGAGAGAAGCTCAGTGTATAGAGCTGAAGTTAGTCAGAACACTCTATACCGAAAAATCGTTGCAGCAGCTGTTCAGAAATTTTAAGAAACAAAACGTATTGTCAAACTGCCTATTGGCTTCTGTCTCGGGTTCTTCGGCCGACGTTCATCTAATGATTTTTCTGACGTTTCGCCAGCACGAGTGGCTGGCATTGTCAAAGCTTCACCCTCCATTGCCGTTGGTGAACTGGACTATGGCAATGGCAATGGAGGGTGAAGCTTTGACAATGCCAGCCACTCGTGCTGGCGAAACGTCAGAAAAATCATTAGATGAACGTCGGCCGAAGAACCCGAGACAGAAGCCAATAGGCAGTTTGTCAACAAGTGGCCACGAAAGCCTTTACAATTTTGTAAAACGTATTGTATTTGTAAAACAATTGATAAGTTTCCCATGATTGCGAAGATATCGCAAATTTCGTCCATTTTACACGCTAATGAATAACTGTCCATCTCACCAACAAAACTGAGCCATATAATGTCTTTGAATGGTGCATCAGCGGAGGACACGTAAGCGCTTTCCGCCCCTCTGATCGAGGTCGATAACCCGTGGAAGAGCTCGATCACCGAGCGAGGTGGCGCAGTGGTTAACACACTGGGCTCACATCCGGGTGGACGACGGTTCAAACCTGCCTGATTTAGGTTTTCCGTGGTTTCCCTAAATCGCTTCAGGCAAATAGCGGTTTCTTTGAAAGGGCACGGCCGACTTTCTTTCCCATCCTTCCCTAATCCGATGGGACCGATGACCTCGCTGTTTCGACCCCTCCCCCTAAACCAACGAACTAAGAGCTCGATCCTGAGTTAGCCACTCCGAACAATGGTATTGGATGAACCATTGTTCACCAGAGTTTGGAGAACAGAGGGAGCGGAGGTGCCAGCATACAGTTTCTGACCATAAGATGGTGGGCAAGTTCTCTGGCTTGAAGTCGTAAGCTCTGAGAGATGTCTGGGGCTAGTGAAAAAGACTATGTTGATGGTGATCCGTCGAACCGCTGCAGAAATTGAGCTCGTGGTGCTTTGTTCTGTGAGTGAGAGAGGAGTATTTTACGTTACTGCGTAGGACTTCCACTCATCGAGTCACGTTGTACACAGTACAGACAACCTCTGATTTGTACACCTATTCGTCACAGTCATCTGCATTAAACGGCTACGTTTCTGAAATTAAGAGCGATGTGTTTCGCCAACGGATAGTCTGGTCAGCGCGAGAGTGATATGGAGGTGCTCAAGAAACTCCAATGGCAGAAGCTATAAGAGATGTGTTGTGCATCATGGAGGAGTTCGCTGCTGAAAACCTGAGAGCGTACGTTCAAGGAAGAGCCAGGCTACATATTACTTCCTCTCACATAGGTTTGGCGAATTGGCTACGACAATAAATTGAGAGAAAGTAGATCTCAAACGGAGTTTTACTGACAGTAATTCTTCCCCCGCATGATTCACGAGTGGAAATGGGAAGGGACGAATGGTAATGGTACTAAAAGTACCCTAGGCCACACAAAATTAAGTTGGTTGTGTAGTGTACATGAAGGCAGTGAAGTCTCTGATGTGCACCTTGTTCGACGTTGCATGGATGTCCAACATAGTGATCGTGGGAAGGGCATCCGACCTCCCTCTGCCACTGACATAGCAAATCCGATACTCATGGAGTTGGGCGACCATCCCTCATTACAGATGTCGGACGTCGTAGACTGGGCAAACTGGTAAAACAGGTCATGTGACGAACTGTGGCGGAACTAACATCAAACTTTAATGATGGGCAGAGTAGAAGTGTGTCTGAACACACAGTGCACCGAACGATGGGCCTTCGCAGACGACGAACCATGCATGCGCCAATGTTAACACACGACATAGGCAAGTACGACTGAAGTGGGCACGTGACCACGTGCACGTTGGCACAGTGGCAGAGCGTTGCATGGCCTGATAAAACCTGATACCTTCTTCATCATGCCGATGGGAGGGTGCGAATCTGTCATCTCCTTGACACATGTGCTGCAGGCCGGAGACAAGCTGGCGGTGGCTCCATTATGCTCTGCGGAACATTCACGTGGGCATCCATGTACTCAGTGGAGGTCGTGCAAGGCACCATGACGGCCAAGCGTCATCGTACACTGGTAGCAGACCACGTGCACCCCTTCACATCGATCATGTTTCTCGATGGCAGTGCCATTTTTCAGCAAGATAATGCGCCATGGCACAAGGCCCGCAGTGTGATGGAGAATTCGAGGAACACAGTGGCGAGTTCCGGTTGATGTGCTGGTCTACCAACTCGCCAGATCTGAACCCGATCGGCCGGCCGTTGTGGCCAAGCGGTTCTAGGCGCTTCAGTCCGGAACCGCGCTGGTAGCTGACCACGTGCACCCCTTCACATCGATCATGTTTCTCGATGGCAGTGCCATTTTTCAGCAAGATAATGCGCCATACCACAAGGCCAGGAGTGTGATGGAGTGGTTCGAGGAACACAGTGGCGGGTTCCGGTTGATGTGCCGGTCTACCAACTCGCCAGATCTGAACCCTATCGGCCGGCCGTTGTGGCCGAGCGGCTCTAGGGCTTCAGTCCGGAACCGCGCTGCTGCTACGGTCGCAGGTTCAAATCCTGCCTCTGGCATGGATGTGTGTGATGTCATTAGGTTAATTAGTTCTAGGTCGAGGGAACCGAAGACCTCAGATGTTAAGTCCCATAGTGCTTACAGCCGTTTTAACCAATTTTTTTAACCCGATCGAACACGTCTGGGATGTGATTGAACGTGGTGTCATAGTCCGTCTCCCCGGAATTTACGGGAATTAGATGACTTGTGTGCTCAGATTTGGTGCCAACTCCCCCCAGCGACCTGCCAAGGTCTCATTACTTCCATGCAACGACGGCTCGGCGCAGTTATCGCTGCCAAAGGTGGACATACCGGCTATTGGCTAGGTGGTCATGTAGTTGTGGTTGCTCAGTGTACAACGTCCTTTTGATATTAATGTTAGCACTAAAAGTCGACTGCATTCATCATTCAAAGCCAGTCGGCTCAATAGTGTATTTTTGAGTAATGCACCATTATTCACGGGTTTTTTTGGCGCATCGTTTGTTGCATTTTTATGTTAGGAAATGTATGTAAGAAGTAAACATTACAACGTCTGAAATGTTTGCATGTGCTTATTAGTTGGATGAGGAAACTGTATAGAAGCTTTAAAGGCCGAGTTTATAACTGCCTAAACGCTTTAACGACAGCTGTGTTTTCATCAGTTCCTCTTTATAGATTTGAAATCCCATTTACATCACTGTCCAAACAGAAGAAGCCATTTCTTTATTCACAGCACATCCAGCGCTCGCTGCGGGTATTTATTATTATCGGGCTGTTGACGCTCCTTATTCGCTTGTAACGGGCCCGCCGCCTTGATCGCACTTTAGCGCCGATTTTCTATTCGATGGACGCGCTCTCCCCGTCTGTAAAATCGCATATCTTACTGTTCACAGCTGCTGATGGCGTGAGTGTTTGCTTTTCTGACTTCATTGACTTTTAAATTTAATTAAGGGTAAATGTTCGAAAGAAAAGTCTCGCGGGCGAAGGAGGAAGAGGAAATACAAATCGCAAAACATTTCCAGCGAGAACAAATAATTCAGTTACGCCTAATAGTTGTCTCCGAGACTGTAACGTTTTCAATTTCGGGAATCGGGTTCTGCGGAGCGGATCGGGACGAGTCGCTGCGGAGGGAAAGGGAACTGCTGGCGCACTTTACGAGATTGCTGTTCGCAACACTCTGCGTCAGATCATTCCACTGTCTTATTATAAATAACTGCCCTCTTTCTCTCTGCGCCAGCCTCTCCAGTAAACTGGACAACACTGAAACGGCCGTGCACGATACGGCTAACTTCCAAATGTTGTCTGTGACTTCTCTGTGCACCGCGTCACTAAAGCGTAACGCAGCTTATCCGTAATAAGGGCATTTGTAGTCGTTTGCACTCGTGCGTTCCTAATCCGGCAGATTTTTCCACTTGAACTCACATTGAGCTCCAGCAGTATTACTCGACAAAGCAAACTGTAGCCCCGGCTGTAGCGATATCTAACTTGATCACGTGAGTAGGTAAAGTCACGTTCCAGTTCAGTGCAAATGCAAGCTGTTTCCTCGAAGTGCAAGCGGGAAACTGGATGGAGGAGTGTCTTCGCGAGCCGTGGTAACACCTAGTTATTAATACCGTGTAGTTAAAATAAAGTGTAGCAACTCACAGAGGTCCAGTGTGGGCTGTAATTATCGTATGGCAGCGAAACTTGATAAATATTGTAATGCGGTAATGCGGAATCGATTTACGCTGGAAAAAAGTAATTCCAATTTTGGCCATCAGGTGCAAATCTGGTACTGTGAATGCGATAAAGACATATAGAAATGTTTCCATATGTAATGTCTTAGAACGGGACGTTTCCATAAAATGTCCTAGACCTCTGTGAGCGGATACACTTTAATTACAAACACCCGGTATCAAAGTTCCTGTCGATGAGAAACAGAAAAGGTTGACTGTGGCACAAAGAGGCTGACAGAAAATGCTGACAACATCTTGAAATTAAACTTAGAACTACTTAAACCTAACTAGCCTAAGGACATCACACACATCCATGCCCAAGGCAGGGTTCGAACCTGCGCCCGTAGCGGTCGTGCAGTTCCAGACTGAAGCGCCTAGAACCGCTCGGCCACACTGGCCGGCAGACACAACGTGTGCATAACAAACACTGCATTTAGGATATGCCTAAATGTACTATTATACGCCAATTACAGCGATACTATGAAGAATACAAGGATACATGAACTACGCGAGAGTCTCACAGCTTTTGTTGCATGTAAATAGATTTCAGGAATAACAAACCAGCGGTTGGAAAAAACACTCGTCGTCTAGGGTGCGTGGGTCAAATATCACTGTTTAAATGAGTATTAAAGTATTGAAATTAAAAACGCCAGTGGTTTACATCTACAAGACATAAATGCTGTGAAATTTATAGTATGTGAAAAATAATATCGAACAAATGTGCCAATCAGCGATAAATTATCAAAATACTTTTAGCGCGTGACTGCGTTCCATTTGTAAGGTCACATACGTACGCTGTTGTTATCTCTGTGTCTTCCTCAGGTGCAAACACTACGGTGCTGATATTTTGTCGATGTTTATACAGCAGGTATGTCACTCACAAGGGAACATTCCCGGGTGTAAGTAAACGATCTTGATTAAAATTGGTGGGTAAGCATAGGTTTCAAAATAAGGCAATATGTATTTTCTCGTTTTTGCCCAATTTTAATATTAAGGGATAAAACGTACCCCGAAAGGTAATTTGGCATATTAGGTTTAGAGCGAATATCTTCGAAACAATGATATATAAAAAACGTGTTTCTTTTAAAACTTGAAATGTAATTAATGTTCTTGAAAACTGTATAATCAACTTTTGTAATAATTTGAAATTTGTCAATAAAAGACTCACCATCATTGATTAATTTTGAAAAATGAAAACTTTGGCTACCACATTAATTACAGAAGCTCTCACGTCGCATCCATCTATCTGTAATAAAGCTGATTTCTGAAGTACCGCTTTTGGAAAATAAGATTTACACAACGTGCTGTCTGAGTACTTTCAACGTATCTAACTAAAATATTTAAATTTTATTATTACTCTAATTATTTATTTTGCTTAATTTCGCTTTGTGTTTTAAATTATTTTATCTTTTAAATTCATTTTCTTGTTTTTTTAGTTAACCGTTTCACATACCTATATTTTGTTTAATTGAAAACAATAAGTAACTCAGAATTATGATACAAAATCGCTATAATAATGATGATCTGTAAAGAAATGCTGAAAACATAACGTTGATTTTACACTGTGCACACAAAATGAACGAAATTGCTACACAAAATATATTCGAAGGACAACAAAATACAAAAAATTCAGCAGGGTTCTCAAATTGTGGAGGGAGATCTTCTAAATATCCTTATTTATACCAAGCATAATTCAGCACATTGTAAAAATTTGATGAAAAGATAACTGATTACGTACTAGTGACCGCAGCTTGATTATATTATTTATCAAGTGTCGATTGCCCTCATAATCATTCAGCAGAACTAGATCTGAAAATATTTTCCTAAAGTTCTTCCACCCCGAAAGCCGTCTTCGTCCAATGACTATACCTCTCCCGACGAGCATTTTGGAATCACCGGATGAACAAGTTCTTTGTCTCCAAGTACGACGATAAAACATTCTTTCATATTGACTACCCTAAGAATCTAACAGTAATGCAGATTTTTTCTCCCGTAATGGGAAAGAAAATTCCTGTCAAATTTCTTTTGACGTGGTCAAACGTTAGTTTATAGATTTCGATGCAGTCACAAGAACGTTTGGGGCTTTTTTTAAAAGAGAGTCTCTCCACTGAGTTTCTTTTAAAACTATGAAATTGGGGTTGGCTAGCCAGAAAGAAACGTTTTGAGTCTCATACCTGAGGACAAAGAACTTGTTCATCTGGTGATCCCAAAAGGCTCGATAGGAGAGATACAGCCGGTGGACGCACACGACTTTTCGTGTCGGAAGAACTTTGTGAGAAGATTTTCAGATCTAGTTCTGCTGAATGTTTATGATGTCTATCGCCACTTGAGAAACAATACAATAAAATTGTAGTCACCAGTATCTAATCAGTTCTCTTCGTCAGCGTTTTCCAATATACTGAATTATGCCTGGTACAAATAATGATATTTAAAGGATCAGTCACGACAATTTGAAATCATGTTGAATTTTGTTTTACGATGTGTTGTCAGCCGTGTGTATTATGTGAAGAAATTTCGTTCATTTTACGTTCGAGATTGAAAAGAAACGTTATGTTTTAAACATTTGTTTACAGATTATCGTAATTGCAATAATTTTCTATCATAATAATGGGTTATTTATTCATTTTCAATTCAAAAGATATGCGTATGTGAAACGTTTAAGTAAAAAATAAAACAAAAAAGGAATGTAAATGTAAAATAAAAATTTAAAACATAAAATAAAAATATGTAAAATAAATAATTAGAATAAAAATGAACATTCAGATATTTTAATTGTTGAAGGTTCTCCGTCAGCACGTTGTGTACAGCTTAATCCCTAAACACTGTTTTTCAGAAACCAGCTGTATTACACATGGATGGATGTGGTGTGAGAGCTTCTTTAATCAATACTGTAACCAAAGATTTCATTTTTCAAAATTAATTAATGCTGGTGGGGCAATTTGCAAAATTTCAGAAGATCATAAAACTTGATTATATAGCGCTGCTTACATTTTAACTTTTATATGAAAAACGTTTTTTATATTGCATGGTCTCGAAGATATTCGCTCTAAACCTAATATGCCAGATTTCCTTTTCGGATTGTGTTCTACCCCTTAAAAGTGAAATTGGCGAAAATGAAAAAAATACGTATTGCATTATTTTGGCGCCTCTACATCGAGATCGTTTATTTACACCTGTGAATGTCCTCTTATCAGTCTCAACCAAGACGATGGTCCACTTGTTTGAGCGTCGAACAACACTGGCTGTAGGTGCAGTGACAATAACTACAACTAATCTTTTTTTCGTTATTTATTTACAAACCATTATTACGTTAGCGAGAACAATCATTTATCTTTAGACAGAGACAGCTTGAACATGCGGTTAATACTTAATTTAAGTAACTCGAAATAACAGTCCACAGCTCGTGGTCTAGTGGCTAGCGTTGCTACCTCTGGATCACGGGGTCCCGGGTTCGATTCCCGGCCCGGTTGGGGATTTTCTCTGTACGAGGACTGGGTGTTTGTGTTGACCTCATCAATTCGTCGTCATCATCATCATCATTCGTGACAGTGGCTAGACTGGACCGTGTAAAAATTGGACTGTGTAAAAATTGAGACTTTGTACGGGTGCTCATGATCCCGCAGTTGAGTGCCCCACAAACCAAACATCATCATCATCATCGAAGTAAAAGCCGTCCCACGGTATAATTATACGGTGCCATTTGTAATCGGAGAGAAAGTGGTAAGGAAAACAATATACACTTTCCAGAAAACTTACATGTCATTGTTTGACGCAGTTATAGACGCAAGTGACAGCAATACAGGAATAATAACCCTGCATTTCTTCGCTTTGCCGAGGTAGTCATATGTACAGCATAGCAAGATGTAATCCTTTCGGTGGAGCATCAACCACACTCGTTTTGTTAGTATCTGGAAAACGACCGATTGCTGCCTGCTATTGACTGTTGTCCAAGCACGACCATAACTCCCTCGCCAAAAAAAATGGGTCATTATTGCGGAAACCCTAAGCCAGTCGAGATTTTGAGGTCGACCAATAGATAAGTAAGCGGAAATTGATGGACACAGAGTTTAAGTTTCACACGCAATCGAGTTTTGCCTCCACCGACGACAGCCGTAGCTCTCTGAAGCCATACACAAAATGACAGACGACTCGCGAATTAGCTCTAAACAACCGGCCAGATCTAACGACGTCGCTTTATGTATAGTTACCTGTATGTTGAGACTATATGTCACAAGTATCTGGTACATTATGAGACAAAAAGACAAAGCCGCCGGGACGGCGAAAGACTGGCGTTCTACAGAATTACTAGAGACATTTACTGTTGTCAGTTAGCGCCAAGAATCTCTCACTTATTCTGTTGCCTTCTCTACCAGTACATGTGCCTACTTTACAGATCTGTACTGAATGTATGGAAATGTCCCTTACAAACAAGTAGAATGTGTTAGACCGCTGGGTAGACGATGTTTTGTATCATAAACCGTATCCGGAGAACGAACATGTGAAACAATGTGTTCCACTCTCGCATCTGCTGGGTCAAACAGCAATAGTTGCTTGCTGTTATTCTGGTAATTATTAATCCTGCAAGTAAATAATCATTGTGATGTCGATGCCCAAAGTTAGGGACAGACTAAATCTACAGCAGCCACATTCTAGAGTTGTTGCCTCTTCTTTTACTAATGGCACGTACCCTGTTGCACTGCTACGCCGGAGTATAGCACTCAACATTGGTACCTCATTGGTTACTTATGTAATAATTGTCAGAGTCACAGTAAATCTTTATCATTCTTCCGACCACACAACATGGGAGAGTAAGATGTATTTGTTGCTGTATGTCGGAAACAGATCGTCTGAGTACATGTTGATAATCAGCTTAAACAGTCTAAAAAATAGACTACGTTTCTTGCTTCCTCAATACCAGTGACAATCAGAAAATATAGACGGCTCTCTACATTGTGATACGTCATCTACAGGTGACAGGGTTAGCGTCAGTTTCTCCTTTACAACTGCAAGTCAAAGAGCAGTGAAAGTTGTTCATGATCTGATAGGTATTAATATGCAGCCTAACCAGCACATGTCTGCGAGTCGCTTTCCGACATTCGTGTACGCCAATTCCGATGTGGCTCTTGTATTCTGGCTCTTGTACTCTAACCACAGAGGTGAATGTACAGCTTCACTCTAACGCGATTCCATCTCGACGTACAGATTTTTCATAGTTACCCTTAAATAATGCTACTGATGCAAGTTCAGAAAAGTCTTCACTAACGATCTCATTATCCACTGGACATTAACCTTGAATAAACTGACAACCTGTTTTCTTGAATATGCATGACGGCGACCATCGCAAGTATTATATTTTTTCCAAGCAAGCTGGCACAGGTGTCAGCACACTGAAATCTCTTTCGGAAGGACCATGGTTCAAAATTCCCCCCGACCATCCTACTTTACGTTTTCTGTACATGTCGCTATTTCAATTTTAACTTCTTTGTTTATCTATGAGGATAAATTTTATGTTAATTAATTACTTATACTATTATTGCAAACGGAAAGAGGAGGAGCTATTTCAACACATTTAATCTCCTCTGTCATTTATATCTGCTTTAATAGTTGAGCACTGCTCACAATAACTTGCTCCTATTTGAATTACTATCTGTAGTTATTATCTGTATTTGAAGAGTGTTGCTGAAATCATCTATTCATTTTATAAATGTTTAAGTATGATGATTACTTATGACGCGAACTATCGACTCGTTTTGCGAGTAAATTCGATCCTGGGCTGATGCCAAGATCGTTTTCTGGCACTTTACACGTCTTTCAACAGTGGAATCGCTTTCTACACGTGAAACCAATGACTAGAGCCGTAATTTGCATACCGAATTAAATTCTAGATCCGCAGAAAACTGGCTATGAGAACGGGATTTCAGATCAGAGAAAAGCGCACCATTTCTAACAAAAGAGTGTGGTTGAAAGGTACGTAAGACTCCCTCGTTACGAATCAGTAAACTTAACTTACGTAACTTCAAACAAAGCAACGGTATTTGGCATTACAAGGACTATTTCTTCGCATCTTAAACTAAACTACAGGGAAAGGGGTGGACGGAAGTCAGTGACCGTGCATGACAAATGTTCAATACGATTAGATATGCTGGAACATTCGAGGAAAGTGTTTTCTCGGATGCAAAGGAAATTCTTCTTGTCAATTGCGTTGCAACGAGTAAAACATTAACTGTAGAATAATACTCAATGCTTCAGTGCGAGAATCACGTAAAAAGATGAGTGGATTGAAAAAAAAGTATTTGTACAGGGCAGTTCACCGGCCTACAATGGTGCTTCAGCAATAAAAAAACTAAGGGTTTTGAAGTACAGATTTTCGGAACATAAATCCTATTCACCAGATTTGGCACCGTCTGATTTTGATTAAATCTCATTTCTTAAGAAACTAGTGGCTGTAAAATGCTTTGAATCCCTTGTTGAGGTGATAGTAACTTGTAGACATTGTAGTATCTTACTTGAGGGATGGAAATTATTCAGTGGAAAACATTCAAGAAAGTGCATGGATCTAACAGGGAACGGTATATTTCACTCCTACTTGAGATACTTGATCTTTTGTGTAGTTCATCAGTTAATAAACTATGCAGTTACCTAAGGAACTTTTCTTGCTGTGTTAGTTTGCACATACTCTCAAATAGAGTATGCATTAAACAATTTACGCGATATAAGAGCGCAGTAATTGCGTCTTACTGACAATAACTGCGTTGGCGCGCACGAAGAAAAGAATTTCACAAAAAGTAAAGTGCATAAGTAATCGGAAGATGTTTATACCTAATAATTCTCGTTATTAATACATCCCAATCAGTAACGTCGTATGGACTTTAATACTGTATATTCCCCCACGTTGCAGAGTTCCTTTACGACTCCCTAGCTGATCTTCAAGAAATAAATTGCTCCTCTATGTCGAAAAAAAAAAAAAAAACCACGCGCACAGTGAATGTAGTGTATCAGTTCCCTTAGTCGATCACAGTAGTTCATAAGACTACACTTTTGATTGTTGCAGGTATCCGACATTTGTTAAAAATTTGAAGGGCAGTAGGCTGCCTGATATGGTAAACGAGAAATTTACGGCGAACTGATTTTCGAAATCACGAAAAACCTAGATCTGGATTGTCAAACAGTGATTTGAACCCAGCTCCTCTCTTACTCGAATCCAGGGTGTTAACCACTGCGCCAACGCACAAGATAGCTTAAGAAACAAAAACGATTCATCAAACTATTTCTAGTCACCACTGATTTTAAAATCTCTTTCTCTCTCTCTCTCTCTTTCTTTTTATGAACGCTCCCTCTGCGTTCGGCAGTTGTACCACCTTACATGTGCTAGAAACTCGCCATTTAGTCAACTTGTACATCAGCAATAAATATGAATTCTCAGTGTATAAGAAACTATCAACCTCGATTGCGGTTAGTTTCTTATATATTAGATTATCACGATTGCTGGTTGTGGTGCAGTGTTGAAAGTACATGAATTCTCAGTACCAGTACTCCGTCTCTAGGAATGTGTAACTATACTTACAAAGCGGTAATCAGACTCGAAAAACTCGATTTCGGAAGAAAATAAGGTCTATGTATTACGAGTGCTTTTCGTTTTGTATAGTTTCTGAACATTGAGCAAGCTGTATCAGTGTTGATCGATCATTTTGCTAGAAGAATGAGAGAGAAGCAGTTCCTTTTGCATATGATAGTGATATTATTATAAAGGCCGAATAAGGAAGTATCAACATAGAGAAAAGTAAATTAGGTCTTATGAAAGTTCTTAAATTTTTTTTACAAATGGTCTAGCTTTTAACAACACTAAAAACACTGCTTCTCCAGTTTTACTCGTATATGAACAGGACAGAAAGTTCTTGGGTGTGTATACTGATGAATACTTAAACTGAAGGAGCTACATACTTGGGTTCCTAGAACATTAAGCTTCAGAAGTTGTTACCAGAAGAATAATTGGCAATTTTTGAACAATGAAAGTCAGTGAATCGAAGAGTTTTTGCCTATTTTCATTCGTTGATTACCTGTGGGACAATATTTTGGAGAGATTCATTGCGTAGAGAGAAAGTGTTCATGGAGCAAGAGAAAGTAATCAGAATTATGTCTCCCTATTCATACACGTCTATGCTATAAATATCTATTACAATGTTAAGAATATTAATAACAGCCTCACGGTAAATTTCTTCAGCAATGAAACTTGCTAGCAACACTGGGTTTGAGCTTGAAGGTAGTAAAATACTAGAAAGAAAAATAATCCCCCCTACACTTTAACGAATCTAACTTTGGCTTGAAAAGGACTGGAATGCACAGCTATAAAATTCTTCGGCAGTTTACTGACAGAAATAAAATATGCAACCGCCAGCAGTAGTCTTCCGAAAATGTAAACCGACAACCCCTTTTATACTGTACTGTGGAAGAATTCTTGAGTGGATATAGGCAGTAATTAGAAACAGAATTCCCGAGAAAACAGCCATATAAATATATTTCCCTATAGACGTGTGTGCAATTTATGCTAATTTTACACTTCCCACATCACAGTGTGCATCCCCTGTATATGGTCTATGGATTACTTTAAATAGTCAAACTAGGCATTTTCTAATCATCAGAACCATCTTAATACGAGCTACACTCCTTTGTATTTTCAGAATTAGGGAACGACCGGTGGGGAGCAGAAATAATTCTCTAAAAATGAGGCAGATTTCCTGTTATTACTGCGAGAAATTCACGCGAATGAGATATTTACGACGTCGTATTTCATTCTTCGACAACGCAGATATGCGCGGAAAAGTTCCTTTTTATCGAGTAGAAACTTGAAGCGATATGAAGTCCGATCACGGACGCACATTTATTACCGTTGCCGGGATCCTACTAGTGCGCGTTTTTCTGTTTTCCCGCGACGTTTGTCACGTTGTGACGAGACGCGACCTAATGTAGCCTGCAATGCCACCGCCCTTTTGCGTTCAGCATTTCCGCGAGAGCGACCGTGAACATGAGTGAGGTTCACAATTCTTGGGATGTCGTTCACGAACGCGGGGCCCGCTGCGGCAAGAGACACTGATTGGGATGGGACCGTCTTGCTCCGTCACGATTGGCCACCGGCAAATTACTTGATACCTATACTCGTCTCTGTCGCTCCGCCTCTGATTGGTTCTCATCAACTGTGCCTGCAACCCCTCCCCTCGCAGCCAATACTCATGCAATCAACGAAGCAACCAGCGAGGCAGAAAACATTGTAATCATGGCAAAGCGCTTCCAGAATCGGAATTCCCCAAGTGTTCTCCGCCGGCGCGCAGTCGAGGTGGCGTATCGCTGACGACTAATTTTTGGGTCAATATGTATTTATATCCGCATTTCACGGGTACTTTATCTCACTGTCAGACTTCGAAAAACCGTCTCCGCAGAATTTATGAAGTCTGAGGCTATTTTTCGGAGCAGAATGCGCGCACAGTTTCTCAAGCTCCTAAATGACAGTGTAATCAATAGCCGCCAGTCTTTAGAAATGACGGGAGTTAACTAAGACCAAAATACTTATCCCTTTATCTAATGAGAATGAGAGACAATAAGAGCCGTAACTACGTAACTCGGGATGTTTAATTTTACAAATAATTCTGCGCTTGTGACGTAACACTATTGAATACTAAAGTACGGATAGAACTTTTGCAATTTTGTTATCAATAATATTCGCTGTTGTGAAATTGTTTTAGTTATTATATTTTACTGTGAGATATATAAATTCTATTGTTGTTTCAAGCTGCAGTGTGGCGATCGTATTTACTGTTTCTGGTACCTTAAATGAGAGATCACGATGTAATTATTCGAATTACGCAAATTATCTCTACGTTTTGAAATGTTTTCATGACACACTATTACTGTACGTGTGCATACGTATATTTGAACTTGTGCGATTGGCCGATAATACAGACATTGTCTACTGCTAAAAAGATGGCCGTGGCTAAAATATTAATTTCATCGTAATTTAAATTTACTAGTTGACTTTTTTTTGTCCAAGACAGCAAAGATGTACAGATATTTGAAAGTGTTTCAGGACTTAAAACTATATAAGCGTCGGTCAAAGATCGCACATCACAGAGTCTCATGTGGAAATTTCATAGTATACGAGCAAGAAGATAAAGCTGTCTTCAACCCGAGGGTTGGTATCAACATTTCAACGCTTTACTAGGGGCATTTCAAGCGGAAACGGTGTGCCCAGTTTATTGACGTCTCCTAAACACAGTCCAAGACGACATTTTCACTTAATAAAAATCATTACCAAAGACAAAAAAGCGATAAATGGTAAAAACTGTCCGACAGCCAAGGAGTGAGCCCCGAACCACTGGTTTGGTAATCTGACACATTGTGATCGAGCCACACAAAGACAATAAGAGTATAATAAACAAAATATCTTATCCATTTCGTCCTCTCCACTATATAGGTTAAAAGGCAAGAACTTTCAACCCCATTTCCAAGATCATGAAAACAATTCCAAAAATTATGCCATCTACATCTACATGACTACTCTGCAATTTATACTTAAATATTTGACAGAGGGTTCAAAGATCATTTTCTGCCTATTTCTCTGATCTTCCACTATCAAATAGCAAGTGGAAAAATGAATATCTAAATTTTTCCCTGTGAGCTCTGATTCTCTTATTTTATTATGATGATCATTTCTCCTCGCATAGATGGGAGTCAACAAAATATTTTGGCATTCGGAGGAAAAAGTTGGTTATTGCAGTTTCATGAAAAGACCTCGTCGCAACAAAAAACGCCTTCGTTTTAATGATTGCCATCCTGGTTCGTTTATCATATGAAGACATGCGCGGAAAACGGGCTAATCTTCAAATGTAAAAGCTTAGAGACAAGTGCTGGTTGCTACTTGTTGCTGGGTACGGGAACTATCAGAACTGGCATTGGTCTCACCCCTAAATATCACTTAGGGGTGACACAAATGTCAATTTTGATAGTTCCCCTACCCAGCAACAGTTGGAAACACTTATCTCTATGCGTAATGATGGTTCCAATTTAAGATGTTCGTGACTATAATCTCTAGGTATTTACTTGAATAGAAAACCTGTAAGTTTTATGATATCTAAGTGAAATTTAACGAAAATTTGAAGTACTCATGTTGAGGACCTCACACTTGTCATTGTTCAGTAACTGCCTCTCTCGGCACCATGCAGATATTTTGAGTAAGTAGATTTTTAATTGATTTTGATGGCTTTCCCAGATAGTATAGACACCTGCAAACAGGTTAAGTGGACTGACAGGATTTTCTCCTAAGTCGTTTATATAGATCGAGAACACCACAGGGCTTAGAACGCTTCCTCTGGAAAACCGAGTTATAACTTCGGTTTCACTAGATAGCTTCCTATCACTTATTATGAACTATGACGTTACAGATGGGAAATCACGAATCCAATCACACAGTTGAGACAAAACTCCATAGAAACGCAGTTTGCTAAGAACGCGCTTGTGAGGAGTGTCAAAAGCCTTCTGGGAATCAAGAAATATGGAATGAACTTGAGATCTCCTGTCTATAGTACTAATTTTTTAGTGTGAATAAAGAGCCAGTTGTGTTTCACAACTACAATATTTCCTCCAGCTATGGCGGTTGTGAGTCAAAAGGTCGTTGTGTTAAAAGTATTTCATAATGTTGGAACACAATGTGTGTTCCATTTTTGAACGTGCATTCGATACAATTTTACATTTTAACCACATAGAAAACAATTTGGTAGTGGCATATGCTCAACCCTATGGATATCATCAAAACCTGATGCAGAAAATACAGGCATACTGCTATTAAAAATGACCTCAATATATGTTAAAAGAGCTAACAGATTTTGCCAGACACAAATATTTGAGTAACTTGAAATACTTACATTGGAACGCATCAATAAAGTACAGTGGTTCACATTAAAAGCATAGCACATTCTCCGTTGTTTTTTATTTGTTTTTGGTTTCCAAACTTTAATGAACAACCTTTTCATCACAGGGCATAAAATTTTCCACGAACTCTTTCCGCTTAGGGTCAAGAGAAAGGGTATAAAAAGAAAATTACGTCTTCAGACGGACACACAGAGCCCAGAACATACACAGTATTACAATAAGGATGTGTCAATTAAGACAGTATTTATTATCTCCCTGTGAACTTATTAGTATTTTATTTTTCACACTATCTGATCAAAAGTATCTGGACACCTATTACTGGACATTAATGTGGGTGTGGTCAGCACACCGCTCTCCCAGTCGTTGTGATGGTTTTCTGTGACCGGAGCCGCTACTATTCGGGCGACTAGCTGCTCAGTTGGCATCAGGAGGTTGAGTGCACCCCGGAAAGTGGCAACAGCTCATGACGGCCCAGACGGTCACCCATCCAAGTGCTGGCCACGCCCGACAGCGCTTAACTTCGGTGATCTGACGGGAACCGGTGTATCCATTGTGGCAAGGTCGTTGCCCTTCATCAGATTGCTACAGGGTATAACGTGATTCGTCACTTCAAATCACTTGTTTCCAGACATCCACTGTCCGGTATGCTCGATAGTCCTAGTTCGTTAGTATATGAGGTCTGCCATGTGTTGAATTATTCAGAAGTGTTCCTTCGTGTTTCCACTTCGGAATCACATCACCAACAGTCGACTTGGGTATCTTGAGAAGGGTTGAAATCTCCCTGATGGATTTGTTCCTCTGGTGATATACAATGTGTAGTCCGCGTTCGAAGGCACTAAGCTCTCCTGAATGAGCCATCCTGCTGTTACTGGTCCTCTACTGACGACACGATACTCCTCGCGTCCTTTTACATTGGCGGTTCTACCTCTCGTGACATCTAATGGTCAGTTCTAAATTACAAAGGGGTGTCCAGATACTTTAGAAGATACTGCATATACTTGATGTACTATCATTGATGTGAATGCAAAATAACTACTTCTTTTTAAAATCTAGGGTTGAAATGAAAAAGAAGGACCGTGGGAAGTGACACAGTAGTGAGGGCGCTGGACTAGCATTCGGCAGGAATGGGGCTCAAATTCGTGTTTGGTCGTCCAGCTTTTGGATTCAGACGGTTTCTTTAAGTCACATAAGGCAAATACGGGGATGGTGCCTTATAAAGTTCACTGCCTAATTCTTTCCTTATCGTCCTCTAATCCGAGTAAGCCCTCCGTCTCCAATGTCCTTCTCGAGAGTGGGAAAATACCACTGCTGGCCGGTGTGGCCGAGCGATTCTAGGCGCTTCAGTCTGGAACCGCCCTACCGCTAAGGTCGCAGGTTCGTATCCTGCCTCGGGCATGGATGTGTGTGATGTTCTTAGGTTAGTTAGGTTTAAGTAGTTCCAAGTTCTAGGGGACTGATGACCTCAGATGTTAAGTCCCATAGTGCTCAGAGCCATTTGAACATTTTTTTTTTTAAAATACCACTCTTCTTCTTTCGCTACGGGCTCTGTAAGAAAACAGATAGTCCCTTTAAGGACTGTATTTTTCTTCTTACTCTCCCAGAACCTCTTCCCCCTTCTTTTCGCACGATCTTCTCCCGAGATCCGCAATATTCTTTCCTCTTGTCTGCTCTACGAGTGACTCTCTATTCTTTTCCCGTATCCTTCTCTGTCGTTGTCCTCTGGCATTTTGGTTGGTATGTACTTGCTTCTTCAGTTTTCCTTCCCTCCCTCCGTGATCGTCAATTCCGACGAGTCCTACGTAAGTTTAACCGTCCACTACGTCCTTGTCTTTCCTCTTGTTACACCCGTTAATCCCCATTCACTTTTGGTCATTGTATACACATTCATCTCGATTGAATGCCCCGCAGTCTGATTTCTCATGATATTGTCCTCTTGCTTCTATACAGTCCTTCATTACGTCTTCGCACTCATTTCTCATCAGTATTTTTCCCTTTTCTCTCTGTGGTTGCTCTGCACCACATCTTTCTAGTGTTTTCGTTCAGCCACATAAAGTACCACATTCCTCAACGTTGCCTTCCAGTGCCTGATTTCTGTATCTGTAGATATATACATTTTATTGTACACGGAATGTTTAGCTAAACAGTTCCTCTCAATTATTTCATGAACCGTTGAGGATGTTATAATTATATTTTCATCTAGATGAATAGTGAGAAAGTCCTCACTGAACGACGTATGGATTCTTTCCATAGGTTTAATAGTAACACATACATCTGTATTAACTTTACTCTTCCAAGTGGAACTAAGACATTTCTGCTGCTGGTATGGTACTTCTAAAAGAGCTGAATTCAACAGCGTTTCATTCTTCAAAATCGTATTACTAGTTCCACATTAATTTCAATAATTATAACTTAGGATTTATTTGTTTTGAACACGAAACCAATCGCCGTCTTATGCGGTGCAGGCCTACCGCCATCTTGAAAAAATAAACTAAATGTCCAAGTAAAATTTTGAAACAAGCTTTATTCTGATTTTCAGAGGCGATTCCTTGATAATGCAATGTGACTCGGAAATTTAAATGACAACAGTACAGCTTCTGGAAGCGCAAGAGGAATTTCATTGAAAAATTTCTGAAGGAAACAGTTTAACAAATCTTAACCAGGAATACTGCTACTTTGTTTAACAGAAGTGAATTGAGCGTCATCTTGTAGACAAAACTCATGCAAGAGAAATATATTTGCCATCTTTACAATCTGAAACTAAGAACCGAGTTCAAGAACTTTTTGAACCTGATAAACAATGACGAAATTTATGTAGAGAGATTGATCTGATGACGTCGCTACTTAGAACTGCGTACACCAGTAAACTATACGTGGTTGAGTTAATTGGTAGCTGTAAATATTACGAAAAAGAGCAAAAGAGTCCGTGGCGAAGTAAGGCAAGTCCATTTCCTACTCGAACAAATCCGTTAAACGGGAACAGACACCGTGAAGAAACCCAGTAATGGTACAAATATATTAAGTCATGTTGGTTGATTGATTCGGGGAAGGGGATCAAACAGCGGGGTCATTGGTCCAATCGGATTAGGGAAGGATGGGGATGGAAATCTGCTGTGCCATTTCAAAGGAACCATCCCGGCATTTGCCTGAAGTGATTTACGGAAATCACGAAAAGCCTAAATAACGATGAGCGGATGTGGGTTTGAACCGACGTCCACCTCGCTCAGTTATTATATGTTCAACCAAAGGAAACTTTTTAATACAATGAACAGAGGAATGCAGACTGTGATAGAAATACATTATAAAATTGAAAAAGATTTATTACCGGATAGATAACCCCGTGTGATCGAGTACATCTCGTCTCAAGTCCCACACAAAATTATCAGTTGTTTAGTTATTTAAGAAAGCCAAAAATTAATTCAATTAAAGCGTTATTCCTGCTTTTAGTTGTGTGAGAGAGAGGTTGAATGCCACCGGTGGTCGCCGATATGTTCATCGTAACACGATATATCCCTCTACTTGGGCATATGGTTCTGAAATGAACACAAAAAAATGATGATTTGAACAACTATGTAATGCGAGAATTTTCTCTGTATAAACTTGACTAGAAAGCAACAAGATTTGCAAGAAATGAAACTCATAAATCCGCGAAATGCACAGATGAAGCCAAGAGCATGCAGCGACCTCACCCAGATATATGAGACAGCACGTTGAAGCAACAGATCTGTATCCTCGTCCGTAAAATACAAAAAATAACATCAAAGTGGCTTCATGTTGCTACCGTGTTGTCTGAAACTGAAATTTTTGCGACTAGCATTCTGATTGACTGCTTCAATACAAAGTACCTGAGTTCTCCGAGACATACCAAGCTAGGCTGGTCAGACATGTTTGCGGTTGGCAGTTGGCTACTCATAGAAGCCTACGATACTTTGAAAAAAAAAAAACAGCCGACTGGTGAGACGCGCATTTGTGCTCTTACGAAACGGGAGAAGCTACTGTCACTCCAATCTTGCGGAGAAGTGACTTCAAAATGGCCTGTCACTCGGTGCGACCACCAAAGTCGACAGCAGCTGATACAATAAGTCGCGAGTGACACTAGTTTCTTCTGTGTGTAGTGGAACCACCGAAATCGCAACAGAAAGAAACAGCTAAATATTTTAGGCAAGAAAGAACAATTGGCATTGCTGTTCGTTTTGCTCACAGCAGATTTATCTTTGGTTTTTTAGTCGGACAAAACTGAATAGGCTTTTTATCGGGAGAATGTGCTCTAATATGTAAATATCATCGAAGAACATATTTCTATTACATTAATACTAAGAGTCCCAGAATATATACAAATGCAAAAATGAAAAAAAAAAAAAATAGCAAATAGCATGACACGGACATACTACCTTCCACTCCATAACACAATGTCTCTAATCGCAAGACCACACTGAACTCATGCACTTTTATCATTATTAACATTCATCTTAGGATCACCTAAAGCTTTCACAACCAAAGTGTCATTAACTGACGTTTCGTTATAACAAGTCGTACAAAGAGTGACGATTTCTTCAATACGCCGTTGCCCTGAAACGACAGACTGTCACAGTACACAAGTTATACTACAAAAATAACTAAATGAGACCAAATGAAAAATGGCGTCTCCAATGTCGTTCTTTTGTCGACTGCTATCGACTTTGATGGTCACATGAGTGACACGACATTTTGAAGTCACTCCAGGGAAAGATTTGAGGAACACTAACTTCTATGCTTATAAAACATCTCAGTGGGGGAAGAGCCGATGAGTTTCATCGCTCCCTCTCTTATCTTAAGTAATTGTGCAGAATGGTTTCCATATTCTACATTATCGGATACATTCCAGCAGTTGTTTGATTTATCAGTCTCTATATGATATTAATATACACTCCTGGAAATGGAAAAAAGAACACATTGACACCGGTGTGTCAGACCCACCATACTTGCTCCGGACACTGCGAGAGGGCTGTACAAGCAATGATCACACGCACGGCACAGCGGACACACCAGGAACCGCGGTGTTGGCCGTCGAATGGCGCTAGCTGCGCAGCATTTGTGCACCGCCGCCGTCAGTGTCAGCCAGTTTGCCGTGGCATACGGAGCTCCATCGCAGTCTTTAACACTGGTAGCATGCCGCGACAGCGTGGACGTGAACCGTATGTGCAGTTGACGGACTTTGAGCGAGAGCGTATAGTGGGCATGCGGGAGGCCGGGTGGACGTACCGCCGAATTGCTCAACACGTGGGGCGTGAGGTCTCCACAGTACATCGATGTTGTCACCAGTGGTCGGCGGAAGGTGCACGTGCCCGCCGACCTGGGACCGGACCGCAGCGACGCACGGATGCACGCCAAGACCGTAGGATCCTACGCAGTGCCGTAGGGGCCGCACCGCCACTTCCCAGCAAATTAGGGACACTGTTGCTCCTGGGGTATTGGCGAGGACCATTCGCAACCGTCTCCATGAAGCTGGGCTACGGTCCCTCACACCGTTAGGCCGTCTTCCGCTCACGCCCCAACATCGTGCAGCCCGCCTCCAGTGGTGTCGCGACAGGCGTGAATGGAGGGACGAATGGAGACGTGTCGTCTTCAGCGATGAGAGTCGCTTCTGCCTTGGTGCCAATGATGGTCGTATGTGTGTTTGGCGCCGTGCAGGTGAGCGCCACAATCAGGACTGCATACGACCGAGGCACACAGGGCCAACACCCGGCATCATGGTGTGGGGAGCGATCTCCTACACTGGCCGTACACCACTGGTGATCATCGAGGGGACACTGAATAGTGCACGGTACATCCAAACCGTCATCGAACCCATCGTTCTACCATTCCTAGACCGGCAAGGGAACTTGCTGTTCCAACAGGACAATGCACGTCCGCATGTATCCCGTGCCACCCAACGTGCTCTAGAAGGTGTAAGTCAACTACCCTGGCCAGCAAGATCTCCGGATCTGTCCTCCATTGAGCATGTTTGGGACTGGATGAAGCGTCGTCTCACGCGGTCTGCACGTCCAGCACGAACGCTGGTCCAACTGAGGCGCCAGGTGGAAATGGCATGGCAAGCCGTTCCACAGGACCACATCCAGCATCTCTATGATCGTCTCCATGGGAGAATAGCAGCCTGCATTGCTGCGAAAGGTGGATATACACTGTACTAGTGCCGACATTGTGCATGCTCTGTTGCCTGTGTCTATGTGCCTGTGGTTCTGTCGGTGTGATCATGTGATGTATCTGACCCCAGGAATATGTCAATAAAGTTTCCCCTTCCTGGGACAATGAATTCACGGTGTTCTTATTTCAATTTCCAGGAGTGTATTTTGATTAAAATGTGTAGATAAATGGGCAAGTAAGTACCTAGCATATAGTCTTAACAGCAAAAAATATCAGTTGTAGCATTTTGAAAAAAGCTATTAAAAAGAAATTTGACAGGCAGACAGAAATTCAAGTGTAAGACTCTCGTTATTATCTATGATGATAAATCCTAAACGAAAACACTCCTTCTGTCGATGGAACACTCATTAATAAAAACATGAGAACAGTACTAGAATTTTTATGTCTGTTAGGTAGACGAGGTGAGAACTATATATATATATATATATATATATATATATATATATATATATATATATATATATATATATATATATATATATATATATATAGGTCCTGGAAATTCCAGGACTGTATGAAAATCACTAGAGTTGTTTCTCTTACTAGACCAGACATACAAAAAAAGCTAGCAGGGGACTTCAGTTTATACACATATTAAAAAAAGTTTAGCATCGCCTCCGTTCCGAGAGTTCCGGAACCTGTACAGAAAATTGGAATAGAGATCAACATAAACATCATTTCCGCCCTTTTTGTTGCTCATGAAAATCACACACTGCTTGTTGTATCACCATACAGCGAGATCTTCAGAGCTATTGGTCCAGATTGCTGTACACACTGGTACCTCTAATATCCAGTAGCACGTCCTCTTGCACTAATGCATGCCTGTATTGGTCGTGACATACTACCCACAAGTTCATCAAGGCACTGTTGGTCCGGATTGTCCCACTCCACAACGGCGTTTCGGCGTAGATCCCTCAGAGTAGTTGGCGGGTGACGTCGTCCATAAACAGCCGTTTTCAATTTGTCCCAGGCATTTTCGATAGGGATCATGTCTGGAGAACAGGCTGGCCACTCTAGTCGAGCGATGTCGTAATGCTGAAGGAAGTCATTCACAAGATGTGCACGATGGGGGCGGAAATTGTCGTCCATGAAGAAGAACGCCTCGCCAATATGCTGCCGATATGCTTGCACTATCGGTTGGAGGATAGCATTCACGTATCGTATAGCCGTTTCGGCGCCCTCCATGACCACCAGAGGCGTACGTCGGCCCCACATAATGCCACCCGAAAATAGCAGGGAACCTCCACCTTGTTGCACTCGCTGGACAGTGTGTCTAAGGCGTTCAACCTGACCGGGTTGCCTCCAAACACGTCTCCGACGAGTGCCTGGTTGAAGGCATATGCGATTCACATCGGTGAAGAAAACTTGATGGCAATCCTGAGCGGTCCATCGGCATGTCGTTGGGTCCATCTGTACCGCGCTGCGTGGTGTCGTGGTAACAAACATGGATCTCGCCATGGGCGTCGGGAGTGAAATTGCTCATCATGTAGCCTATTGCTCACAGTTTGAGTCGTAACACGACGTCCTGTGGCTGCACAAAAAGTATTATTCAACATCGTGGCGTTGCTGTCAGGGTTCCTCCGATCCATAATCCGTAGGTAGTGGTCATCCACTGCAGTAGTAGCCCTTGGGTGGCCTGAGCGAGACATGTAATCGACAGTTCCTGTCTCTCTGTATCTCCTTCATGTCCGAACAACATCGCTTTCGTTCATTCTGAGACGCCTGGAGAGTTCCCTTGTTGAGAGCCCTTCTTGGCACAAAGTAACAATGCGGACGCGATCGAACCACGGTATTGACTGTCTAGGCATTGTTGAACTACAGACAACACGAGCCGTGTACTTCCCTCCTGTTGGAATGGCTGGAACTGATCTGCTGTCGGACCCCCTCCGTCTAATAGGCGCTGCTCAAGTATGGTTGTTTACATCTTTGGGTGGGTTAAGTGACATCTCTCAACACTCAAAGGGACTGTGTCTGTGATACAATATTCACAGTCAATGTCTGTCTCAGGAGTTCTGGGAACCGGTGTGATGAAAACTTCTTTTTGATGTATGTGTATTTAGAGAGACAAGCTTTAAGAAATTTTTTAAATTACCAATTAAAACATTACTGCAATTTACATTTCATGTTTCCATGCAGTAATGCTCGTCTGTAATGCTTTCTACGGGTAACGAATGCAGTGTTTAAGCAAATGGTATAAGATATTTTTGGTATGATAGAATTACAATTTAACAAGTTTCAGAAGTTTTACTTTACCTGTGCTTTGAAACCTTGCGTATTGCCAAATTTCATGATTCTAAGTCAACGGCAAGCATCCTATAGGTTTTCATGAGTGAGTTTTCGAGTATCAAAATATGTGACATGAATGGCTGTTTCTTTTGACTGCATTGCCTAAAAACTTACGATTTTTCCACCACCAAGGGTCAATAAGGCTCAGTATGTGACATAACTTGGTTCGCCGAACTGTTCCAGAGCAAAAAATGTTCTTAACAGTAGGTCAGGCAGACAGACAGACGGACTGACAACAAATCGATCCTATAAGGGTTCCGTTTTTACAGACTGAGGCACGGAGCCCTAAAAATGATAGCTGTAAAATATTTATGTCTGTTAAGCAGACAAAATGGATGCACAGGCTTTTTCAAATGGTTCAAATGGCTCTGAGCACTATGGGACTTAACATCTGAGGTCATCAGTCCCCTAGACTTAGAACTGCGCAAACCTAACTAACCTAAGGACATCACACACACCCATGCCCGATGCAGGATTCGAACCTGCGACCGTAGAAGCAGCGTGGTTCCGGAGGATTTTTCAGGTTATATGATATTTGTTAGTAAATGCATAACAATATTACTAAAATCCGCGTCTTTTAAGCAGATTAGGTGGGACAATACTTTCTGTTCAGTTCAGTAAAGCATGAATTGATACAAAAAATGATATTACAATGTGCAGGTCTGTTAGGCAGACAAATGGGAATCTAATTATGTTGTGTTTCACTGACAGAGAAGAAAAGGCATTGCTGCATTACACACGCATAAATTCAGTTAGAAACATATATACTAACGCTCACTGAGATGAAGGGATCTGTACGGCAAGAGATTTCACTAGATTTGGTAGCAATAAAAATACGTTTTGGTGTGCTGTCGAAGGACTTGTTGATGGTGATAAGTATGTTAGAGATCAGGCGTCTGGCGTCTAATTAGACCCAGATTAGCATACATGAGAGTGGTTGAGTCACAGAGGTGCCATCATGCCACGTTCTGCATTGGCAGTCCCAAAACCATCCATTAGAAATGTCATCCCCCGCTGTGACCAGTGGCATCTAACCTCCTTATGTCACAATTCAGTAGTGAGTGATGTCAGTACCAAGGGGAGCCAGATTAGTGCGTGACACAGCCAGTTGCAGATGCGTTGCACCATTCCTGATCATACAAAATTGGAACCTTCACACCCAAATACATCTTTTTCCATGACACCTATGAATAAGAAGATGAAAAATCAGTTAGTAGAGAACAATCTGACATGCCAGACTACAAATTATTCCAGACTCCAAGATATCAGCACCATCACAAATCATGGGAGCACATGCTTCGTACATCAATAGCATCTGTAGATAGCCCTTAATCTGTGGTGAAACCAATATGTAACACTCTTTAAGGCAAAAGCATAAAACAGATAAGGATTGCACACAAAGTTTTATCACTGGAAGAAAAATACTAATGCAGTAGTAACACTGACAATGCTTTACCTTTCAATGAAAGAGAAAAGTTTACTTTCCGGTACTGAGATTCACCCTTACCTCAATGTAACATTGCAGTTTTCCATACTTGACCTCTTTCCTCTTGAGTGAAATACACATCACTTTGAGACAATATGTCAAATAAATCACAACAAGGAACACGTCAAAAGCCATCCACCTGCAAATCCACCAATTTGAGAAGATGAGAGGAATTATGACGTAGTGGTCTGAATGTTGATACAAGAAAGAAAGAATACGATTTGCTTTACCTTGCTCATCCAAAACCAGAAGTATCGTTTAGCATAATATGTTTCTGACTTCTTATGCTATTCATAACATTTTCGAAAAATTATAGGAAATTCGTCAATACTGTCACCATGTGCGTGCTCTTCATGAAAAGTTTCACATTTCATATGTGACGTAGTTCTTTTGACATTTTAGTCCTTTGTGTCTCCGACTACAATGTATTTGGGTGTGCTACGCGCCTCAATACGGACCAACGTGGAAAGTAAATAATTTATGAGTCAGCAAGCGTCAGCCATTTGATAATTTGTGTGACCTTACCAACACTTTCTGCCCTATAATATAGGTTCTGGCCACACTTGCTACTTCGCCTCTCCTCTTGAGCCTCTCCACGGGCTGCTTTATGTTGGTAGGCACCAGCTTTATCACGTCACTATGCTGTACTCTTCAATATGGGAAAAAGACATAAGCTTCAGGATACTTAATTTTCAGTACAAGTACTGGTGTAGAAATGAAGTAGAATCATTAGGCATCTCACTAATAACTTGCTGAAAACTGATGAGCTACGATGATGATGACAGTAAAAGCGAGTTACCTTTACTAATTCTTTCATCTCACACACTGAGGGATTCGACACAGGATGGAATGTTGAAATACAAACAGTCTTAATCTTCTCTCCAAAGAGTTCTCCTCCAATGCTGTGAAAAGATTTGTGACCGTTGTCAGAGGATGGTTATGTCCGTGCGAATGACCAATTTAAGGAAATACTTTATAAAAGTATGAGATATCCCTGACAAGTAAATTCAACTACAGCTAGCCTCTTCACCTCTACAATTTTTCTGAGGATTGTTTCTTTCATTTTCATCTGTTGCGAAGGTAGTACCAGCCAAGAATGAACTCCTTCACACCACTGAAATACAGTTTCGCTCAACACAGACACCTGACTCCCAGCGTCAAGAACACAAGACAGTACAACACCTTTAAAATCAATAGTGAGTGCTGTGTGCATTACAGATTTGACAGGATTGTGATTTTCATCCACCAAAACTTCCCTCATAGCTTCAAAATCACAAAATCAAAATATTCACTTGTTCCAATACTTCATCTGTTCCTCTTATAGACTACGACATTTCCTGGCATGCAGGCTATCCGCTCATTGACTGTTTCATGGATCAGCTGATCTAAGTTCTACGATGTAGTGTGGCAAGACTCTCTCTTGCCACCACTCGACTCCATGCACATAATTCCCATGATTGTGACTGAACCTTTGTCGGTTCCATTCACCTCTTTCTCTCATAAAATTCCCATGACGACTTCAGTCTAGAAATCGGTTTCGTTGTCGCCAGTTACCATCGCCATATGGATGTCCGCGAGGTTCATTGTACTCGCGAGCAGTATGACCTGAAAGAAACGAAACTGATACGCACATGAAACGCATAGATTAAGCCAAGAGCATGCAGTGATCTCACCCAGATATATGAGGCAGCATGTCGAAACCATAGGTGTGTTTCCTCATCCATACAACACAAAAACTAGCACCAGAGAAGCTTCTCGACGCGGCCATGTTGTCTCAAATGGAAATCTTGGCGGCGAGCACTGTGATTGGCTCCTGCAGTCAGAAGTCCTCGAGTTCTGCGAAACATACCACGCTAGGCGGCTCAGAGATAGTTTGCGGCAGTTAGCCGGATATAGCAGCTTATTCTGACACTCTGGAAAAACAGACGACTGGCCCACTTATGCGCGTATGAAACTGGACGGCACGGAAGGATACGATGCGTTTCACCGGAAGATCGTGATTTTATACCAAAATAAGGAAATACGAGACGTCGAAATGGGAAAACGGTTGCACCGTTACGATACCAGTATAAGCAGGGTGCAGAGGAAATGGAGTTTTCATTGGTTCGTGTCGTTTAGGATGAGTCGAGTGGCGGTTAGTTTGAGAAAACAAGTCTTTAAAAGCCAAGAGGTGGTATAGATATGTTACTTATTTATGGAGGATACAGAAGGAACGCGAAGAAAACAGTTTAGTTGTACGCGAAAAGGTACCTCAGTAGATGGTGTCCAACAAGAATGACAATTCAGCGAAGGTGCAAGAAATTGTTACTAGAAGAGCGCTGATATACTACGCAGAGTGTAAGAAGCAGCCTGTAACCAGCGGGGCGAGCAAAGTAGATGTTCTCGTAACTGTTGCTCATAATCCACACATTTCCCTAAGGAAATTGCGAGTGGATCTAGAATTTCTGCATGCATGCAGCTTTCACCCATATCATCTATCAGTTTCTTTCTTTAAAGAATCCTTTTTAGTGAAGAATCGACAATTACAAATCATGTACAGCTAAATGTAAGAAATGCGTTATTGGGGCGCTGACAATCCCCACTGGTTGAGGAAGGCTGAACATCGGAGGTAGTGGAGGGTGAACGTTTGGTGCCGGGTTATAGGAGACTATGTGATTGGTCCTTACTTCGTAAAAGAAACTGTAACGGATGAAAGCTACGCACAATTTCTTACCGAAGTGCTACCAACTCTACTAGGGGAAGTAACACTTTAAATATGTGTTTGTGTGTGCTATCAACACAGTGGGTGCACGGCTATTACTTGCTTGTGACTGTGAAAGCGCGCACCCAGCACTTGTTCGTTGCTAGATAGTAGGATAAGCAGCAGACCTGCACGTTCGCCCGCTTTGTCGATCCTGGGCTTTTTTCTCTAGGTTAAACTCAAAGATAAAGTCCGTGCACAAGTTCCGACGAGCCAAGAAATATAAAACATCACATTGTTGCAGCATTTGTAATGATCTCGAAGGAATCTCTCCAGTCTCTCCAGAAGTCCATGTAGCAGCGACTGCAACTGTGTATCGCAGTAGACGGTGGGCATATCGAACACTTGATCACCTAAATGAAATTTTGAGGAAGTGTCTATTGTCCACATTATTTTGTGATTCCTTGCCTGTTACTGAAGCTGATGTAATTTTGCGATGTAATTGCACATGTTGACATTAAACTCATGACGCGAAGGTATTATTTAATAGTCTTTATACCTAGATCCCTTGTTTTACAAATCCATACAATTTTTGACGCGCACCTTTCCCTCAAGGGTCTGGCAGAAACAAGAGAACTTTTTTCTTTTTTTTTAAGGAAAAGTCCAGACTAGTTGTAATAAATTTAATACTCTTCGCTCTTTACGACAGCTGTTTCGGTTTTATTGTTGTTCTCAAGTAACCTACGATTATAACATTGTGAGGCTGATGCATATATCGTCTTTATCCAAGTGGATAATTATACATTGTTACTTTCGTCTAGTTTGATTTGACGTCCATATTGCGTATATAGTAAACTGTCACTGTCTAATTCGTAGTGATTATGTGACATGTAGTAATTATAAACGTGTGGAATACGTTTTGACACTTATTTGATTGTACGTTTCCTTTAAAGTTCGATCTGTCATTTATTTGACAGTTATTTTGCTATGATGCTGTATGTTCACAAAGTACAATTAGCTAAGCAACGATAATGTTATATTTCATTGAATGGATTTCACTGTGACTTATATCTTTGGTCTGGACGTGTTTTTTTACCCATGTATATATTCCTTTCCATGTTCTAGAATGTCAATAAAAATTTCATAATGATATTTACCTTTAAAATCTGTGTTCTCGTTTTGTATATCACACATTCTTCAAGTATGTTCATAGTGACTACATTCCGGTCTTCTGTGTAGTATTTGTAATGCAGTTTCAATTTTCTAGGTTGTGTGACATTAAAAGAAATTAGATTGATTATTGTCACTGTTTCTGGTGTGTTCTTTGAATCTGATGCGAAAATTTCGTCCTGTTTGTCCGAAATAGAAATTATTGCAATCGTCACTAGCGATTTTATGTGGACAACCGAACATACTCAGACCAAAGATATAATTCACAGCAAAATGCAGTCAGTGAGATATAACATTTTCGTTGCTTAGCTAATTATATTTTTTATTACCTAACATCATAGTAAATGAATTGTTAAATAAGAGTTAATCGTACTTTAAAGCGAACGAACCACATTAAGAAGAGAAACAGCGATATTCACATATACAGATTCCAGTAGTGTCGCGTACACAGGGTGTAAAATTGCAGCGCATTGGCGGACCAATCATTTGTACGCCGGTGATTTATGTGAAGAGGTTTCCGACGTGATTATGGCCGCACGACGGGAATTAAAACACTTTGAACACAGAATAGTAGTTAGGACTAGACGCATGGGACATTCCATTTTGGGAATCGGTAGGTAATTCAATGTTTGGAGATCCACAATGCCAAGAGAGTGCCGAGAAACCAAATTTCAGACAATACCTCCGACCGTGGACAACGCAGTGGCCGACGCTCTTCACTTAACGACCGAGAGCAGTGGCGTTTGCATAGAATTGTCAGTGCTAACAGACAAGCAACACTGCATGAAAAAACCACAGAAATCAATTTTGGACGGACGACGAACGTATCCGTTAGGACAATGCGTCGAAATTTGGCGTTAATGGGCTATGGTAGCAGACGACTGACGCGAGTGCCTTTGCTAACAGTGCATCGCCTGCAGCACCTCTCTTGGGCTCGTGACCATATGGGTTGGACCCTAAACGACTGGATAACCGTGGTCTGGCCAGATGAGTCCCGATATTAGCTGTCAAGAGTTGACGGTAGGGTTCGAGTATGGCGCAGACACCATGAAGCCATGGACCCAAGTTGTCACCAAGGCACTGTGCAAGATGGTGGTTGCTCCATAAAGGTGTGGGCTGTGGTTAAATGGGATGGATTGGGTCCTCTGGTGCATCTGAAGTGATCGTTGACTGTAAATGGTTATGTTCGGCTACTTGGAGACTATTTGCAGCCTATCATGAACTTCATGTTCCCAAACCACAGTGTCATGTCACTGGTTCTAATGGTTCAAATGGCTCTGAGCACTGTGGGACTCAACATCTATGATCATCAGTCCCCTAGAACTTAGAACTACTTAAACCTAACTAACCTAAGGACATTACACAACACCCAGTCATCACGAGACAGAGATAATCCCTGACCCCGCCGGGAATCGAACCCGGGAACCCGGGCGCGGGAAGCGAGAATGCTACCGCACGACCACGAGCTGCGGACGATGTCACTGGGTCAGGAACGTTTCAAACTGGTTTCAAGTACATTGTGGACTGTTCGAGCGAATGATATGGCCACCCAGATCACCCGACTTGAATCCAACCGAACATTTATGGGACATAATCGAGAGGTATGTTCTTTCACAACATCCTGCACCGGAAACACTTTTGCAGTTATGGACTGCTATAGATACAGGGTGGCTCAGGATTTCTGCAGAAGAATTCCAGCGACTTGTTGAGTCCATACCATGTCGAGCTACTGCACTATTCCGGGCAGAAGGAGGTCCGACATGATATTAGGGGGTATCCCATCACTTTTGTTACCTTAATGTATCAAATAAGTGTCAAAATGTATTCTGTACGTTTATAATTTTATAATTGCTACATGTCAAGAAATCACTACGAATTACACAATGACAGTTTACTTAAGATGCAATATAGACGTCAAATCAAACTGGACGTGAATACCAATGTATAATTCCAATGTATAAATATTCACATGGACAACTATCATGATGCATAGAGTGTCACCTATGTTATAATCGCAGATTACGTGAAAATGGCAATAAGGCCGAAACAGTGTCGTAAAGAATAAAGAATATTAAACTTACTGAGGCCAGACTGGACCACTCCTTTTCAAAGTGTCATACTGTGCCGTGTACTACGCTGTGGGCCCAATCGAGCGAGAAAAAAAAAAAAAGAAAAGGAGCAGTATTGTCACAGTTAACTGGGAATCATCTCTGGATGCCACGTTCTTGGCATTCCAGTTAGTCTGCCGGTCCAACTACCAGTAGTCAAGTAGTCTTAAATTAATATTTTCTCCACCATCCCGCTTTTGTAAGTAGATTCTCTAAGCGCCCTCAAGCCGGAGAGCCACGTCAGCCTGACGGGACACTTCCATGTAACAACATCTACTTCCGCATGAGACAGCAACCGGTTTTATGTTCAAAATAGATAAATTCCATGCTCCAAACATTTTAATTTCTGCGAAACTGCCAATCAAATTTTGAAGAATGAAACACCGTTGCTTTTGTGTCTTTCAGAACTACGGTGCTAACAGCAGAAATAATTATCGTTTCATTTGAAAAAGCGTAGTTGATACTGGTATCTCTGTAATTAATATGTATATGAAAAGAGATTATACGTCATTTAGTGAGAACTTTTTCGTAATTCATTTACGTGAAAACAGAAGTACATGAACTGTTCATGAAGAACCTGAGGTGAATAGCTAAGCTGAACCTCCCTGTATATTTATGGTCATACAGAAGTCTGATCTTATCTTCTTCATCCTCTCTACTACTTCCTCATTACTTCTGTTTTTTCTGGTATATAAAAAGCTTGTCCAGAAAGTAAGCTCCGATCAATCACGAAATGGAAACTACATTGAAAATCAGAAATGTTTTATTTGCGACAGTTGGCTTCACCTTCCAACTACTTCTCTACATAGTGGCCACTCCAGCTAGGACATCTGTCGCACCGTTATACCAACTTTCCAATACCCTCGTCATAGAAGGCAGCCGCCTGTGCTTCCCGCCAATTCTCTACGCTCATCTATAGCTCGTTGTCTGTGCGAAAACGTTGCCTTCATAGCCAGTAGCTAATGTGAGCAGAGATGAAACACAGAGGGAGCCAGTTACCGGCTGTAGTGCGGGTGATCAACTTCCCATCGAAAACGCTGCAGGAGCATTTTCATTGCCCCTGCAGATTGCGATCGAGAATTGTAACAAAGTAGAAACCGTATGACAGTTCTGTAATGTGGGCTGCATAACATCAGGCGAAATCTCTCAGCAGGATCTCATACTTGGCGGGAGACACTATTTTCTACGCATCTTTATGTGCTCACCATGCGCTCAGAACTCAAAAGAGCGAAGTGATGCAACAGACAGGGATACTAGAGACACTGTCTAACACATATGTGCAAGGATTTATTAGATTTTCACAGTGGTTTCCATTTCTTGACTGATCGGAGCTTACTTTGCGAATATCCCTCGTATATTCTCCCAGGTACTTATACTTGTCCGCCTTTTGCACGGTGTCTTCTGGTGTTTTAGAATCCGCAGCGGCATTCAGAGTTTTTGGCTTAAATCTAATGAACTTATTTACAAATGAGATTTTTTATCTCAATACTGATGACATATGCCCTACGAGAAACTAGCCGTTGCGGCCGAGCCGTTCTAGGCGCTTCAGTCTGGAACCGCGCGACCGTGACGGTCGCAGGTTCGAATCCTGCTTCGGGTATGGATGTGTGTGATGTCCTTAGGTTAGTTAGTTTTCAGTTCTAGGGGCTGATGACCTCAAATGTCAAGTCCCATAGTGCTCAGAGCCAGTTGAACCATTTGAACCCTTACGACAAGAACATTAAATACAATATCTACTGAAAACCACAGGCGAAAGTATATGTTAACCTAAAATGCTGCAAATGAATTCTTCGAAAAGTAGTAATAATCATTGTAATTCCATTGAGCAATAGCAGTAACAAAATAATATAATATCTGCAGTAATAATGTTCACTTTCAGTTCCCATGAAAGGACTGATTCACTAATTTGTCTAACATTTATGGTACATATTTCATTTGATTACACGAAGGTCTTTAATATTTGTAACAATTTAGTCTACATGAAGTCTATTGTGAGTCATGAGCTAAGACATAAAATGTCCCAGCTTGCATTGTTGCCGTTTTCTCCCTCCCCAACCTGCTTACAGTTTTTCCATATTTCTGATGGAGAAAAAAATCCAGAATTTCAACAATGTTAGTAAGAAATATGAAAATGATGGAAAATTCGAAAAACATAACTCTTATAAGCAAAAATGGTGGAAAAAGTGGAGGTATGTGGGAAACGAACCCGCCTGGTTTATGTTATAGATCTGTCTATTATTTTGACAAGTAAGGCTCTCTAAGACTTCCACTACAATTGCAGGAATACTTTGAAGGCCATCGCATTTTTTATCAAGCGCAAGGATATTAAGAATTCAGAACTTGTTATCGTGGATACCTTTGCAACCTTTCACGCAGATGAAGAACATGTAACACTTATTCTTTTTCTTGCTCCTATGTCCCGCATCGGCGACGGGTCGACATGGTTACTAAGGGATTTGGCATGGTCAATTTAAGGGATGACTAGATGCCCTTCCTGTCGCCACCCCATTTTCCCTCGAGACAGAATAAGGGTACTCCAAGTGCTGTATGTAGTTTTATTCATGTGGAAGTGAACGAAAGTTTTTCTAAATCTTTACGAAATCGTGTAACTGATTCGGGACTTGGGTGCCAGCTCGGTATTCACCTGGTGAGATGTGGGAAACCTCCCAAAAACCACATCCAGACTGGCTGGCACACAGCAGCTATTGTCGTGGCCAGGAGCTGGCGGCAGTCGTCACTGGAAGCCGCTCAGAAAACTTGTGTTGTACATGAGACTTTGACAGGAACAGCAAATTGAAACTTATTAGCTTGCTGATCTGGAGTGGTTTTTGGTAAGCGGTGTACAATTTGGCAAGGACATGTAACCAAAGTCGCTTTCGGACAAAGGAGGCAGATGCTAGCTGCCAGTCCCAGGAGCCGCTGTCAGTGGAAATATCTTGCGAGCTTTCAGGATGTACCCAAGTTGCCTATGTAAACATTTGTTATCAAACGTCCGCTTCCTTTTATGCCAAGAGCTGAATTATGTGGACTTATATGTTTTATTAGGCGTCCAGTACTATCTCTCGCTTCAATCGGTAAGCTGGATAAACAAATCAAGCAGAACCGATTAACGGGTCCTCGTCATTTAACGATTCGCGAGAGTGACTATCACATTAGTATGCGACATCGTTTAGACCAATGTTAAGGATCCGTACAACGATGCTAACTTATTTATTCATCCAACAAACCAACTGAAGAGAGAGAGATGGATGGAAGAGTGCTTTGACAGAACCTCGAACGTATACTAGCAGCCTCAGTAATAATCCTGAGTGTTCAACACCGACCGAGCGAGGTGGCGCAGAGATTAGAAAACTGGACTCGCAATCGGGAGGACGACGGTTCAAACCCGTCTCCGGCCATCCTGATTCAGGTTTTCCGTGATTTCCCTAAATCGTTTCAGGCAAATGCAGGGATGGTTCCTTTGAAAGGGTACGGCCATTTTCCCTCCCTATCCTTCCCTAACCCGAGCTTGTGCTCCGTCTCTAATGACCTCGTTGTCGACTGGACGTTAAACACTAATCTCCTCCCCCTCCTCCTCCACAACACCGTCATAGTCTGCATCTGAGGTCGCGTGTCTGTCATGTAGAAAGGGTTCTGAATTCACAACACTTCAGCCTGTGCTGGGATGTTGCGACCACTGCTCTAGTACCTTCCGCCGCGGAAGTCGAACACGCGGCAGAACAAATGGACTTGGTCAGCCCATAGAGGGCTCCGCCTCCGCGGCGGCTATTCCGCGCAGCGGCTCTCGCGCAGCTAGGGCGCCACCGCTAAGCCACATGCAGACAGCGGCCAATAGCCACTCCCTCCGGTTTCGTATATAGGGACCCGCTCTGCCCTAGTCCAGCAGGTTCCTCACCATTGTCCTGCAAAACGTCCACCCTTTCCAGCGCCCTCACACCCTCCAACAGGTCTCCCTCGCCGCCCGTTCCGTCTTCCACCTAAAAATGTATGCCACCTACTCCCACAACCAGGCCCATTTCACCTTCTCCCGTCTCGACACCCTCGTCTAAATCCCTGTCATGGCGCGACAGCACTGTATCCTGTTCAACAACATCCGTTCCCTTCCTGCCAACAAGAACCTCTTCATGCACACCCTTGCCACCCACCGCATGGATGCCTTCCTCCTCAATGAAACCTTCCTCCAACCCCACCACACTGTCCACACTTCGCCCTACCTTCTCCACCGCTCCGATAATCCCCTCCCAATTGCGTGTGGCGGAGTTGCCATTGGCAACCACCGCCAGATCCCAGTTCGGCTCGAACCTCTCCTTCCCGACCCCACCGAACACCTGATCCTTAGTCTCTTCTTCCCCGGCCTTCCTGTCACCTGCGCCACCATCTATGTCCGCCCTAACGCCCCTATTCCTTTCGACTTCCTCTCCCACATCGATCGTACCTTCTCCTCCTACGTGATCGCCGCCGACCTCAACATCCATAGTCGCTCCGCCACCCAGTTACGGCAGTGGCATCGGTTCCTCTCCACCCTCCAAGACGACCTCATCCCCATTACCCAGCACACCTGCCCCGAATCCAACTCCACTCCTGATGTCATTCTCTCCTCCCCCAACCTCTTTGGCCGCATAGCGGTGGATGTCCTGGACCCCATTGGTAGCGACCATCTCCCTGTCCTCCCCCACCCTGACCCTCGTAATGACCCTCCCCCAAAGTACGTCCATGACTATTCCCGTGCTGATTGGAATGCCTACCGGGATGCCCTCTCCACCCGGGTCGAAGGCCACCCCTTCACCTACCACCACCCTGACGATGTTACCCATGCTGCCACCTTTCTCCAGCAGACCTTGTCTGAGGCCGTGGAGGCCCACGTCCCTACTGTCGCCATCCACCCCCACTGCCCTACCTTACCCCCACAGGCCATCCTCCTCCTCTGTGAATCCCGCCGTCTCTACCGTGCCTTCCTCCACACGCGTGACCCGGACACATTACGACGCCACCGGCACCTCCAGCGACACATCTGAAACTTGCTCGCGGCTATGAAATGCTGGGACTGGCGACAGACATGCACCCGTTTAAATGTTATCCTACATATAAACTCGCCCAAATACTGGTCAGCCTTCCATCGCCTTACCGGAACTAAACCCTCTCCCTACTATCCTCTTCTCCATGATGATCACCCCTTTCCTGACACCTTTAGTAAGGCCAATCACTTTGCCTCCTACCTTTCCAATGTCTTCTCCATCCCCGACGATCCCCAGTTCGATTACTCCCTCTTCCCGGATGTCCACGATCGAACTGATACCTCTGTCCCTCCCCTCGCACCTGGTTTCCAGTACTTGGACAACATTGCACACACAGAACTCAATGCCCCTATCACTACACAGGATCTCAGTGCTACACTCCGCACAAAACGCAACACCACTCCTGGTCACGATCGTGTCACCTACCGCCACCATTGTGAAGCTCCTGTTTCTTTCCTCTCCACCCTGGCCAGGCTCTACAATGTAGTCCTGTCCACCAGCTACTACCCCGACCTGTGGAAAACCTCCCATACCCTGATGTTCCTTAAACCCAGTAACCGCCGTCCGCTGTCTCCTCCTATCGTCCCATCAGCCTTACCTTGGTCTTCAGCAAGGTCCTGAAATCCATCCTCACCCGACGCATCCACCAGCATCTCCGCCAGCAGCGTCTCCTTCCCGTTACCCAGTGTGGCTTTCGACCGTCCTGCTCTTCTGATGACCTTCTCCTCCACCTCACTCATCTCCTTTCCGAACAGCTAAATTCCCATCGCTCCGCAATATTCCTCTCCCTGGACCTCGAACGAGCCTATGACCGCGTATGGCATTCCAGTCTCCTCTTCAAGCTCCAAACCTTCGCCCTTCCCATTAACTACGTCCGTCTTATCGGCTCCTTTCTCTCCCACCATCCTTCCTACGTCACCATCCATAACACGGATTCCTACACCTTTTTTCCCTCTGCCGGTGTGCCCTAAGGCTCTGTACTCTCCCCCCTTCTGTATCTTTTGTATACGGCGGACATGCCGCCGCCGTCACCCCCCGTCCACCTTCTCCAGTTTGCCGATGACACTACCTTCCTTGCCCTCGCCCCCACCCTGCAGTGTTCCCAACACCTTCTCGAATCCCATCTTGACTGGTTCACCACTTGTTGCAACCAGTGGTTGCTCAAGGTCAATCCCTCCAAAACCCAGGCGATCATTGTAGGCAAAACCACCCCTTCCTTCCTCCTCCTTGATTTCTATCTCACCATCTATGGCCATCCTATCGCCCTCACTCCCACCCTTAAGTACCTTGGCATCACCCTCGACTGTCGCCTCTCCTGGACCCCCCATCTCCGGACAATCCAAGCCAAGGCACGCTCCTGGTTCCATCTCCTCAAGCTCCTTTCTGGCCGTACGTGGGGTCTGGACTCCTCCATCATACTCCACACCTATAAATCCCTCATCTGCCCTATCCTCTGTTACGCCCATCCTGCCTGGATCTCCGCCCCCCCCCCCCTACCTTTTACAAATCCCTTCATATCCTTGAACGCTATGCTCTCCACCTTGCCTATCGCATCCGTCTCCCCTCCCCCATGCGGATCCTGTACGACCTCATTCCATTCCCCCACCTCCTCCTTTTCCTTGAACAGATACGGATCCTGTACACCTCCCAAAAACTCGATCCTCCTCACCTGCTTGTCTCCCCCATCCTCTCCCACCCCCGCCCGCTGCCGTGCCTGTATTCCCACGTCCCACCCGGTCTCCATCTCTCCACCCTCCTTACCCTCTCCCAAGGTGGCTTCCGCCAGCTCCCTCTCCCTGATGATGCCCTCCTCCCCTCCATCTACCCCTCCTACCAACTTTGATCCTCCCTCCCTCTACCTGTGTTTGCTCCTTTGGGCACCCTCCCTCCCTTCTCTCCCTCTTCCCTCCCTCTTCCATTTCTCCCCACTCCTCCCCCGGGCTTCCAGTCCCCTGTCCCTCTACTCCTCCCCCCATCTCCTCAGCCATTGGCATCTTTGTTCTCCCCTCTCCCCCCCCCCCCTCACCCTTCTTCTCCTCTTGGCAGGTCCCCGGACTTGCACATGCTACGTGGACATTCGCGCGCCGGAGATCATCGCCATAAGTGTCTCGTGTGTGCCGTCGTGTTTAGTGTTCAGCGTTCACCGTCGCACTACGTCGTTCGCCTGTGCCATTGCCATCTTCAGTGTTTGTGCGTCGTGTCAACAGTTTGTAGTCTGGATTATCGTCGAGTGTGAACGGCTCTGTGTTTGTCCTTATGTGTCTACTGTTTTATAACCCACCGTTATGTCACTTATGTGTATTCTTTCTGTTGTTTATTTATCTATTCTATGGCTGAAGAGCGGCGTAACATGCTGCTGACAGCCTGCCTGTTTGTACGGGTTTGAAAAAAACAATAAAGAAGAAAAAAATACCCTAGTCCAGCCAGTCTGGTACTGGCTCTGGATTTCGATTCTATCTCGGCGGTACTGTGTTCTGGTCGTTGCTCGTTGTTGACATTTGCCTGGCTCTGGTTCCGAGTGGATTTACGTTTGGTGTTTGGTGTTGTGGTTTCCACAAGCCTCCGTTGTTTATCTCTTCCTTGTTGTGTCGCTCATAGTCGGTCGTGGTCGGCTGTTGTCAGTTGTCGTTGGTCTGTCGTCCGACTCGTCCTGTGTTTACCCGGTGGTGCGTGCTCCACCGCCGGCGGCTTCCCCACCTGGTGGCTCCGATCCGAGGCCCAAGGCGTTCCCGCTGTTGGTTGTGGTTACAACAACTGCCATACAAGTAGTGACCAAGCCACCTCATAATGTGTCGCCGGCCTCTGTGGCCGAGCGGTTCTAGGCGCTTCAGTCCAGAACCGCGCTGCTGCTACGGTCGCAGGTTCGAATCCTGCCTCGAGCATGGATGTGTGTGATGTCCTTAGGTTAGTTAGGTTTAAGTAGTTCTAAGTCTAGGGACTGATGACCTCAGATGTTAAGTCCCATAGTACTAAGAGCCATTTGAACCATAATGTGTCAGGGCTCTTAGGTGGTGGTGCCTAAGCACTCGATGATACTGAAGAGTTGGCGATTTTAGGTAAGTAATAATAATTACTGCCTACGTGTGTATGTATGTGTGGTTTACAGTTCATTACATTTCGTCTGTCAGTTAAACACACCTGAAAAAACACGAAGACGTCGCGCTGATATAGTGTAACACTGTGTCTAGCCTTTGTAGTGCCGTGACCCAGTCTTTGGTCGGAAAATTATTAGTCTTTAACAACAGTAAAGGAAGGTAGTATGGAAGCACCAGAGAGCGTTGCGTTAACAGCGGCGGGCCAGTAGCCGCTAGTGTAGTGACGTGTGGGTTACAATAACAGACACGCCAGTGAAATGTGCAGCGAGGATAGCAGAGCTCAGCAGTAAATGGCGCTGCACAGCCATAACCGTGTAGCAAGCGTGGCCGTGTCACCACAGCAGGGCAAGTCTCTTGTTTTGGCAACGTGACTAGGCGCCAGGTTTTAACGAAACAAAAAATGGTTCAAGTGGCTCTAAGCACTATGGGACATAACTCCTGAGGTCATCAGTCCCATAGACTTAGAACTACTTAAACCTAACTAATCTAAGGACATCACACACATCCATGCCCGAGGCAGGATTCGAACCTGCGACCGTAGCAGCAGCGCGGTTCCGGACTGAAGCGCCTAGAACCGCTCTGCCACAGCGGCAGGCTTAACGGAACAAATGGGCACTGGAGGCATATAAATAAGTCTAGATTTTAAGGGGGCACGACAGTGTGACGGTTGAGAAAACTCGAATTTTTTTATTACAGAATTCGAATGTATGTACATTGAACAATTATTCCCAGAAATATTATGGGCGAACTCCAAAGAGTAACGATTCTGTGGGCATTCGAAGGCGAGCTTGCGCGTCACGACTAGGCGTTAGAGAACCAGTTCCGCGCTCACGCTTCCTTCGTTGCTTCAGTGAGATGTTTACGGTTTTGAGTAAACCTGATTTTCTGGAGCGTTGTTTGGGCGGCTTTACTCAAAATGTGAACGAAAGTTTCAATAGTTTCATTTGGAGATACGCTCCAAAAATAATATCCAGTCGAAGCGAAATTGTCAACACTGCTTCAAATTTGGCCGTAAGTCTATTCAATGCAGGCCATACTGCATTAATGCACGTGGAAACTGCCCTTCAAATCAAAATCGGCGATGAAATACGCCGATTCTGTGAAGATAGAGACACCAGCGACGATGCGCTCAGCGACGAAAAGGGCTTGGAGGATGAAAATTAGGGCTTATCAGGTGAAAGTGGCAGACAGCGGCCATCCACTAGCAGGGCGTTACAGTTCATGGACCACGCATCGATGATATCCCACAAGTTACAAGTTTTGTCCCTTTTTTATATAATAAATTATTGTCAAACTTTAAACGTGTTTTTCTCAAAACCATGTTTTTCAGTATGGTTGTCGTCGCTCACGCTACACTTTTCATACGATTTTAGTGATTTTTGGTCTCCCTTGAAGCAAATTACTTTCTCTTCAGTTCTTCGTAGCTGATTTTTTTATGTTAATATTCAGCATTTTTTCGCTCAAAAAAGAGGAGTCCAAAAAATACCCATTTTTCATATAACTTCGCATTTTTTTCGCAAATTCCTGAGATTAACTAAACTTACGTCTGCAAGGCTCAGAGTAATATGTTAATTCCATATTGCAAATAAGCACAACCAGAGTTACAGCGACAATCGTCGATCTACCTCCTTTCAGAACTGCCTGGGAAAATCCCAATTAAACAGTGAAGATATTATTTTTTTCAATAAAAATACCGACAAAAACGTCAGTTATGCTTTATTCATTGCAGCAGTCCGCCCCCGATGGCTAAGTGGTCAGCGCGACAGACTGTCAGTCCTAAGGGCCCGGGTTCGATTCCCGGCTGGGTCGAAGATTTTCTCAGCTCAGGGACTGGATGTTGTGTTGTCTTAATCATCATCATTTCATCCCCATCGACGCGCAAGTCGCCCAAGTGACGTCAAATCGAAAGACTTGCACCCGGCCAACGGTCTACCCGACGGAAGGCCCTAGTTACACGACATTTACATTGCAGCAAACCCCACTTGTCTACTACATTCCAGTACGGAGGGAAAAAATCGTGAATTTGAGCAATATTTTCGTCCGTCGCCCTGTCGTTCCCCCTTAGGGCGTGCATCACTCGTCACCGGCGGAAGCCAGAAGTATCACCACGATGCCGGAGCGACGCCACACAGACAACTGGGCTCCGCTACCTGCAGCCACGGGTGCGAGACCGGGCTGCACCTGCCGTTTGTACTGACAAGGGAACCTCCCCATCGCCCTCCCCCCCCTCAGATTTAGTTATAAGTTGGCACAGTGGATAGGCCTTGGAAAACTGAACACAGATCAATAGAGAAAACAGGAAGAAGTTGTGTGGAACTATAAAAAAATAAGAAAAATATACAAACTGAGTAGTCCATGCGCGGGATAGGCAACATCAAGGACTGCCTTACCTCCGGAGCGCCGTGGTCACGTGGTTAGCACGAGCAGCTGCGAAATAAGAGGTCCTTGGTTCAATTCTTCCCTCAAGTGAAAAGTTTAATTTTTTATTTTCAGACAATTATTATCTCAAAAATGGTTCAAATGTCTCTGAGCACTATGGGACTCAACTGCTGAGGTCATTAGTCCCCTAGAACTTAGAACTAGTTAAACCTAACTAACCTAAGGACATCACAAACAACCATGCCCGAGGCAGGATTCGAACCTGTGACTGTAGCGGTCTTGCGGTTCCAGACTGCAGCGCCTTTAACCGCACGGCCACTTCGGCCGGCAATTATTATCTGTCCGTCCGTTCGTCCGATGCGAGGTAACTGCGCCGTAGTATGGGGACGCTACACCTAAACGGAAAAATCTGAAAACGTTAAAAACATGTTTTGACAGAGCACAGGGAAAACTGTGCGACTGTGAAACTGTTGCATTCATTTGTTGCAGTTTATGAGACAAACTGTTATGTTTTCATCACTTTTTGGGAGTGATTATCACATTCACAAGAAAACCTAAATCGGGCAAGGTAGAAGAATCATTTTACGCATGCGCCAAGTGTACAAGTTAGGTGGGTCGACAACATATTCCTGTCATGTGACGCACATGCCGTCACCAGTGTCATATAGAATATATCAGACAATCAGACATGTTTTCCTGTGTAGGAATCGGTTGACCTATGACCTTGCGATCAAATGTTTTCGGTTCCCATTGGAGAGGCACGTCCTTTCGTCTACTAATCTCACGGTTTTGCGGTGCGGTCGCAAAACACAGACATTAAACTTATTACAGTGAACAGAGACGTCAATGAACGAACGGACAGATCACAACTTTGCGAAAATTAAGAATGTAAACTCTTCACTCGAGGGAGGACTTGAACCAAGGACTTCTCGTTACGCAGCTGCTCGCGCTGACCACGGAACCACGGCACTCCTGGGCTCACACTGTCTTTGATGTTGCCTATCTTTCACATGGACTACTCAGTTTGTATATTTGTTTATTTCTTTCATAGTTCCACATAACTTCTTCCTGTTTTCTCGATTGATCTGTGTTCAGTTTTTCAAGGCCTATCCACTGTGCCAATTTATAACCAAATGTGAGGGGGGTGCGATGGGGAGGTTCCCCTGTAAGTTGTTCACAGGACCTGGTGGCACTGCCGTACGCACCTGCCGACTTCGACTCGGAGTCGCTAACGGGACTCGGCGCCATAACACTTGCCGCCAGCCGACTGCTGTCCGAGGGCAGTGTTCATACTCCGGGCACAGCCGCCTTCGCGTTTCGTCACAGTGACGCGAGCGCGGCGAGGGGCCTTCGAGTCTACATGACGCCGAAGGAAGGAACGTACACTCCGCCACCGCAGCCGCGGAGCCGAGGGGCCGCCTCGCAGCACGACACGACGTCAGCGCCATTGGTCTGTAGTGGCTGCCAGCCTCAGCAGCATGAGGCGACAGGTCAGCAGCACCAGCGGAAGCTGCCGCCTGTTCTTCGGCCTTAGGCACGGGCAACATACGCTGCGTTTTCCTTGATGATGCATCTGAACAACCGCGTTGATATGATAATGACCCTGCATCGATCTCGCGTTATTGCCTTGACCGCTGTTGTATTGTCTCAAGTAAGGCTGCTAAACCCAGACGCCGCGGAATGTCGGCACTTTGTCCCACTGGGGACACCATCGTATTAGAATGTAACATGTTTCCTGTTGAAACATTCACAGTATTAGTTTTAAATGACTCCTTACTATCTACAAGGGTTGCCCAGAATGTAATGCACCGCATTTCTTTTCTTCAACAATTCATCTGGTCATACATAAAGCACACCAGTTTCAAGACACAATCAATACCTTCACTGCGCGCTAACAACGGTGAAGTCACTGATGACAGTGCCACTAAAGCAGAGTTATTAAACACGGTTTTCCGAAATTCCTTCACCAAAGAAGACGAAGCAAATATTCCTGAATTCCAATCAAGAACAACTGCCAAGATGAGAAACATAGAAGTAGATATCCTCGGTGTAACAAAGCAGCTTAAATCACTTAATAAAGGCAAGGCCTCCGGTCCAGATTGTATACCAGTCAGGTTCCTCTCAGAGTATAGTGATAAAATAGCTTATGTTTAGCAATTATATACAACCAAAAATGGTTCAAATGGCCCTGAGCACTATGGGACTTAATTTCTGAGGTCATTAGTCCCCTAGAACTTAGAACTACTTAAACCGAATTAACCTACGACGTCACACAGATCCATGCCCGGGGCAGTATTCGAACCTGCGACCGTAGCGGTCGCGCGGCTCCAGACTGTAGCGTCTAGAACCGCTCGGCCACCTCGGCCGGCTATATACAACCACTCGCTCACAGAAATGTACGTACCTAAAGACTGGAAAATTGCTCAAGCCACACCAATACATAAAAAGGGAAGTAGGACTAATCCGCTGAATGACAGGCCTGTATCACTAACGTCGATTTGCAGTAGGGCTTTAGAACGTATACTGTATTCGAACATTATGAAGTACCTAGAAGAAAACGATTTATTGACATATAGTCAGCACGGATTCATAAAATATCGTTCTTGTGAAACACAACTAGCTCTTTATACTCATGAAATAATAAGTGCTATCGACAGGGGATGTCAAATTGATTCCATATTTTTAGATTTCCAGAAGGCTTTCGACACCGTTCCTCACAAGCGTCTTCTAACCAAACTGCGTGCCTACATAGTATCGCCTCAGTTGTGCGACTCTGATTCATGATTTCCTGTCAGAAAGGTCACAGTTCGTAGTAATAGACGGAAAGTCATCGAGTAAAACAGAAGTAATATCCGGTGTTCCCCAAGAAAGTGTTATAGGCCCTCTATGGTTACTGTTCTATATTAACGACATAGGATACAATCTGAGCAGCCGTCTTAGATTGTTTGCAGATGATGCTGTCATTTACCGTCTTGTAAAGTCATCAGATGATCTAAACGACTTGCAAAATGATTTAGATAAGATATCTGTATGGTGCGAAAAGTGGCAATTGACCCTGAATAAGGATACGTGTGAAGTTATTCACATGAGTACTAAAAGAAATCCACTAAATTTCGATTACGCGATAAGTCACACAAATCTGAGGGCTGTAAACTCAACTAAATACTTAGGGATTACAATTATAAACAATCTAAATTGGAACGATCACATAGATAATATTGTGGGTAGAGCAAACCAAAGACTGCGATTCATTGACAGAACACTTAGAAGGTGCAACAGGTCTACCAAAGAGACTGCTTACACTACGCTTGTCCGCCCTATTCTGGAGTACTGCTGTGCGGTGTGGATCCGCATCATTGGCACTGACGGATGACATCGAAAAAGTACAAAGAAGGGCAGTTCGTTTTGTATTGTCGCGAAATAGGGGAGATAGTGTCACAGACATGATACGTGAACTGGAGTGGCAATCATTAAAACAAAGGCGTTTTTCGTTGCGACGGGATCTTCTCATGAAATTTCAATCACCAGTTTTCTCCTCCCATTGCGAAAACATTCTGTTGGCACCGACATACACAGGGAGAAATAAGAGAAATCAGGGCTCGAACGGAAAAATTTAAGTGCTCATTTTTCCCGCGTGCCGTTCGAGAGTGGAACGGTAGAGAGACAGCTTGAAGGTGGTACATTGAACCCTCTGCCAGGCACTTTATTGTGAATAGCAGAGTAATCACGTAGATGTAAATGTAGATTATTGAACATAATGAGAATTGCACACACGAAAGAATGGTGTTTTATCTATACACTCTATTTTTCAACATAATCTCCATCCCCTTCTACGGCCTTCCTCCACCGCGAAACAAGGGCGTGTATGCCTTGTCGGTACCAATACCTGTCCTGGTGGCTAATCGAGCGATTCACTGTGTGAATTATCTCCTCATCGCCCTCAAAATCTCTTCTAGAGTCGTAATGCGTCTGTCCTCGCAAATGACATCAGCTCGCTGCAACATGTCAGGTGTGACAGCCGTGGATGGTCTGCCCGACCGCTGCAAATCGTGGAGCTCCGCCGAACCGCCTTCTGACGAGCTCACCCTCCGTGCCCAGCGACTAACTGTACTTCTGTCGACAGCAGATGTTTCATAGACTTTGCACAAGCGTTTGTGAATATTCCCCACAGTTTCTTTCTCTGCAGTGAGAAATTCAGTGACGGCACGTTGCTCGTAACGTACAGCAACTACAGATGCCATTTTGAAGCTGTCCTGCAGCTACGCTATCTGTCGGAAGTGATGGAAACTTGGCGCGCTCACTCAGAAGACTTCAGGTAATACATACGTAACGTTTCGCATTCGTAGCATTGTTCTCAGCTGAGGAAAAAAAATGCCATGTATTACTTTCTGGGCAAACCTCGTATATGTTGCACTATCTGATCAAAAGTATCCGGACACTCCTAAGTAATGGTTCATTGATCAACCGATGTTACGAGTGGCAGATCCACGAACGGATACGGATCCTCTACACTTCCCGCAAACTTGATCCCCCTCACCTGCTTGTCTCTCCCATCCTCTCCCACCCCCATCCGCTGCCGCGTCTGCATTCCCACATCCCATCGGCTATCCATCTCTCCACTCTCCACCAACTTCCCCTCCCTGATGATGCCCTCTTCCCCTCCATCTACCCCTTCTACCAACTTTGATCCTCCTCTACCACACCTTGTGTTTTTTCCCAAGAGCACCCTCTCTCCCTTCTCTCCCTCTTCCCTTCCTCCCTCCCTCCTCCCCCCGGGCTTCCCCTACCCCAGGGCCGGCCAGAAATTTTGCACGCGTGCGGTGCTCCTGCACACGTGCAACTTCCGGGTCACAGCGTGCACGCCGCAGCCGTCACCGTTCATGTAGTGCATGTTTCTACGCATAGATGTCGCTTTATCCACTTGCTGGGATACTCTCTACCGGCGCATTCTAGTGCTCTTTCCACAGCTTGCAAGCCAACCATGGGAAGGTATTTCGCGTATTAAACATTTAAAATACTGTCATAGTCTACTCATTGAGACATCTACTTTTATGTTAACAGTTTAACCCAGTAAGACATGTAATACAGTTAACAACCGTGGGTTTTTATTAAGGAAGCTTGACTGACGGCAGGTAAATACGCGTAATGGTTTTGAGCTAGTATTTAAGAAAGAGAGCACTTAGCGACTTCCAACGAATCTTATTCATGATTTCAAATAACATTAAACTAGTGCAAGGTTTCCTATAACTAATTCCCGGTGCCCTCAGTTACACCCATATAATTTCTCTCTCACTGACCTCTGAACAGAATGATAACTGCAGACCTCTCGATGATCGCCTGTTATTTCAATACCATTATTGCTATATCTTTCATCAGTTCCGTCTGAAATCTGCATAATAACCGACAGTTGGATGAATGTTATGTTTTATCGACTTCAGCTAAGCGTAGCCCTTCACACGTTTAAAAAAAAAAAAAAAAAAAAAAAACCTAAATGTAAGTATACATTGAAACAATCGGTTTAATGACCAATTTTCCTCTTGCTTGTACCACATAAACAGGGAAGTGGAGCCGCCGCCGTTCATTTAGGACACATGTCTAATAACAGAAGTCGCTGTCGCTCCCTGTCGCACACGTGCGCACATGTGCAGCACTTCCGCACGTCTGCACACTGTGCAGCGTTTGGCCGGCCCTGCCCTACCCCCTACCGTCTTTCCTCCCCCTCCAATCTCCTTTGCCACTGGCATCTACACTCTTCCCTCTCCCTCCCCCCCCCCACCTTTTCCCCTTTTTGGCAGGTCCCCGGAATCGTACAAGTATAGTGAACTTTCGCGCGCCGGACATCATCGCCTAGTGTTTGTGTGTGCCGTCGTGTTCGTGTTCCAGTGTTTCATCGTTTGTGCTCCATCGTTCGCGTGTGTCGTCTCTGTCATCTCTGTGCGTGTCCACTTTTCTGAACGTTTTCATTTTGGACACTGCGCCCGTGAACGGTTCCGTGTGTTTTAATTTTGTATGTCTACGTTTGTGTATCTACCATGTCTGTTTCTCGATTGTCTGCTTTTGTATCATTAGTCATATCTGTGGCCGAAGAGTGGCGTAGTATGTCGCTGCTGGCCTACCTGTATCAGGTGTGAAAATGACAATAAAGAAAAAAAAAATGTGTTGTCAGTAGAGAACCCGTAACTGCAGAATGGATCAATTAGGAGAGCTCGGTGACATCGAACGTACATTAGTTATTGGTTGTCACTTTAATAACAATACCATCAGGCGTATTTCAACCCTTCTAAATTTGCCCAAGTGGATGGTTGGTGATATGACTGGCAAATGAAAACGCAAAGGAACAATCACATCTAAACGAAGACCGGGCAGACATCATGTCTGACGGACAAGGACCGTCGAGCGTTGTGGAGGGTAGCTGTGAAAATCGCATGAAACAAGCGGAAGGAATCACTCGCGAGTTGCGAAGTACTACCAACAGTCCAGCTATGACAATGGGCCCAGGGAGTTAAAAAGAATGATTTATAGTGGTCAAAAAGCTCGTTATAACGCACACTTTTCTGCGGTCAGTGCTAAGCGCCGCTTGAGGTGATGTAAAGAGCGACACGACTGGACAGAGGATGAATGGAAGCTAGTGATTTCGAATGATGAATCGCGCTGTATCATGGGGCATTCCGATGGAAGGGTTTGGGTTTAGCGAACGCCTGGAGAACGTCATCTGCCATCACGTATAGCAGCAACAGTGATATACTGTGGAGGTGGTGTTACGGTATGGGTGTGTGTTACGTCGTTATGGTGTGGTCCCTTTATAACGCTTAAGAAAACACTATATGTGGAAGGATATGAACACATTTTAGAGCATTGTGTACTCCATATAGTAGAGGAAAAGTTCGGGGACGGCTATATCAGCATGACAATGCACGCCTGTCATAAAGCAGAATCTTTGAGACAGTGGTTTGCAGATCTTGTGACCAGACGAAACTGCCCGCATACCGTGGTCGTGCGGTAGCGTTCTCGCTTCCCACGCCCGGGTTCCCGGGTTCGATTCCCGGCGGGGTCAGGGATTTTCTCTGCCTCGTGATGGCTGGGTGTTGTGTGATGTCCTTAGGTTAGTTAGGTTTAAGTAGTTCTAAGTTCTAGGGGACTGATGACCATAGATGTTAAGTCCCATAGTGCTCAGAGCCAGACGAAACTACCAGGGTTGCAACTTAAATAGTGGTAACTATTTATTCACAACCGATACAAAAGAGTTACATGTTTGCACCTATTACTGCCCTTCAAAGTAGTCACCAGCGTTGTGTAGAACCCGTTGCCAGCGACGTGGAAGGCGTAGTATACCGTTAGCAGTGCGTATGGAGCGGTCTACTGCCTGTCGAATCTTTGGAACAGTTCTGAAGTGAATTCCACGAAGTGGTTCCATCTTCGGAATGAAATCAAAGTCACAAGGACTTAAGTCCGGGGAGTATGGTGGATGGTACAGTACTTCCCAGTCCCATCGACGGAACAGAGCAGCCACAGCTTGCTCTGCATGCGCCCTCGCATTGTCATGCAAAATGACGGGTGGGTTGCGCAGAAAGTGTCGCCGCTTCTTTCGCAAACTGATCGCAGGTGATGCTCCAAAAACGAACAGTAATACTGTGCACTGACGGTCTGCCGTGGCGGAACGTAATGCGTTAGAATAACACCATCACAGTCGTACACGAGGATCACCATAACTTTCACCATACTTTCACGCACTTTCGACTTTCGCGGCGACCCATAATGACGCCATTCGTTGGATTGGCGTTTCAATTTTGGCTCGTACGATGTGGTCCATGTCTCATCCAGTGTTATGATACGGCGTAAGAAAGCCTCTCCTTTGCACTTATAGCTGTCCAAGTGCGTATGAGCAGCGTCGCAACGCATCCATTTCTGAATTTCCGTCAAGTCATGAGAAACCCACCGTGACGCAATTTTTCGCATGCCCTGGCTTTCCTTCAGTATGAGAAGCACTGTCGTATACGCTAATCCGGTTTCGTGGGCGAGCTCACGAATCGTATGGCGTCGATCACTGTCCACTAACGTGGCAACAGCATGCACTTCTTCTTCAGAGACGCCAGGACGACCTGCCCGATGCATGTCTGCCACAGTTTGCCGACCTTCGTTGAAGGCTTTTACCCAATGTGCCACTGTTCTGTACGACAATTCCCCGCACGCCTCTTGAAGACCTTGATGACACTGTCGTGCTGTACGACCTCTGGCACATTCCATCTTGATCCAACTTTGTTGTCCCTGTTTCGAAAACATAGTGACACCGTTACGTTAGACCGCTCGCTCACAAGTGACTGTTTTTCCCTCGATTGTGCGCACGCCGGTGACGTGGGATGGGCGAATCCATTTGCTCTGAGGTAAGGTAGGTATGCCAACAACGTGTGCTATTAGCAACAACAGTAGATTCCATTGCATAGTGTCTCCACAGCAGTGTTACCACTATTTAAGTTCCAATCTACGTACTTTCTTCCGGCCACAATTGCGGTTTCTTTGATAGATCTGTGAAGAGGATCATCATACATCGTCCTAGAACACATGAAGTATCCGTTCACTTTATTACATAAATAAACAAACGATTTACTTAACTTCGACACACTTCTTTGCTACCGGAGTACTGGATAATTTACAACTGTTATGAACTAGCAAAGCTTCAATCAATGCGCTAATTAACAAACTATTCTCTTGAACTACAGTTTTGAACCTTGACTAAAATATTTATCCACCTGAAACTTCAAGAACGCTGTCCTACTCAGTGTTACTGACTGCCGAGGTCTCTCAGCTCCATATTGACCTCTGATGCGAGGGCACTGCCATACTGGGGGAGAGGCGTGGTGTTCTGGAGCACCTCCCACACTGCGTCGCGGACTACATTGAGCCGTCCCTAACGTCTGAGTTATCGATTCGCGTTGTCGACTTTGATGTGGCAGTACGATCTCTGGACGATACCACAGTGGACAATAACGTTCCTGAAATGGACTGACCTACTCAGAGCTCCAACAAAAACGCAATGGAGCATCTTTGGGATTCGTAAGAACGTCGACTTTTCTCCAGAACCCAAAGTCCAACATCACTACCTTATCTGGTTTCGCAACTTGAGGAAGAATGGGATGCCGTTCCTCCGCAGGCATTCAAGCACCACAATGAAAGTGTCCCGAGCAGAGTTCAAGCTGACACAAAGGCGAGGGATGGACACACTCCATATTAATCCCCATTATCATGTGTTCGGATACTTTCGATGAATTAGTGCATCATTTACGAAACTGGAAGACTACTATAATGAAAAATTTTATGGAGTTGCACTGAATACAGGGTGTTACAAAAAGGTACGGCCAAACTCTCAGGAAACATTCCTCACACACAAAGAAAGAAAATATGTTATGTGGACATGTGTCCGGAAACGCATACTTTCCATGTTAGAGCTCATTTTAATACTTCTCTTCAAATCACATTAATCATGGAATGGAAACACACACCAACAGAACGTACCAGCGTGACTTCAAACACTTTGTTACAGGAAATGTTCAAAATGTCCTCCGTTAGCGAGGATACATGCATCCACCCTCCGTCGCATGGAATCCCTGATGCGCTGATGCAGTCCTGGAGAATGGCGTATGTATCACAGCCGTCCACAATACGAGCACGAAGAGTCTCTACATTTGGTACCGGGGTTGCGTGGACAAGAGCTTTCAAATGCCCCCATAAATGAAAGTCAAGAGGGTTGAGGTCAGGAGAGCGTGGAGTCCATGGAATTGGTCCGCCTCTACCAATCCATCGGTCACCGAATCTGTTGTTGAGAGGCGTACGAACACTTCGACTGAAATGTGCAGGAGCTCCATCGTGCACGAACCACGTGTTATGTCGTACTTGTAAAGGCACATGTTCTAGCAGCACAGGTAGAGTATCCCGTATGAAATCATGGCGGTGAATCGAGGAAGTACTGTACATACTGACGAAACTAAAATGAGCTCTAACATGGAAATTAAGCGTTTCCGGACACAAATCGTTCAAATGGCTCTGAGCACTATGGGACTCAACTGCTGAGGTCATTAGTCCCCTATAACTTAGAACTAGTTAAACCTAACTAACTCAAGGACATCACAAACATCCATGCCCGAGGCAGGATTCGAACCTGCGACCGTAGCGGTCTTGCGGTTCCAGACTGCAGCGCCTTTAACCGCACGGCCACTTCGGCCGGCGACACATGTCCACATAACATTTTTTCTTTATTTGTGTGTGAGGAATGTTTCCTGAAAGTTTGGCCGTACATTTTTGTAACACCCTGTATGTACAAAGAAAATTACTGCAAAGTTGTGGGGTTCAATCTCCGGTCAGTCCTAGGCCTTGTATCTGTCGTTTACCTCTTCTTCCATTTTTGCTAATGCTTTTAATGTGAAAAAATTAAGAGCTGCGCCGTGTTTCGGAGTCCACGTTGGACTGTAGGTCCCCCAGTAACTGCCTGCTAGTTCAAAAGTTGGAGGAAGGCTACGATATACCACTTCCAATAGGATCGTGCGTAGTAGAGCAATATGATGTTCAAACCAAAATTCAGGTTGATGACACTTTTACCTGTTTTCCTACTCTGCAACGAAATATGTTCTTTGCGTATTGCTCTCTGCGTTAAGGTATTGTGGAATTAAGTAATTGGAGAATATGCCGCTGCAATTTAGTAACGTCATCGAATAATGCACTGAACATTGTAAGCGCAATAATATATTCGTAGCAAATTTTTTTCATCCGTGACATCGTCGTTATGTATTCTAGGCTTTGAAATGCGTTCAGTTTAATGTTTTTGTAGTGTTGCCTGATTCGAGCGAGATGGCCGCGATCACAGATTCGGCTCCTCATTGAAACCCTAATGCAGTGCAGCGCTCGTTGCTCGTTAGAGTTCTCTGAAAAGTTTCTGCCAGTTTACACAATGTTGAAGAGGAGGGGGAAGGAAAGGGATTAGAGAGTAGTCACGCTGACATTGAGGTCATTAAAGAGGAAACATAAGCTGTGTTGGACAAGGATGGCGGTATAAATTGGCAGTACTTTAGTTGCAGATGATGATGATGAGTCCCATACTCCTTTACAGAGCGTAGGGGAGCGACGCGGGGGACCCGCGCCGCCTTACTAGGCAAGGTCCTACTGGAGGTGGTTTGCCATTGCCTTCCTCCCACCGTAATGGTGATGGATTATGATGGTGATGATGACACAACAACACCCAGCCATCTCGAGGCAGAAAAGATCCCTGACCCCGCCGGGCATCGAACCCGGGACCCCGTGCTCGAGAAGCGAGAACGCTACCGCGAGACCACGAGCTGCGGACTAGTTGCAGGTACTACTCCGGTAATCGCTTGAAGTAATCTGAGAAAACCAAGGAGTTCTAAATTAGAGTGGCGTGATACATATTAGAGTCCCACTCCTTACAAGTAAGAGGCCGCTGTCACAATCACTGTTCCTTATCCGACGGTCCGATGAAGGTGCATGCGCACCAGTCTAAAATTTCTGTAAGTGGTTATATTATTTAATTTACCTACTAATATACTGTGTTTAATAATCTCACAATCTCTCTCAGTTGTAAGAGCAGAGCAGATGCTTGCGTTACATTCTTACTGTCTTCCGTTGTGTGAGCAGTTCCGAAAACGCACTTAATACGTGTGTACGGCATTAACAAGGATTTCTTAATGTTATGGGTGTGAAGGTATAAACGTTTTCGAGCGCATAACTTCAGAGATATTTTCTGAAGCACTTTCATCGGTTTCGTTCTTGAGATTATGATATAGCTAAAATTGCCGACATAATGTGCGTTTGTTCCTAACAATTGGAACTTGTATCAGGATAAGAAAAAATTGCTGCTTGGACTAAGATGGAGATGATGGCAACGAAATTTTGTTTTATTATATAAGATGATAACACAAGCCCAGTGTTAACTTAATTTGGGGAATAATTTTATTTATAAATCTTTTTGAAGTAGTAGTTTTGTGTGTTAAGCGCATAAACTTGAATTCGACGCGGTTAATTTAAAAATTCTATAACTCTCTTGAAGATAATCAGTGTGAAGGATGTCCCCGTACTGCAATCACAAATTGCAATGAGAAGTGAGTTCACCACCTAACGACAAAAGCGGTGGCTAGAAGGTGGTGGACTAATATTAAAAAATAGACGATACTAATTTCATCTATTTCAACGTTTGTGGACACTGTTTTCTCGGATACAAAGGGCAGTTTCTTATTAAACACATCTACATCTACATCCATACTCCGCAAGACACCTGACGGTGTGTGGCGGAGGGTACCTTGAGTACCTGTATCGATTCTCCCTTCTGTTCCAGTCTCGTATTGTTCGTGGAATGAAGGATTGTCGGTATGCCTGTGTGTGGGCTCTAATCTCTCTGATTTTATCCTCATGGTCTCTTCGCGAGATATTCGTAGGAGGGAGCAATGTACCGCTTGACTCCTCGGTGAAGGAATGTTCTCGAAACTTCAACAAAAGCCCGTACCGAGCTACTGAGCATCTCTCCTGCAGAGTCTCCCACTGGAGTTTATCTATCATCTCCGTAACGTTTTCGCGATTACTAAATGATCCTGTAACAAAGCACGCTGCTCTCCATTGGATCTTCTCTATCTCTTCTATCAACCCTATCTGGTACGGATCCCACACTGCTGAACAGTATTCAAGCAGTGGGCGAACAAGCGTACTGTAACCTACTTCTTTTGTTTTCGGATTGCATTTCCTTAGGAGTCTTCCAATGAATCTCAGTCTGGCATCTGCTTTGCCGACAATCAACTTTATATCATCATTCCATTTTATATCACTCCTAATGCGTACTCCCAGATAATTTATGGAATTAACTGCTTCCAGTTGCTGACCTGCTATATTGTAGCTAAATGAAAGGGATCTTTCTTTCTATGTATTCGCAGCACATTACACTAGTCTACATTGAGATGCAGAAGGTAAATCAGTTACTATTAAAACCTGGGGTAGACTTTTCGACCACCTGGTGGAAAAAATACTCTGAGTTGCAGTAGAATAAAATCAACTTTCGGCTTGACAACGCGTCTGTCAACAAAGGCACATTGGTTTCACTCTGCGAAAAGTTACGGATATGAAGTACTAGACGCTATGACATCCATATTAATCACTGCGTTTAGCAATCTTTGATTTCCACAACCTATGAAATTTTTGGCCGCGACGCATTTTGAGCCCAACATAAGTATCAAGGTAGCCACAGATACGTATTTTACATATTTTCGAAAACAAAACTTCAGGGATGGAATATACTCACTGAAATAGCTTTGACGAACTGCAATGGCCTAAAGGATGACCAGATCAAAAGGTAAGTGAATTTATGACCTAAGAGGCACATTCTTTTACTAGCAGGTCAAAACATGTGGTTTTAGAAAGTACTTAGCAATAATTCTCAGTTAAAAAATGTATCCTCGTTGACGAACGCGTGCTTTTCTGGAGAATAGAGGGTGGAATCTAATAAAAATTGAAGATATAGTTTTTTAAATTCGCAATAGGCGTCACAGGAAACTATACGTAATCTAGGGCACTGTTGTGTTCGCAATGTGAGTTTCGAAGGGAAGTTTCGGTTTCAGTTCGTGCTGTGGCGGTACAAGATTCGATTTTCTGGACTGCATTTGAGCGGCTGACCAACCTTGGGTAGCACGATATACCTGAGATTATCGTTAGTACATGGGGAGACAAGTACAAACCAAAGGAACAAAAATAAATGCTTCACTTCCCATTGAAAATAAACTGGAAACATTTCGAACAAAAGAGAAGTACCACACGGTCTCGAATTCTTTTTGCTGGGACGATGTGTGCAATATCACGTCTGATGTTGGATAATATAAAAAAAAAAGAAAAACACTGCATTGGGTATTGAAAAACAAATTATTAAGCATGTTGTCACGAGGAATGGTTTCCTGCAAAACCAGACGCTCGCTGCCTGCGGCACGCACGAATCGACGCAGTTCAAATGGCTCTAAGCAATATGGAACTTAACATCTGAGATCATCAGTCTCCTAGACTTAAAACTACCTAAACCTAACTAACCTAAGGACATCCACACATCCATGCCCGAGGCAGAATTCGAACCTATGACCGTAGGAGCAGCGGAGTTCCGGACTGAAGCGCCTAGAACCGCTCGGTCACAGCGGGCGGCGAATGGACGCAGTCTTTAGGTTGGAGGGTCTTGGCACATACAGACAACACTCCAGACATCAAACTAAGTGACTTTCATTCGCTTCCAATGGTTTCAAAGTTAAAGGACTGCGTTGATGTAAAACCTTTTGCCTATGTCGATGCGGTTCGAGAGTTTCTGATGAATATCTGAGAGAACATACAGAACTCTTGAAGTGGCTGAATATAGGCCCACCTTTACAACCGCCTGTATTGATCCACGAACAGCCCAACAGAAACCTGGAGTAACGTGTTGCGCTGAACACGGTGTAGAAATATGGAATAACCACTTACGAGTGAGGCTGCATTATTTATTGGAAGTAGGGAACAGGGAGACTAGGCTCATCATGTTGTTACAGTCGGCCGTAACAGAGGTATTTTATGGGATAATGGGTATAATCCATGACTCACACGACCATCAAGCCACTGCTACAGTTTGCTTTTCTTAGACGCTACTGCTTTCTGGAAAAGTAAATTTCTCGATGAATCGTAATGACTTCTCTTTCGTCTCCAATCGTTCCCTCGCAAATGAGTGTCATCCTTCGATCGTCCCTGACGCGAATAGCGCGTAATTTCAAATCATTTCACCTCAAACGGTGTTTCGAGAAAAACAAAACGTGCGAGCAGCGTTAGAGTGCGATATCGGTACGAACAATTCATTTACAGATATATCCTGATGTGAATGTTCTTGTTTTCTTTTCTCTCAAAGTAAGCTCTTGCTTTTTGTGTAAATATCTTGAAGGAACTATAAATAAAGAGGTCATGTTTCACAATGCGGTTCCTTAACACAATTGAATAGACAGACGTAATTGCAAGAAAAGTAGGAAATGCTGTTGATCTATTTCCGAAGTAGAAGACGGTGGAGCTGAAAACGAGGTTACTTAATCAGAATTGTAATTCGTTCAATTAGGCCAACTGAAAATATAAAACGAATAGACAATGAAATAAATAAGTGATTTGAGAATCATGTGTTAAATAGATCTCTTCTTCTTTTTCTGCTTCTTCTTCTTCTTTTGTCTATATGGCTATCCCTGTTTGTCGACCTCATTCCTTACATGTAATGGAGCAACTGTTGTCCCATCTCGTCGTTTCCCCTGCGGTCGTCCACGTTTCCAAATGTTAGCTTGTCTCGTGGGGTCCATCCTTTCCACATGATCCTTCCAATTTATTGTTCTTGTCTTCAACCATTTGCATATATCTTGTATTCCACACTGTTTCTTATCGATACATTTTTTTCTTTTGTTCCACATGGTTACTCCTTGGATCTGTCTTAGTACCTTCATCTCCACAGCCGTTATTTTTTGTTTTGTCTTCTCCGTTTCAACTCCAGGACGCATCTTTTTTATATTTTTTATTTTCCCCTCAGTTGTCATAAATTTGTTTCTCCATACAGTGTTTTGCAGGCATCCAGCTACCCTTATTGTCATTGTCAATTGGTGTTTTCCTTCCACGGATAGGTCTTTATTGTTGGTAATAACAGTCTCTAGATAAAGCTTATTACTTGTTCAATTGATACACCATCTACTTGTAATTTACATCATACAGGTATTTTTTTTATATTTCATATTCTTAGTTTCAGTATTCGAAATTAAATTGTCACGGAAACTGATGGAGAAAATACATGCCAACTGCTTCCATTCAGATGTGATCTATGACAGAGCGACATGAAATTCAGATGTGCGAAAGGTCTATAGATTAAGAGTTACATGACAGGAAATGGAAAGAAACTTGTTAAGACTAACAAGAAAAGCCAGAAAAATAGATGAATGGGTAATAAAAGTAAAATGAACTAACTGAAGAAGTGCAGCAACCAGCCATTTTCCTGCCCTGTGCTTCCGATGACATTTTTACGGTTTCTACTTAATGCAGTTACATATACAAGGTGAGCATAGAATCGGTCCCTGATTACAAACATTTATTTCTAATGAATTACGCTAGATGCAGCTATGTGGTTTATTGCAAATAAAGTTTTTTTTTTAATGTATACACTTCCACGTCAGAGCTCTATGACCAGCCACGCTCGGGACGTCCTGCCACAGCCACTGCTCCATATGCTGAATTGTGCGCATGCCATTATTCGTGCCGACCGGCGCATCACAACTCGGCAATTGCCTCTACAGTTGTCGGCCAGCATTGGAAGTGCGTCTGCAATGATCGAGACTCTCGAATATTCAAAGAGATGCTCACGATGGGTTCCACGAATGCTCACAGCAGATCACAATATTCAAAGAAAGGCCACTTCATCTGAATTGTTGGAGTGTTTTGGTTTTGAGCCCGACGGAGAGGCCTTTCTGTCAAGTATCATTACGCGGGACGAAAGCTGGGTTCACCACTTTGCGCCGGAAACAAAAAGGCAGTCCATGGAGTGGTATCATCCTCATTCACCACAACAGAAGAAATTCAAGACAACCCCCTCTACCGGAAAAGTCATGGTGACAGTCTTCTGGGATTGTGATGGCGTCATTCTCGTGGATGTGATACCAAGAAGGTCAACAATCAATTGAGAGGCATGCCTGAAGATTCTGAATAAACTCAAGGACCGTTTCCGACGCGTTCGATCGGACAAGAATGCAGCAGAAATCTTGTTCCAACACGATAATACACACCCACACACAAGTCTGAGAACCCGGGAACACATCGCAAAATTGGGTTGGACACCACTGCCTCATCCATCCACACTGCAGTTAAGATCTTGCGCCCTCGGACTTCCACCTCTTTGGGCCGCTTAAAGATTCTCTACCGGGAACACATTTTGAAGATGACGAGAGTATCAGTCATGCAGTGAAAACATGGCTACGCCTACAGGACAAGAGGTTTTACCAGCAGGGAATACATGCTCTTCCGCAACGTTGGTATAAGGCTATAGAACGTGATGGAGACTACGTACAAAAATAGGACATGGACAAGACATGTTGATGTATATTGTCACCAAATTCTAACTCTTAACAAGAAATACACTCCTGGAAATTGAAATAAGAACACCGTGAATTCATTGTCCCAGGAAGGGGAAACTTTATTGACACATTCCTGGGGTCAGATACATCACATGATCACACTGACAGAACCACAGGCACATAGACACAGGCAACAGAGCATGCACAATGTCGGCACTAGTACAGTGTATATCCACCTTTCGCAGCAATGCAGGCTGCTATTCTCCCATGGAGACGATCGTAGAGATGCTGGATGTAGTCCTGTGGAACGGCTTGCCATGCCATTTCCACCTGGCGCCTCAGTTGGACCAGCGTTCGTGCTGGACGTGCAGACCGCGTGAGACGACGCTTCATCCAGTCCCAAACATGCTCAATGGGGGACAGGTCCGGAGATCTTGCTGGCCAGGGTAGTTGACGTACACCTTCTAGAGCACGTTGGGTGGCACGGGATACATGCGGACGTGCATTGTCCTGTTGGAACAGCAAGTTTCCTTGCCGGTCTAGGAATGGTAGAACGATGGGTTCGATGACGGTTTGGATGTACCGTGCACTATTCAGTGTCCCCTCGACGATCACCAGTGGTGTACGGCCAGTGTAGGAGACCGCTCCCCACACCATGATGCCGGGTGTTGGCCCTGTGTGCCTCGGTCGTATGCAGTCCTGATTGTGGCGCTCACCTGCACGGCGCCAAACACGCATACGACCATCATTGGCACCAAGGCAGAAGCGACTCTCATCGCTGAAGACGACACGTCTCCATTCGTCCCTCCATTCACGCCTGTCGCGACACCACTGGAGGCGGGCTGCACGATGTTGGGGCGTGAGCGGAAGACGGCCTAACGGTGTGCGGGACCGTAGCCCAGCTTCATGGAGACGGTTGCGAATGGTCCTCGCCGATACCCCAGGAGCAACAGTGTCCCTAATTTGCTGGGAAGTGGCGGTGCGGTCCCCTACGGCACTGCGTAGGATCCTACGGTCTTGGCGTGCATCCGTGCGTCGCTGCGGTCCGGTCCCAGGTCGACGGGCACGTGCACCTTCCGCCGACCACTGGCGACAACATCGATGTACTGTGGAGACCTCACGCCCCACGTGTTGAGCAATTCGGCGGTACGTCCACCCGGCCTCCCGCATGCCCACTATACGCCCTCGCTCAAAGTCCGTCAACTGCACATACAGTTCACGTCCACGCTGTCGCGGCATGCTACCAGTGTTAAAGACTGCGATGGAGCTCCGTATGCCACGGCAAACTGGCTGACACTGACGGCGGCGGTGCACAAATGCTGCGCAGTTAGCGCCATTCGACGGCCAACACCGCGGTTCCTGGTGTGTCCGCTGTGCCGTGCGTGTGATCATTGCTTGTACAGCCCTCTCGCAGTGTCCGGAGCAAGTATGGTGGGTCTGACACACCGGTGTCAATGTGTTCTTTTTTCCATTTCCCGGAGTGTATGTTCTGAGAAAAAAAAGTGAGGCATTACTTATTGAACGACCCACGTAAATAAGAAACTCGAGACAACCAGTCAATTTGTTTATATTTTTTACTTGCGTTGGGTTTCAGAGGTTTTAATCCATCATCATGTGTAAAGTCATGTGTATAGTTCAGGTGCATTCTTGCGGAAAACCGGCGATGAAACTGAACACTTGATCTGCCACTTGTTTCCGTGACCGTCTAAGTAACACAAATGAACCAGTCACTTTTTTAATAAATTTACTACGCTCTTAGTGGGTGTTTGGTTCATGTGCATATTTGGTTTAGTGGCTGGTTGCACTGCATTTACGAGGCGTGTTTTTTTAAGTAAGTACCGTTTTGAAATTTAAAAAAGAACGTGCTAAGATATTTCAATAATTTTATTTTTACATGAAAGCCTGTACCTTAATCTAGTTTTCTACATAATTTCCGTCAATATTGAGGCACTTGTCATAACATTGTACCAGTTTTTGAATACCCTCCTCACAGAAGTCTGCCGCCTGTCTTGTTAACCACTGCATCACCACTGTTTTGACTTCGTCACGAAGACGCTGATCGCCCATGTGTTTCTTCAAGTGCAGGAGCAGATGGTAGTCACTGGGCGCAAGGTCGGGGCTGTACGGAGGATGATCTAGAGTTTCCCATCGAAAAGATGTGATGAGATCTTTGGTCTGATTCGCCACATGCGGACGGGCATTGTCTTGCAGCAAAACGATGCCCTTGCTCAACTTCCATGGACTGTTGCTTTGATTATGGTGTGACGTAGGCCACCCATGTTTCATCATCCGTAACAATTTGGCTTAAGAAATCATCACCGTCGTTGCCTTACCGCCCAAGAAAAGTCAATGCACTGTCTAAACGTTTGGTTTTGTGCACATCCGTCAACATTTTCGGTACCCAACGTGCGCACAATTTTCGGTAATTCAAGTGCTCGGTGACAATGCCAATACAAAACACTACGAGAAACATTAGGAAAGTCATCCCGCAAGGAGGAAATCGTAAAGCGTCTGTTTTGTCTCACCTTATTGTCCATTTCCTGCACCAAACTTTCATTAACGACAAAAGGACGCCCGCTCCGTTGTTCATCATGCACATTTGTGCGGCCATCTTTAAATGCTCTCACCCACTTTCTTACCATTAAATCACTCATAATGTTTTCCCCGTAAACTGCACCGATCTCACGATGAATACCGATCGCTTTTAGGCCTTTAGCACTAAGAAATCGTATAACAGCCCGTACTTCACGGTCGGCGGGACTCACGATTATCAGAGGCATCTTAAACACTCAGTACACAACGTAAACCAGGAAGAATCAGACTGTAATGGCGTCAGTGCGTAGATTAAGGTACAGGCTTTCATGTAAAAATAAAATTATTGAGATATCTTAGCACGTCTTTTTTTAATTTCAAAACGGTACTTACTTAAAAAACACGCCTCGTATAAGAGGGGCGTTCAATAAGCAATACAATATATTTCTCTTCTCGGCCAGTTTAGGTTGAAAAAAGGGCAGTTTGTTGTGGGACGTCATGGAGTATTCCCGATTGAGTCCATATTGTTTCATGAAGTTCCGATGGGAGGCAGTGCTACACTTAGCCTTCAAAGTGCCGTCTGCACGGGAGGTGCGTTTCAAACAGAGAGCTGTCATTCAGTTCCTTTTGGCGGAAAACCAGAGCATCGTAGATATTCATAGGCGCTTGCAGAATATCTACGGAGACCTGACAATGAACAAAAGTACGGTGAGTCGTTGGGCGAGACGTCTGTCATCACCTCAAGTTGCTCAAACCTGTCCGATTCCCCGCATGCCAGCCGGCCGCATGCAGCTGTAACACAATGTATTCGTAGCCACAAAAATGTAAACGAACTTCTCCTTCTCCATGACAAAACATGGCGTCACGCAAGTCTACGCACCTGAGAGAAGCTCACAGAACTTCATTGGACTATTGCTCCTACAACCCGATCTCGCATCTCCGATTTCCATCTGTTTGGCTACTCCGCGGGAAGCAGTACGTGAATATTGAGGAGGTTATTGATGCAGCAAGACGTTTGCTTCGACGTCGACTATTAGAGTGGTACCATGCGGGCATACAGGACCTCCCAATAAGGTGGCGTAAGGACGTCGCACTGAACGAAGATTATGTTGAAAAATAGAGCTGTAACGAGAAGAGGAGGAGATGGAAGGAACATGTAGACCGTCTGATTGAAAAAAGGTGCCCGGTAGAGGCTCTAAATTATAAATGCACTGGAAGAAGAAACGTGGGAAGACTATGTAAGAGATGGGTACTTGCCGGCCGGTGTGGCCGTGCGGTTCTTGGCGCTTCAGTCTGGAATCGCGTGACCGCTACGGTCGCAGGTTCGAATCCTGCCTCGTGCATGGATGTGTGTGATGTCCTTAGGTTAGTTAGGTTTAATTAGTTCTACGTTCTCAGAAGTTAAGTCGCATAGTGCTCAGAGCCATTTGAACCATTTGAAGAACCACCTGAAGAGTGGGGAATAATAAGGTGTGTTGAAATCCTGAATAAAACGAAATTGCTTTCTGTGGTGTCACCGCCAGACACCACACTTGCTAGGTGGTAGCCTTTAAATCGGCCGCGGTCCGTTAGTATACGTCGGACCCGCGTGTCGCCACTATCAGTGATTGCAGACCGAGCGCCGCCACACGGCAGGTCTAGAGAGACGTCCTAGCACTCGCCCCAGTTGTACAGCCGACTTTGCTAGCGATGGTTCACTGTCTACATACGCTCTCATTTGCAGAGACGATAGTTTGCATAGCCTTCAGCTACGTCATTTGCTACGACCTAGCAAGGTGCCATATTCAGTTACTATAAGTATTCTGAACAGATAATATTGTGAATCATGTACCGTCAAGAGCGACGTTCATCATTAATGGATTAAAGTTAAGTATCAAACTAATTACGTCCGCTTTCTGAATTCTCATTCCTTGTCATGTTCCAGAGCACACGTCAGTATAGTTCTTCCCTCCTCACGCCAGCCTGTGTGAGCTAAAACGCGTGCATTTCGGCCTCCACTCGTAACACGGTGTTGCCTCTTCTGCTAACACAAAACTTTCAGAAAAAAAGTGTTGCATTACTTGTTGAATGGCCCCCGCATTTTAGAAGTCACGAAAAGAGGCAGCCAAACATGTGGATCTGTAAAACAAAACAGTGACAGCTCGCTCAGAAGAGTACAGGCATTTGTTATGGTTATATTCCATTCATGAACTGAGCGGTGAGACATCTTAATACCATAAAGAGTGAAAAATACTCTCAGTGACGTACTTTATAGTGATTTGCAGAATGTAGAAGTAATTTTAGAGAAATGGGGTAAAGAAGAGGAGGACTGTCAGTGGCAGTACGCAGAGAAGCGTAGAGCAGTGGATGAAAAATGAATGACGTCGATGACGTTTGGACAGCGCATAGAGGCTAATAATGGCGGCGTGTATTTTGCGGCACTGCAAAGAAGCGGGCTGTGGCCGATTAGCATGTGCGGAGGCTGCAAGAAGTGGGCAGCGGCGGCTGTGTCGGCTAATTGCAGCCATCATCCGGCGGCGTATTGTTGGAGCGCTCCCCTAATTAGCGCTAACCTTGTTTCCAAGACGGGCGCCCCAGGCCCGCCTCCTAACAGCATTAGCCGCTGACGAGCCGGGACTCGGGGAGCGCAGCGGCCGCTGTTTGCTCTGCGCTCCTTCCCTCCCGGCTTGCACACCCAATAACGGCCTCTCTTTTTCGCTCATCACGCCGGCATAAATGGCCGCCGACATTTAATTCAATCGCGACGCTCCGGAAACAATTTTTTAAATGTGTTTTAATTTTTCGAAATAAGAGCTCGCGGCGAGGTGTGTTTTTGCGCGCGAGCGTACGAGTTCCGACGAAGGCGAACACGCGCGCGCGCGCGCGTGCACGTGTGCGCCTGTGTGTGTGTGTGTGTGTGTGTGTGTGTGTGTGTGTGTTTGTGCGGGCAGGGGCGAGCGAACGGTTGTGCGGAAATTAATAAATAAACAGAGCCGAAACTTTCTTCTTAAGTGTGTGCGTACGCGCGAGCGCTGGCGGGTGACGTGGAGTGTCGGAGGGTAGGTTGGGGCTGTCAGAGCAGGGCTCTGCGCGCTGTTTCCCCAGCCAGGCGTACCATCTGCCGCTTCTCTCGTGTCTTACAGCCGCGCCGAAAATTATACAGCTGTCTGAGAATTTGTAGTCCGACCGGATTTTTAATGAGCGCTTTATTTTCTTCTATCCCATACGCGGTGTACGCTATTTATCGAGGCTCAGTACCGACAGTATACACCACCCGTCAAACGCAGTAAGCATAGCGCCATACCAACTACTGTGCACTAACCTTCAAAGCGTTACCTATGGTTGGGAAAATTTTCCAAAACTATCGATATACAGGGCGATTCAAAAATAGCTATGCAGACTTCATGGACTCTATGCATCAAATTAATACGAGGCGTGTTTTTTAAGTAAGTTTTTTTAAGCAAGAGCGATAACACGCGAGCACGTCACTGACTTCGTCTACACGAGCATTATTTTGTTCATGTTTTGGGGTAAATGTGCAGTACGTAATTGTGCTGAATTTCGGCTCCCTTCGTGTCGTTACTTTCTAAGAAGAATTAATTTTGTGTTGATTGTGTTGCACTTTTGATCCCTACTGTATTACGTAACTCTGAAATAAAGCAATTTCAGAAAAAATTTATTTAACATCTTACGTTTATTTTGATACATACGTTACATCAATGAAGTGTATACAGTTACTTCTGAATCACCAAGAATTAAATTTGGGTTGTTTGTAGTGCACTTGTGATCCCTACTTTACTGCGTATCTCGGAAATAAAGCAATTTCAGGCAAAAGTTCATTTAACATTTTTCTACGAGGTGTGTTTTTTAAGTAAGTACCGTTCTGAAATTTAAAAAAAGACGTGTTAAGATATCTCAATAATTTCATTTTTACATGAAAGCCTTTACCTTAATCTAGTTTTCTACATAATTTCCGTCAATATTGAGGCACTTGTCATAACGTTGTACCAGTTTTTGAATACCCTCCTCGTAGAAGTCATGACTTGTTAACCACAGCAAAATGGCTCAAATGGCTCTGAGCACTATGGGACTCAACTGCTGAGGTCATTAGTCCCCTAGAACTTAGAACTAGTTAAACCTAACTAACCTAAGGACATCACAAACATCCATGCCCGAGGCAGGATTCGAACCTGCGACCGTAGCGGTCTTGCGGTTCCAGACTGCAGCGCTTTTAACCGCACGGCCACTTCGGCCGGCAACCACAGCATACCACTGTTTTGACTTCGTCATCGTCTTGAAGACGCTGACCGCCCAGGTGTTTCTTCAAGATGAAATATGGGTGGCCTACGCCACACTAGAATCAAAGCAACAGTTCATGGAATAGCGGCATTCAGATTCACCCAGAAAAGTGAAGTTTCAACAAACAATTTCTGCCCGGAAAATCATGTACATAGTTTTTTGGGTCAGAAAAGAAGTATTGCTTGTCGAATTTCTGCCTCGTAATGAGACAATATTTGCAGCAGCTTACTGTAACACATTGCACAATCTACGCCGTTCAATTCAGAACAAAAGACGTGGCAAGTTGGGCAAGGGCATCGGTTTGCTGCAAGACAATGCCCGTCCGCATGTGGCGAATCAGACCAAAGATCTCATCACACCTTTTCGATGGGAAACTCTAGATCTTCCTCCGTACAGCCCCGATCTTGCGCCCAGTGACTACCATCTGTTCCTGCACTTGAAGAAACACCTGGGCGGTCAGCGTCTTCGTGACGAAGTCAAAACAGTGGTGATGCAGTGGTTAACAAGTCAGGCGGCAGACTTCTATGAGGAGGGTATTCAAAAGCTGGTACAACGTTATGACAAGTGCCTCAATATTGACGGAAATTATGTAGAAAACTAGATTAAGGTGCAGGCTTTCATCTAAAAATAAAATTATTGAGATATCTTAGCATGTCTTTTTTTAATTTCAAAGCGGTACTTACTTAAAAAACACACCTCGTAGAAAAATGTTAAATGAACTTTTGTCTGAAACTGCTTTATTTCAGAGATACGCAGTAAAGTAGGGATCACTAGTGAACCACAAACAACCCAAATTTAGTTCTTGGTGATTCAGAAGCAACTGTACACACTTCGTCGATGTAACGTATTTATCAAAATAAACATAAAATGTTAAATAATTTTTTCTGAGTTTGCTTTATTTCAGAGTTACGTAATACAGTAGGGATCAAAAGTGCAACACAATCAACACAAAATTAATTCTTCTTAGAAAGCAACGACGCGAAGGGAGCCGAAATTGAGCACAATTACGTTCTGTACATTTACCCCAGAACATGAACAAAATAATGCTCGTGTAGACGAAGACAGTGACGTGCTCCACGTGTTATCGTTCTCGGAATGTTGCAGGCTCCGTTGATCTCATTCTGCACGACTGGAGAGCGATTTTCAGTTTACTGCTGTAGTTATGCTACGTTCTCAATTGCAACAAGATACACAAGCTCCTCGAGAGGGCACCAAAGGTAGAAGTCGATCGGTTAAGATCCGGAGATCTGGGGGCGGGGGGGGGGGGGGGGGGGGGGGGGGCAAACAACTGGCCCTGCACGACCTGTCCACTTATCGGGATAAGCAACTTTGAGGTAGTCTCTTGACCCTTGACTGAAATGTGCAGGACCACCATTGAAAAGCAATATCAGTCGGTGTGCAGACGAATACGACATACCAAAAGCCTGCATTGGCCCATGATGTACTGCAGACCACAAATGACATTATGCGTTATAACTTGCGAATAAAGCAGTTTCAGACGAAACTTTACTTAACTTTTTACTTTTATTTTGATTCATGCGTCACAACCACGGAGTGAGTACAGTTACTTATGGATCACTGTATATTCTATTCATATTTACAAAAGACATCGAGATATTTAGGTACATCGATATCTTTGGTCCAACCCTACTAGATAAAGGTCTCGGGAGTGAAACACTTCTCGTATGTGGTCTGCGGATGAGATATTTTACTTACCATAAACATTTCAGACTACGAGTGCAGAAATGTGTGTGAATTTTGTGCCGAGTCTACGTTACTTTTACAGAGTGTCTATCTTTTCTTGATCCAGGCGCCTAGGGGGTAAGACAAGCGCGCATTCTACCTCAGAGTTGGGAGAAGGGACTGGTAGTTTTCACCATTCTCAAACAGTACTGTCACCAAACATGTTCGTTTTGCATCTCATACATAGCATTTGCAATGGTAGAATCGACACACAGGAGTAACAGACTTTCATAAATATGCTGTAAAGATAGATTAATGTTCAAATCTGGTGCTCATCTTTAGTACTGAATATGAAATTAAATTAAGCCCGTTGTAAGACATTTACTGTTAGATTACCAAGACTGGTAGTAGCTGGAATGGACAGGAAATCTGCCGATGAGAACTATCGTGCCCATGAGCCAAGATAAGACAGATAATAAAAATTATCATTTTCGATACTCGTTACTTAATATCGATTAATCGATGTATGGTATCTTAGAAATCGGAGGTACACAACGATATTATTGTGCAAAAGTCCGCCCCTAGTAGCTGAGTGGTCAGCGCGACGGGATGTCATACCTAACGGCCCGAGTTCGATTCCCGGCTGGGTCGGAGATCTTCTCCGCTCAGGGACAGGGTATTGTGATGTCTTTATCATCATCATTTCATCCCCATCGACACGCAAGTCGACGAAGTGGCGCCAACTCGAAAGACTTGCACCAGGCGAACGGACTACCCGACGGGAGGCACTAGCAGCACGGCATTTCGATTACGAAAAATATCGATATGTCGGCATATCGATATTTTTTGCCCATGCCTAGCGATACGTACTGAGTCATCGGTCGTAATATAATTGTTAATGAGCTTCCAAGGTTAGAAAAGCATAAAGCAGCGATACACCGATTGAATTACGTATAAGAGGAAGCTGGAAACATCTGTCTTTGCAAGTGAAAGACTGTGTTAACCCTCGACCAGCCATTTCTTGCTCTGCTATCTGTTTCTACCCGTGTAATTATTCCTGTGTCTCGTGGCACTTTGTTGCAGCGCGACGTAATCTGACAAATTTCGGTGCATTTTTCTCAAGTCAGGCGATCGCTGCGATTGTAAGATGTCAACAGGTCGGAGCTTTTGGCAGCAAGAATGTGTACTATGAAAATAAGCACGTCACAACTGATTGTGACAGTCTCATGAAACTTTATACTGGGGGAACAAACATATTCACAATACTTTTCGGAAAATAGAAGTTTCATGAATTTCTTTCCTCGAGTAATACATTTCAAAATCAGGTTTCTCAACTACGCCATGTAGGAATAACATCGCGAACAAAGAATCGAAAGATCAGTTATCGGTTGGTACGCATCTGTACACACGCTATTATTCTTTTAGTGTACCCACATGTGAACTTACAAACTGTTTAGCATATTTATTCTTATCATTAATTGTTGTTATTAACAATCTATCGTCAAAACCGAATGTGAAAATATCAAGGGCACCGTTGCGGTTGGTGCAAAACTCTAAATACAATTTGCACAGCCTCCCGAATGTTGCCAACTGTTAGCCCGAGCGCCATTCATTGAGCACGCACACCTGCTCCGCCAGGCAGCCCCAAATCAGTTCTTGAGCACGGCCGAGGCGTTAAACTCAAAATGCATTCGTCTTTGAATGTAGTCCCCTTTTAGATTACAACACTTTCTTCAGTGTCTTTCTAGCGAATAGATCGTATAACCGAGAAGCGCTAATTGAGACTCTACACTATATCTGTATTTGACTACCGTAATATTTCACGGGACACAATACTTTTCCAACTGCAGATGTCCACATGTGTGCAAACCGAACCTTGTCAACGGAGTAGACTATTGGACGATCCAACAACTTTTACCATTTGTCGAAACATGTTTGTAGGCATGAGCATTGTCCTGATGAACCATAACTTTTTGTTTTGCAAACCAGAATTGTTTCTTATATATTTAGCAAAACCGTTGGTCTATAATAATTGAGTTTTAGTCACCAGCTATGATTTTGTCCTCCGCTAGGCTAATCATTAACAAGAATCTGCAGAAAACACTAAGAAAGCATTTAAGGCACATGAAACTGAACTCGCATATTTTTCGTTTTACGGGTTTGCTATGGGGTGACGTCGTCGACCACCGCCGATATTTCGGCAGGAGCACACCCTGCCATTCTCAAGTTGTGCATTGAGAATGTCAGGGTATGCTCCTGCCGAAATATCGGCAGTGGTTGACGAAGTCGCCCGGCAGCAAACCCGTAAATTATTTGAACAACAAATGAGTGCATGAATACAATTTGAACCATTTCACAACGTTCCAGACGTTGCTGAGGAATAGTTTTCCAAATGAGGCACTTACTTTGCTCAGTCCTTTGGCATCGTCAGTTTGTCAACCAAAATATACCGTACACTTCCATTTTATATGCTTTCGGTGTCAAATAATTCATACACGTTTACTCACCGATAGTTCAATAGTTAAATCGATATTTTTTCACGGTCTGTGATTATAGATTTTGTACACCCTTTAAGTGCAGCAAGTTCAAGAGAAAAACCACCATATTTAAATTCAGTCTCCCAATTCTTATTTGTCAGATATAAATGTGATTCCACATATAAACTTGCAGACTTTCGATAAATTATCGTTAGCGATAAACCGCCAAATAAAAAAAGAATTAGGACGGGTCGGAAAATTCCTTCGTCCTTTTAAACGGAACGTATGTAACACGATTACCATAAAAAGTAACACAAACAAAACAATTCCGTATATCAAGCTGACACTTCAGTTACATTATTCAACAACAATTACTGACAACAATATTTCATGCATATCACCGCCATATGCGTTCCTATCAGAGATATTTTCATCTTTGCCCTTGTGAATCATAAAAGTCCTAGCATTCTTTGATTTGTTCATGGTATCGGAATGAGGGTATTGAGAAATGATCCTAGGCAAAGGGAGATTTTTTTTGCAGTTGGATAAGCCGTCCGGGATGGACGAGCGGTTCTAGGCGCTACAGTCTGGAACCGCGCGACCGCTGCGGTCGCAGGTTCGAGTCCTGCCTCGGGCATGGATGTGTGTGATGCCCCTAGGTTAGTTAGGTTTAAGTAGTTCTAAGTTCTAGAAACCTTAACAGAAGTTAAGTCCCATAGTGCTCAGAGCCATTTTTGCGGTTGGATAATGTAGCTTACGTTTTTGTCCAGTGAGATACAGAATCTACTATTAATTTTTGTGATTGGGTATATGTACAGCTTCCACAATGTTCCAGATGTTCAAGTTTTTGGTGCAACTTTAAGAAAATGGCGGAAAATGTGAAGGCACTAAATTATCGGCTAAGTGTTGTTTCGTCGCCATTGTCATGTAAACGTTGCACAACGGTGTCGTGATAGCAGCCGTGGGTATCACTAGTATCATATTTATCTTTCTTTTCTGTAAGAAGATTCACAAACAACGTTAAGGAGCATCATGTCACGATACTTTTCCTTTCAAGAGTTCTGAAATGTTATCAGGAAAAGTATATCATTTCCTTGAAGAAAACAATAGTTTCTTTAATATCTCAGTAAATGTCAACTTAGAACTATTGACCAAACGGAAAAAATATTCACCGCTTTGCATACTATTACATTCCAGAGACCTATCTTCGTTGTATGGATCCGTTCATGAAATCTTATGATTGTCCGCGCATTTAGCTTACTGTCATAGTGCTGAGACTGTAGATCCAATGTTGTCACTTGTGGGAGGTTTCCATTTCAATTACTGGTTTCATTATCAAGAGGTTGCGGAAGTCTTCAGTCTATATCATACTGGAAATAAAGAAGTAATTGGCTGGTCTGTAGTGTATTTTTGTTATTAGTGAGCAGGTAAGAAAAGTAAGATAATCAAGGGTAAGTGCAATGTGGGCCAATCAACTGAGAAGATGACTGAAAGCCTATTTTATTTGACTAAATGCTACTACTTAGGTAAATACTCAATGAAATAAACTGACTGGTTGCAACTATTCTGGTTTTTACGTAGTACTAGCAGATTACCCAGCAATGCCCAGGTAAGTTTTTATTCCAGTCTACTATTATTCCATCTCCTTCCCCCTTCCTCTGTCTATCCCCCGCTCCCCCCTCTCTTTCCATCTTTCCATCTCACTCCTCTCCTCAGCCCCCCTCCTAATCCCCCCTCCCTTCTTTCTCTCGATATGCTCCTCCCCCTCTCTCTTCTCTTTTCATCTCCTCTTCCCACTCTCTTTTTCCATCTCCCCTCCACCCTCTCTCTGTCCATCTTCTCCTACACCTTCTCACTTTACATCTTCTCCTTTTTCCTTTCTCCCCCCATGTCTCCACTCCCATGTCTGTCTGTCTGTCTCCTCCTCCCCCTTCTCCCCCATGTTAACACCACCATCCAGATGGGAGACTGCTGGTTCCGTTTTGTTGCAGACACTAGTAGTTCGCGCGCATACCACAACGAGCGCGTGCGTCGTGTACCGGTATATCTCGGGAACAACTGTGCTCAGTTTCAGCTCTGTAGCTAACCTGTACGGTTCTGTTCTGTGCTTTCAAAGTGTTTAAGACTATGAACTCGTCCGCCGCGTGTGAGGTTCGCTCAGTGATACGGTTTTTGTCATCAAGGAACCTGTCTGCTGCTGAAATACATCGACAGATTTGCGAAGTGTACGGTGATACTGTTATGAGTGAAAGCAAAGTGCGTAAGTGGGTACGAGAATTCAAAGATGGCCGTGACAACGTCCATGATAAGGACCGCTCCGGTCGCCCTTCTTTGATTACAGACGATTTGGTGGCTTGAGTGGAAGCGAGGATTCGTGACAACAGGTACTTCACAATAACAGGTTTCTCAAAGGAATTTCCTGACGTGTCGAGATCTGTGCTTTACAACATTGTTTCTGAACAACTAAAGTTTAGGAAACTGCTCCCGTTGGGTCCCGAAACTCCTAACAGTGGACCACAAAAACCAAAGATTTGACTGTGCGAGCCGGCCGGTGTGGCCGTGCGGGTCTAAGCGCGTCAGTTTGGAACCGCGTGACCCCTACAGTCGCAGGTTCGAATCCTGCCTCGGGCATGGATGTGTGTGATGTCCTTAGGTTAGTTAGGTTTAAGTAGTTCTAAGTTCTAGGGGACTGATGACCTCAGTAGTTAAGTCCCATAGTGCTCAGAGCCAGTTTTTTTTTTTTTTTTTTTTTGACTGTGCGATGAAGTTCTTGGCTCGTTATCACGAAGAAGGTGGCGGCTTCTTGATTCAGGTCGTAACTGGAGACGAAACATGGGTTTCGCATATCATGCCCGAATCGAAGCAACAGAGCATGAAATGGAGACACACACTCGCCTGTAAAGGGGAAGGCCAAACAGACTCTGTCCCAGCACAAAATCATGGCGTCATTGTTTTGGGATAGGCATGGTGTTTTGTTGGTCGACTTCATGTAACGAGGAACCACTATCAATGCAGAAGCATACTGCCAAACCCTGAGAAAGCTGCACAGAGCGATTCAAAGGGAATTGTCATTCTCCATGACAATGCAAGACCTCACACTGCAGGTCAGACCCACGATTTATTGGACAGTTTTGGCTGGGAAGTTTTAGACTACCCACCCTACAGTCCTGACCTTGCGCCGAGCGATTACCATCTGTTCCTCCACCTCAAACAACACCTCAGTGGCAACAGGTACAATGATGACGACGACGTGAAAACGGCAGTGAGATCTTGGTTATCGGAGCAGGCGGCAAGATTTTATGAAGGGGGTATTTTTAAATTGGTTGAGGGGTATGATATGTGTCTGAACAAACTTGGCTGTCGAAAAATAGAGTGAAGTATGTACTTTCTGAAAATAAATTTACTGTTTTGAAGTAACCTTTCGTTGTGTACTTATGTTCAAACGGACCTTACTTAAAAAACACGCCTGGTATATAATTTTGCAAGTACATAGACTGATATATGTGGATACTGTCTGCGAAACGAGTTCCAAATAGAGTTAGTGGTAAAGATGTAATACATTAAACCCTCATGCATGATGCGGCAGTTTTTCACAAATCTCAGTGTTTATGACGTTATATCTCCTGAGCTACGCGTCGTACAATGGTACGTTTTTGCTAGTACTTAATGTGAATACTGTCTACAAAAGTTTTGCAGAAAAAGTTAGTAGTAAAGAAGTAATAAATTAAAAGGTTATGCCTGATGTGGCAGTTTCGCTGCATGACCAGTGAAAATGTAGTAAGCGATACACTTTTCTCTTTTCATTATTTTGTGGGGGGAGGGGACAAGTGAGCAAGAAAAAGTCTCGGAAAGGTATGAAATTATATGTAAAGTTGGTTACAAGCCACTAACTGCTCTCATTCTCAAACACTGGATGAATATACACTAGCTATTTGAGCATCGTGAAATATGCTTCTTTTTAACTTCAGCCTTTTGAGAGGTAGGCGATTCCTACCCCTATAGTGATCATTCGAGACTGTAAGTGATATATGTACCAAGTTTGTTTGAAATCGATCCTGTCGTGTAGGAGGATATGATATGTATAGATAAATAATGATTACTTCCTATGTACATACTCCACTAGCCACCATATGGTGCGCTGGAGGAGGGTACCTTGTACGACAGCAAGTCATTTCCTTTCCCACTCGCAAATACAGTGAGGGAGAAACGACTGCCTATATGCCTCCGGACGAGCCCTAATTTCTCTTATTTTCGTGGTTATTACAAGAAACATACGTTAGCGGCAGTACAATCGTTTTGCATTTGCCTTCAAATTTTCTTAATAATGTCCCTGTAAAAGAACGTCGCCTTCCCTTCAGGGATTCCCATTTGACTTTCCGAAACATCTCCGTAATACTTGGGTGTTGTTAGAATCTACCGGTATCAAATCTGGCAGCCTGCCTGTGAATTGCTTCGATGTCTTCCTTTAATCCGACCCGTTGGGGATCCAAACACTCAAGCACTATTGAAGAATGAATCGCACAAGTGTTCTATAAGAGGTCTCCTTTACAGATGGACCGCACTTTCCTAAATTTCTCCCGATAAACACTAGTCGACCATTCGCCTTTCCTACTACACTCCTTACATACTCCTACAGATCTGACATCAAGTGCCTTCTTTTTATGGGGCAAGGCAAAATTTAAGGCTTACTGGACGAAATTTTGCACACTGGATGAACTGATTCTGGTAGTTATCAGCAATATCCCACGTGATTTCCTCCGGAGGACTGTGGATTCAATACCCGGCCGTTTGAGACGATTGGTTGACGTTACATGCGCTTACATTGAATTTTAAAGTACAGTATGCATCCACATTCTTATACAGGATGTAACAAAAATGTACGGCACAATTTGCAGGACACTTTCCTCACACGTATACGAAGAAATTATGTTATTGGAACATGGGTTTTGAAACATTCTCTTTCCATGTTCCAGCTCGTTTTCTCTAGCACATCGCCGGCCGGGGTGGCGGTTCTAGGCGCTACAGTCTGGAACCGCGCGACCGCTACGGTCGCAAGTTCGAATGCTGCCTCGGGCATGGATGTGTGTGATGTCCTTAGGTTAGTTAGGTTTAAGTAGTTCTAAGTTCTAGGGGTCTGATGACCTCAGAAGTTAAGTCCCATAGTGCTCAGAGCCATTTCTCCAGCACATCAATCATGGGAAACACACAAGAACAGAACGATAGAATCATAGGAACGATGGGGAACATGTACCCTTGGTGACTACGATATGCACCACTAGTGTTTTGTTTTACATGCCCCTGTTGCCATGCGACGTACGTCATTGCTTGTTTACAGGTAACAACAACTGTTCCAGCGATCAGTACTACCGTTGCGAGCACACGGGTTACTACGTAGAGTTAATCCCAGACTTTGCTCGTTCAATTGCAGTGTACACAAATGCATAGATGACAGATGCCCATTTGATGGATTAGCTGACTGCAGCGGAGCTCGCACTCAACGTTCGTACCGGGAGAGATTCCCAGGACGAAGATGCTCCAACAGGGAAACGTTTGAAGCCATTGATCGTCGACTTAGGGAACATGGGGCATTTAAACCTGATACTCGCGACCAGGTGAGGCCTAGTACGACGATGACACCGCGACGGAAGGCGGCAATTCTTCATGCAGCTGACGAACCTAGTGTCGGTACAAGACACGTAGCTGCAACACTGAATGTTGACCACGTGGCTGTCTGGCGGACTTATGCATGTATCAATGCCCACGGATCGCACACTGAACATATTCTGTGAGAAAGAGTTGCATGTGGTATGAGAGTGCGTTCTGCTCCTGTGTGTTTCCCATGATTAATGAGTTGGAGAATGAGTAGTCACATGGAAGCAAAGCGTATAGAGGCCCATGTTCATATAACATAATTTCTTCTTCTACGTGTGAGGAATGTGTCCTGCAATTTGTGCCGTACATTTTTGTTACACCCCGTATAACAATGTATGCATGATAGCAATTTCAATAGATTAGCGCTGTGAATGTAGAATTTATTCGCCTGTTTCAATACCTAGTTACATATCAAACACCCGGTATATTTTATGCAAGATTAGTATGGTTATACTTGAAAGTGACTCATAAGATTCTTCGTAAAACATTATGTACACCAAGTAAAAAGTTTAAAATTTATTTACATTTAAAAATTAATATAACCGTTATCATAGTCTTGTAAATCTAAAAATGGTGAAGTATAGAAATAATTCGTAGGCTATTATAACCAAACATCATAAACGAAAATAATTTTCACTTTTTACTTAAACTGATCATACCACTGCACATAAGAGACGCAGAAGTCGAATATTAAATACCACTAACATTACATTATATTATATAATTAGTATGTAAACATAAGTTCATTATTCTCCGAAATTCTACTGTGTAGAAGAGTTGGCCACCACCGATATGTCTTTCACGGTTCTTTTAAAACGTGCTTTATTTGTAGCTGAACTTTTTTTTTGTTGCTAGCAAACTGAAGAAAATGTGTATTTGTTAATAGTGGACAAATGTTTCACCCAATTTAAGTCGGTTGACGTTGTTCCTTAAAGTGTTCTTACTCTTAGTACTATTTTTCAAATAAATTCGTGCAGTGTGTTATACAGTCGACGAACCGAACTGTCAGATACAATATATGTAAATATCTTCAATCTGAGAAGTACTGATATATTTAATTGTTTTCCTGTTTATTTAATGGAACGTACGTTGTCCTCGACGGCGAGTGTTAATCAGAGACAAGGGTATAGTCAGGAGTGTCCATTGAAGTGTAATAGCATTGCTGTCATTCTCTATGTAAAACTTCCTGGCAGATTAAAACTGTGTGTCGGACTGAGATTCAAACTCGGGACCTTTGCCTTCCGCGGACAAGTGCTCTACCAACAGAGCTACCCAAGCACGACTCACGCCCCGTCCTCACAGCTTTACTTCTGCCAGTACCTCGTGTCCTACCTTCGAGTCTCGGTCCAGCACAAAGTTTTAATCTGCTAGGACGTTTCACATCAGCGCACACTCCGCTGCAGAGTGAAAATCTCATTCTGTATTCTCTATGTAGCCTACATACACGATCTGGCGGGCAAGGTGAGCAGCGATCTGCTGCTGTTTGCTGATGATGCTGTGGTGTACAGGAAGGGGTCGTCGTTGAGTGATTGTAAGAGGATACAGGCTGAATTATACAAAATTCCTGTTTGGTGTAATGAATGGCAGCTAGCTCTAAATGTGAAAAAATGGAAGATAATGCAGATGAGTAGGGAAAAAAAATCCCTTAATATTCGAAGATAGCATGAGCAGGTCCGCGTATTCCCACGAAAAGTCCCAGAAACTTCTCATTCAACCACGTACGTATGACATTTGCAAAGTCATATTGTGCGCTATCTTGCATAAAAATAGTGTCTTCGATGTTATCCCATGCAGATACTGTGGGGCAGTTGTAATTTTCAAGCATCTGCAGGTTGCGTTCTGCGTCCATTGTGTCACGCAGGGTAAATGACCCAACAACATTTGTGATAGTCATTCCACACCACGTGGTCACTTCTGAGCGAGACTGCATCTGCTCCACCCTAACACCAGGATCTTTTTCCGCACAGAAATGGCCGCTGTGGCGATTGGTAAAGCCTCCCAGGTGTAATACGGCCTCGTATCTCCAGAGGATGTTAAACAGCCGAGGCCAATCTTAGTGCCCACTCAGCATCGATTCACCACAATCCATTCTACACTCGCCGTGTTGCGGTGTCAGCTATAGCACACGACGAGCTTTCCATGTTCGATAGTTAAATTCTTTGTGCAAAATCTGACATACTGGGCATGTTGTGAGACCTCTTTCACGTGCTGTCTCATGTGTTGATTTCGAATGACTGTGTACAAACATTTCCTCCACAAACGCCATTTTTTCATCAGATTGAGAAAGGATGGATGACCAGTTTTTCTTGCATAATTTGAGACTGCGATCATTAACTTTCTATGACAATTCTTTATTGTGTCTGGGAGAAGTGTGGCATTCACTTCATTCACAGAACGCCACCATCTCTGAATGAGGACGAGGGAATTCGGCACTTCATAAAGCGTGGCAACATGTGCTCGCTGTTGAACGGTCAGGCGATCGGCAATATTTTCAATTACTGTTTATGGCTTTTCTCAAGGCAACCCTCTGTATTGCAGAAAATGTAAATGCAGGCGTTCGCGGGAGAGAGAAGGGGGGGGGGGGGGGGGAGAGGAAGGGGAGGATGGTGGCAGATTAAGAGCGGTATTGAGGGGCGGCCCGTTTCGGGCCTCTAGTCCTAGGGAGGGGGGAGGGGGGAGGGGGGGGGGAGGTCTCGAGGGTCTCGAGATCTGGAGGCCCCTCCCAGGATCAGAACATTTTGAATGAAATCCCAAACAGTGTCAAAATATGTGCAGTAAATAAAAGGCATTTCGAGGGCCCATCCGTATGCAAAATATAAACGTAGGTACCTGCTTATCTATTATCAGGCTATGGCAATTGTCAATGGATGTGTTCAGAATTTTTAGAATTATTGTAAAACGTTGTATGAAACTTAGAAACGGTTGAATGATAACCAGTTGCCTGTTAGACGCCATTATTCTACATGAGACTTTTTTTGGTACCTAGACCAAACACATAGGTGTACTACCAATACAGTTAAAAATACGTGCTTAAGTGCAGTGAAGTGTTTACCAGTGATTTATTAATATTTAACCAAAGTATTACACTCTAAAAATTACTTTTTCAAACGTTACGCGTAATTATTATACAGTCTGCTTTATGAATATGAAAATCCAACTAGACGTTCTAGAGGATACGTCAAAAGACATTCAACAGCAGCTAGAACAAGATGGGCTGCACATTGCGTTGCTTAAGGGTCGAGGTTATGATGATACAGCGTCAGTGTCAGGCATACATGGAGGAGTACAACGAAAAATCAGTCCAAAAGATCTATTCAGTACTTGTGCTAATCTTTCGATACATCTTTGAGGAGTTTAAGTGTTGCGTCACCTGTTTTGGAACTGTAGAGCAGGTACATTCATTCTTCTCGTCTTCTATGTATAAATGGCAATTGCTAGTAGGAAAAACAGCAAAAAGTTTGAAACGACTACCTGATACTCGCAGGAGTGTTCATTACAATTCAGCTGAAGTGATAAAAGAAAACGTGGAAATAATTGCGAGCGCTTCGAAAGATTTGTGAGTTCCATCGAAAGGAAACCTTGATACTAGATCTGCAGCAAGCTGGCTCCTTTCAGCTGTATGTAATTTTATCGTTTTGACCCATGTCAACTTTTGGCACACCATACTAGAGGAAACAAATTTAATCCAACAATATCTATAGCATCCACAAATGACTTTGCATGAATCACTCACCAAATTACAAACCCTGAATGAGGTTTTAGTGACGGAACTAACTACAGTTATAGACAATGCTGTAATTGATGAAAGATGAATTGTGCTTGAAGCTTCAGATGCAGCTCTGGTGGTAGCACTGGTTGTGATGAGTTTGATAAGGAGCAGGTGCTGCGAGAAATAAAAAGGTATCACAGGCATCTACGTGCAGCCGATACGAGTGTGGACGTTGCTGCTAGAAGCACAGCCCAAAAAGATCTTTCAGTTTATAATTCAATATAATTCATTACCCTATTCATCAATTATAATCCTATACTCCTTGACCATCTGTGTCTCAGTCTCATCAAGCGAGAGAATTTTTTCTAAATTGAATTTAATAAACAATCATCTTCACCCTACCATGAATCAAGAACGACTAGATAATCTGTCGAATTTATCTGCTGGTAAAGTTTCATATGAAGTATATTTCAACGACGTTAATGAGGATTTCAGTAAATTAAAGACACGAAAACATGTATTAAAATAATATCAACAGTGACTACTACCTCGTACTAATGTTACGAAACTAGCTGATAATTTAGTTCTACAAGCTTTGTTTTCAGACATATAAAATAAAATGTAATTTTGCTGTTTTATTCTTTATTATTTCTTTGCACTCTACCTGATGGGTGCTATGCTAAATCCTGATTCGTTTTCTAAGATTCTCACCTATACCTTTGAAACACAACTAGCTCTTTACACCCATGAAGTAATAAGTGCTACCGACAGGGGATGTCAAATTGATTCCATATTTTTAGATTTCCAGAAGGCTTTCGACACCGTTCCTCACAAGCGCCTTCTAATCAAACTGCGTGCCTACGGAGTATCGCCTCAGTTGTGCGACTGGATTCGTGATTTCCTGTCAGAAAGGTCACAGTTCGTAGTAATAGGCGGAAAGTCATTGAGTAAAACGGAAGTAATATACAGAGTTCCCCAAGGAAGTGTTATAGGCCCTCTATTGTTCCTGATCTATATTAACGACATAGGAGACAATCTGAGTAGCCGTCTAAGATTGTTTGCACATTATGCTGTCATTTACCGTCTTGTAAAGTCATCAGATGATCAAAACGACTTACAAAATTATTTATGTAAGATGGTGCGAAAAGTGGCAATTGACACTGAATAAAGAAAAGTGTGAAGTTATTCACATGAGTACTAAAAGAAATCAGCTAAATTTCGATTACGCTATAAGTCACACAAATCTGAGGGCTGTAAATTCAACTAAATTCTTAGGGATTGCAATTACAAATAGACTAAATTGGAACGATCACATAGATAATATTGTGGGTAGAGCAAACCAAAGACTGCGATTCATTGGCAGAACACTTAGAAGGTGCAATAAGGTCTACCAAAGAGACTGCTTACACTACGCTTGTCCGCCCTAATCTGGAGTATTGCTGTGCGGTGTGGGATCCGCATCAGGTGGGACTGACAGATAACATCGAAAAAGTACGAAGAAGGGCGGCTCGTTTTGTGTTATCGCGAAATAGGGGAGATAGTGTAATAGACATTATACGTGAATTGGAGTGACAATCATGAAAAGAAAGGCGCTTCTCGTTGCGACGGGATCTTCTCATGAAATTTCAATCACCAGTTTTCTCCTCCGATTGAGAAACCATTCTGTTGGCACCCACCTACATAGGGAGAAATGATCATCACGATAAAATAAGAGAAATCAGGGCTCGCACGGAAAAATTTAAGTGCTCGTTTTTCCCGCGTGCCGTTGAAAGTGGAACGGTAGAGAGGCAGCATGAAGGTGGTTCATTGAAGCCTCTGCCAGGCACTTTATTGTGAATAGCAGAGTAATCACGTAGATGTAGATGAAGTATGCGTATTACAATAACTGTAGTGTAGATTACACACATTCCAAATACTTGAGGTTTTTTGGTCAGTCATTATATCGATATTATTCATTTTTGGGAAAGATACACTGCAAATACATCAGTTTCTAAGGAGACGATTTACATCGTTTATTTTTCACGGACCTCCGATGGTCTCGGACCGCCACCGGGGAAGGGACCGAGGGAGACGGAACAAATGCCGAGCGTGGAGCTCAAGTCCGGCCTGGCAGCCAGATATTTGCAGCTGTATCGGTGCCAATATGGCAATAGGGGATCGGACACAGCTGACGCATGCCCACGTCGTGAGTATAGAAATTCAAATCTTAGTTAATGACCTATACTTAGACACTATCTCCATTATGATTCCAGCGATATCAAAACTTCTACAGGCATTTTATAATACCTAGTTACCTTCCTGCATGTTCACTATTAAATTTTTCTTATGTGTCCCTCATTCAACACGATCTCCTCAATATGGGTCTATATAATGAACAATATACCCAATATTATCTATCGTAAGGAGTTATATGAATGAGGACCTCAGTTTAACCCCTGCCTAAACACTATGATAAAATTAACTACAATGATGGATGAAAACGGTAATGCAGAATCGAAATCGTGAACACTATCGGTCTCTGGAAAGTATGTTTATTTGTGGGATTTTGAAAAAAAAACATACTATGAACAACAGTAAAGTTCATTGCATTCAGATACTCAAATAAAATATTTCAGTGGACTTGAATAAACCGGTTCAACAACTGTAAGATTTTATGCTACTTATTGGCTGCAGTGAACTTTATTCTTATGAGGAATACGCTTATTAGCCAAAATATTATGACTTCTGCCATCCGCGAGATTGAATGCCACCCTGGTGGCATTGTGCTCACTTGACGCTTTCAGCAAAGTATATAAGCGGCTCAGCCAATGGGGTCATCCACTGACAGAAAATACTTCGACAAAAGGCACATTGCTATAGCCCGCCGCCTGCCAACGAGCTTCTCGGAAACGACAGTAGTGGTCGGCTGTTCACCTGCTGCTGACGTGACCATCTATGGAATATGGTTGAAGGATGGTGAATCCAAGAGTAGGCGATAACGTGTTGGACGTACAGTCCTAACGTGTTGGAGGTACAGCCCTCATCAAGGAAGGTAGAAACTGGTGGCTTGCTTGCCGTGTACATCAGGATAGGCAGCGATCGATGGTAGATCTGGCGACAGAGTACAATGATGGTGCAGGCAGAAGTGTTTCGGTGCACACCGTTTAGCGCACATTGTGGGGCGCCGCGGCAGACGATGCCAACGTGTTTCCATGTTGTCTCAACGATATTGTCAGTTACGATTGCATTCGGCACGCCATCGTTAAGACTGGACGGGGAGTCAATAGAAGCACATTTCTTGTTACGTCAGGTCGGTGATCGTATCCGGATTCACCGTCACCCAGGACAGTGGAAACATGTACCACGTGATGGACGCAGGCCGTTGCAGACCGTGATATGCCTTTGGGGAGGAGGGACTCAGCTTTCACGGGACCTGTGGTAGTAATCGAAAGCAACGTAATTGCTGTGGATTTCGTGAACATTATTTTGAACCATCTCCATCGCTTCATGTTTGATGTCTTCGCCGACGGCGATGGCATCTTCCTCCGGATGACCCTCCGTGTCACAGGCCACAATCGTGCTGCAGTGGTTTCAGAAGCATGTTAGAGAACTCACATTGGTGTCTTGGCCACCAAATTCACCTGATCGGAATCAGATGGAATATACCTGGGACATTATCGGACGCCAGCTCCACGCTCAAGGACCGGCAGCACGGCATTTTCGGAAAACTGCACGTACAGTTTGCTACTAAATAGCTCTGGAAACCTACCAAGTCTCGCATTTCTTTTGTAACAGAAAATCTCTGTATCTCACAAAAATATTTGTATGTATGTTCAACATCTCCTCCTAAGCTATTGGATCGATTTCAACCAACTCATGCAGCGCCTAAGAATGAGAATACTTACAGCGAGTTGTAACAAAAATTAGTTGTAATTTCAGACGTTCATCCCCCCCCCCCCCCCCCACACACAAACGACGAAAGGAGAAAATTTTATCGTATACTACTTTTTTGCTGTTAATGAAGTAAAACTGCGGCATCAGGCACGATGTATTAATTTATTACTTCTTTACTCCTGACTCTACTCGTAGCTCATTTCACAGACAGTATCCACGTATATCACTGACGATACCTGCAAAATTGTATCGTTGTACAACACGAACCTCAGGAGATGTGACGTCATAAAACTGAGCTGCATGAAAAACTACCTCATCTTAAAACGGAGCACAGATTAGCCATGCTATATCCAGCCAGTGTTTGATAATGAGAACAGTTAACGTCTTTAAACATAGTATCAAAAAAAATTCTAAACTTTTTCTAGCTTACATACTTCACGTCAAATATTTAGCACATTAACTCAGTTGCAAAGTAATCAGAAGCTCGAAGGTGTTTTGTAAATGAGAGTTTGATTCTTTAAATAGTCGGGGATTTACTGACCACTTACTGTCTGGAAAGGAATACTGTGGAGTTAAGAACCACCTGCATCCCATGGGGCTAGGAAGCGAAAGAACATGACAGTGAAGCGTAACTCAGAAAAATATGGAGCAACTTCATCCAAATTTGTTAGGTACATGACTTGTTATTAGTATAAAGATACTGTGGGAGTAAGATTCCCCACTACGACTAGAGATGGGTGTACAGATGATAAGGAGTGACGTAACAATGTTCCCATACGACCTGTTGGCATTTATTTCCTGTATACAATTTACATTGAATACTTTTAAAAATACTAAGTGCAATTTGTCACTTGTTTGAGCTGTGCAGTGTGTCAATCACGTCCCTACAATGAGCTCTGCAGCGATTTTTGTCAACCCATATGAGGACCTAACATCAAACCGCGGGGCTGAATAAATTTTACATCCCTCTCTGGAGTCATATGGTGTAAAACAGCAGAGAATCAGACATACATGAGCGCGGTATATGTATCACATACACGTACGTTGAACATCTCCTAAGCGTCTAGATCGATTTTAACCAAACATGGTACATATATTACTTAACATCTGGAGAGAAATACTGTTGGGATTAGAATCATCAACCACCCATTGTGGTTGGGGGTGGTGTGTCAACGAGTTGATGGACAGGGAAGGAGACAAATAAATGGCTCTGAGCACTATGGGACTCAACTGCTGAGGTCATTAGTCCCCTAGAACTTAGAACTAGTTAAACCTAACTAACCTAAGGACATCACAAACATCCATGCCCGAGGCAGGATTCGAACCTGCGACCGTAGCGATCTTGCGGTTCCAGACTGCAGCGCCTTTAACCGCACGGCCACTTCGGCCGGCCTGGGGTAGGAGACGATGGACTGAAAGAGAGGGAATGAGGAGAATGACAGAGGGAGGGGTAGGAGGAGATAGATAGAGAGGGAGTAGAGGAGAAGATGAACTAATGGAAGATTAGAATAAATAAATAAGCGGACACCAGTGGATTTCTCAGCTTGTAGATTTTAAAAAGCTGACCTACGGACTTTCGCTCGGTGGAATCCTGACAGCAACGCCGCCGTGTTGAAGAATGCTATTCGTGCAGCGACAGGACGTCGTGTTACGACTCAAACTGTGCACAATAGGCTGCATGATGCGCAACTTCACTCCCCATGCCCATGGCGAGTTCCATCTTTGCAACCACGACCCTATGCAGCACAGTACAGATGGGCCCAACAACATGCCGAAAGGACCATTCAGGATTGGCTCAAAAAATGGTTGAAATGGCTCTGAGCACTATGCGACTTAACTTCTGAGGTCATCAGTCGCCTAGAACTTAGAACTACTTAAACCTAACTAACCTAAGGACATCACACACATCCATGCCCGAGGCAGGATTCGAACCTGCGACCCTAGCGGTCGCTCGGCTCCAGACTGTAGCGCCTAGAACCGCATGGCCATCAGGATTGGCACCACGTTCTCTTCACCGATGAGTGTCGCATATGCCTTCAACCAGACAACCGTAGGAGACGTTTTTGGAGGCAACCCGGTCACGTTGAACGCCGCTGGTGGTCATCCAAGGCGCCGTAACAGTTGTACGATACTTGAATGCCATTCTCCGACCGATAGTGCAACCATATCGGCAGCATATTGGCGAGGTATTCGTTTTCATGGACGACAATTCGCGCCCCCATCGTGCAAATCGTGTGGATGATTTCCTTCAGGATAACGACATCGCTCGACTAGAGTGGCCAGCATGTTCTCCAGACATGAACACTATCGAACATGCCTCGGATGGGTTAAAAAGGGCTGTTTGTGGACGACGTGACCCGCCAACTACTCTGAGGGATCTACGCCGAAACGCCGTTGAGGAGTGGGACAATCTGGATCAACAGTGACTTGATGAAAAGGAGGCTTCAAGAAATCTATAGATAAATCTAGAATAAGATCCGATACCAATCACAAATGACTTGGCAATATCAAGTGAATTTTATCCATTATGGATGCTATTGAACTCAGTGACTGTTTCAATATAGGGAAACTGATAGCGGATCTAATTCTGCACCCTGTAAAGCAAAAGTCATTGAGTCCAGCGTCATCCATTATGGATAAAATTTACTTAAATCTATAAACATTTGCTTCTTAAATTGTAGAATGACTGCTTTCTCTTCACATAAGGAAGATATTAGTTACGATAAAAGAGCCACAGCATCTTCACACACAACATATAGTTGCATTAATAAGCGTAGTGCATGTTTCTATAATGTGGTCATACTCTACGGAACGGGAAATGAACCAGATGTTGTAGCATTTTACTACAGCTTTCTGGTGTTGCGACTGTTCTGTAGACTATAGTATCATCCGGAGATACTCTCACAGAACTTTCGACATTATCCACTACACCATTTATACAGGGGGTATCATAATAAATGGCATAAATGCATTCAGTTGAAAGTGCGCAACACTAGAAGCAAAAATGTCTCAGTAACAAGAGCTCTAAAACTCATACCTTAAGAGCTATGAGCACTTCTTCATCTTCGATACCGTGAAACAAATCTCTTCTACTGCAGCGTCTTTGCCTTCCATATTTATGAGGAGGTAGTATGGATCAAAACATGAAAAAATGTCAAACAAACATGGGCTCGAATGGCCGTGCCTTAAGAGCTATGAGCACTTGTTCAGTAGAAGATACGTATTTCACGGTAGCGAAGATGAAGAAGTGCCCACAGCTCTTCAGGAGGCCATGTTTACTGAGAAGTTTTTGCTTCTAGTATCGTGTACTTTCAATTGTATGCGTCTACGCCATTAATTATGATACACCCTGTATACATTGCGAATAGTAACATCCTGTAACTCTCCTTTGGGGTACATCTGACTATAGTAGAGCATCAATTGGTCGATTAACCGAAAGGGTCCCATGCCATCCACTTGTGCTACAGGCATCTATTTCTTTGGCGCTGCTGCTTCCTTCCTTACGGTGCCAGCAACGAGCAACCACGTGCGTCACCCCCAACCTCTAGTCGTCACGCGTCAGCTGCGTGTGTATCTTCACTATTAACATCGCGCTCTAGTTGTACCGTTCGCAATGCCGAATAAACATGAATACTTTGTTATCAGTGTTTTCGATAAACTTAAAGTAATAGACCAATTGAAGAACGTTGCTAGTGGCTCAAGTTTCGCTAGAAAATATGTATTTGAGCATGTCACAATATTAGATATTAAAAAGAACAGTGATGTCATAAAATTTGCGAGTCGACTTGACAACGAAGACGGAACCTCACACAGAAAAGAGTTGAAAATGGAAGAAAACCGGGATTTAGGCACTGCAGTTTACACACGATTCATGCGGGTACACCCTAGCAAAGTTCAGCCAATAGGTGGTCCTTTGATTTGCGATAACATAATGAAATGATCGTATGGCATAGTTGGCCGGGATGCGGCCGATAATGAGGATGAACTGATAATGGGGACAACATCCAGTTCACGAGTGGAGAAAATCTCCAACCCGGCCGGGAATGGAACACAGGCCCAGTGCATTGGTGGTAAGCACGTTACCACACAGCTAAGCACTCGGACTGATTTGCGACAAAGCGCCGGCCGGTGTGGTCGTGCGGTTAAAGGCGCTTCAGTCTGGAACCGCGTGACCGCTACAGTCGCAGGTTCGAATCCTGCCTCGGGCATGGATGTGTGTGATGTCCTTAGGTTAGTTAGGTTTAAGTAGTTCTAAGTTCTAGGGGACTGATGACCACAGAAGTTAAGTCCTATAGTGCTCAGAGCCATTTTTGTGCGACAAAGCGCTTGAAACGAATAAGAATTTTTTTTGGGGGGGGAGGGGGGGTAATGCTGATTTGACAGTGATTATCAGCTGCCTTTGCGTTTCGGATCTAGGCATGGAATTAGGGAATTGGGCATTCAAGGTGAAAAACTGCCAGCTAATACTGAAGCAGTAAAACATTTTAAAGAGTCTTAAAACTGACAGGCAAGGAGGGCTATAACAGAACCACTGTGAACAATGTTGGCGAAACTGGTTTGTATTGGAAGAAAATGTCAACAAAATTCCTAGTTTCCAAGAAAGAAATGTCAGCACCTGGTTATAAGGCAAGCAAATCTCGTATCACTGCTATGGTATGCGGAAATGTTACCGGAACCCATAGGCTACCTTTGCTGATCGTAGGAATGTTTAAGAATCTGCCGTGTTTCAGAAGACTTAAGAAATTTTCGGTCACTTTGTAACACCAATATCGATTTTGAGTAGATTATACTATGTTACTTATATGTATGTTACTATGAAGTGGTTGTTCTTTAGTACATAAGGCCATTGATTTGTGGGAGGAAATTTAAAGTTTGTTATGTACCGGGTGATCAAAAAGTCAGTATAAATTTGAAAACTGAATAAATCACGGAATAATGTAGATAGAGAGGTACAAATTGACACACATGCTTGGAATGACATAGGGTTTTATTAGAACCAAAAAAATACAAAAGTTCAAAAAATGTCCAACAGATGGCGCTTCATCTGATCAGAATAGCAATAATTAGCATAACAAAGTAAGACAAAGCAAAGATGATGTTCTTTCTAGGAAATGCTCAATATGTCCACCATCATTCCTCAACAATAGCTGTAGTCGAAGAATAATGTTGTGAACAGCACTGTAAAGCATGTCCGGAATTATGGTGAGGCATTGGCGTCGGATGTTGTCTTTCAGCATCCCTAGAGATGTCGGTCGAGCACGATACACTTGCGACTTCAGGTAACCCCAAAGCCTATAATCGCACGGACTGAGGTCTGGGGACCTGGGAGGCCAAGCATGAAGAAAGTGGCGGCTGAGCACACGATCATCACCAAACGAGGAACGCAAGAGATCTTTCACGCGTCTAGTAATATGGGGTGGAGCGCCATCCTGCATAAACATCGTACGTTCCAGCAAGTGTTTATCAGCTAGGCTGGTGATGATGCGATTCTGTAACATATGGGCGTACCTCTCACCCGTCACGGTAGCAGTTACAAAACCAGAATCAGGCATTTCTTCGAAGAAAAAAGGCCCGATAACGGTAGATGTGGTAAATCCAACCCATACCGTGACTTTCTCGTCGTGCAATGGAGTTTCCACGACAGTTCTAGGATTTCCGGTAGCCCAAATTCTGCAGTTGTGGGCGTTGACAGACCCTCGGCGCGTGAAATGAGCTTCGTCGGTCCACAACACGTTACTCAACTAATCGTCATTTTCCGCCATCTTTTGAAACGCCCACACCGCAAATTCCCTCCTCTTCTCTAAATCGCCAGGTAACAGTTCATGATGCCAATGGATTTTGTACGGATAGCATCGGAGGGTACGCCTAAGTGTCATCCAAACAGTAGTGTATGGAATGCCGGTGCGACGTGCGACTGCACGAGAGCTGACTTCCCCATGCGTAGACGAACCCGCTACAGTCTCCATTTCTTCCTGAACTGTCTCAGCAGCATTATGCCTTGTGCTCAGTCGGTCACTATGGGGTCTATCGTCTAAACAATCCGTGGCTTCGAACTTCGAAATCATTCTCGCCACAGTTGCATTTGTCAAGGGACCTTTACTCGTTCGAATCCCCTTCCTATGGCGATAGGATCGTAACGCTGAACTAGTACATTCCACATTCTGATAATACAGCTTCACTAAAAGCGCCTTTTCAGGTAACGTCAACATGCTGCGACTGCTGGCGCATCTGTTTCTCTCTCTCATTACAGCTCCTTTAATACACGATTGTCATGCGCAGTCACTGACGTGTTGCTGTCCAACGCCATCTGTCGGACATTTTGTGAACTTTTTTTTTTTTCTAATAAAACCCCATTTCATTCCAAACATGTGTGTCAATTTTTACCTCTCTATCTACATTATTCCGTGGTTTATTAAGTTTTCAAATTTATGCTGACTTTTTGATCACACAGTATGTATTGTAAAAATTAAAGCATGCTTAAAATCAATGAAATTTTATAATGTATGTCTGCTCACAACAGAAAATCTACATATTGGAAGTTGGTTCATGCTTAGGGAATATGTATTGTAAAGTATAAATAAAAGCTGTAGGGAAACCCCCCCCCCACCCCCCCTTTCCCCCGCTACGGAAGTGGCTTGGCGTACGGTAAAAGGTGGTTGTGGCGGTCAATCTGGGCGGCTACTTGGTGGGAACGCTACGCAGTCAGTGGCTAGCCGTTGTACGGTAAACTTCGAGGGTGCCAAGTGAGGCATTTGGAAGCCGTTTATATGGAAATTTGCCTCACATGTGGTTTCGGCTGTTGCATGGTGCTCTTGGTATTACGGAATGGCTCTAAAACGAGAAAAATCCATCGCCAAGAAGAAATTGTAAAGAGCATTCAACATAGAGTGTGTGAAACCAGTTAGCCGCCACATTACTTGTCACCAGTATTTCGCCACTGCTCCGCCAATTTCAGGAACACAGATATGTATTACAGCATGGACCAGCATATTTGTGTGAGTGTTTTTTCAATAATAATTCGAGTGCTATAAACCTGTGTTTGAACCTTAAAGTTTTCTTAATAATGAACCGATGCAGGATCCCATCCTAAATGTGCAGAAACCGAATATCCCGTTTCTAACTAAATAGTGATTTGGTATTGTATTAAATGTGAAAAAGTTCAGTGCCAATGGGTGTAAATGTTTCTATCTAAAATACTTGCTTCTCAGGTGAAAAAGGCAGATGAATTGAACTTATATGAAACGTAAATTTGTTTTGATTGTTACCATTGTGTTTGAGTAATTTGATTTAAAGGACGAAAATATAAATTATTTCAGGTGGGTTTAGGAACCAATAATAGTGAATTTCACTTTGGTTTTGAAATAATAATGGAGTTGCCTGGAGAGACAGTATCAGTTTATGGGCCCATTGTCGTTTTTCTCATATGAGATAGATAATTGGGTCTTTGTTGTTACTAAAGAAATCTGATGCATTCCCACAAATGAGAGTATAAAAAGTATCTATGTAGTATTATTTGATTTCAGTTTAGTATTTATATATTAGCAACTCAGAACTCTCTTCATGCCCAACTTTAGTCCAGTGTTTCATATAGTAACATCGTAGTGCTGTGTTGATTAATGATTGCAATAGTATCTATTATTATTAAGGGGGAAGTACCATTTATCTTCCTATGATTACTGATTTGTGAAAATGGTAACTACTGTACTTCAACTTAGTTCGCCCTGTAGTCCTGAGTATCCAGTGCACTATTCAAGGGAGTGTTAATGAAAGCCACTTTAGCTACTCATATTCAATTTCCTTGAAATAATGTTTCAAATTATTATGCCTGATTAGGCTGGCGACTGTTTGTTATTTCATTTGTATGCACTTCTCTACTTTCATTACCCCTAAAGTAAAGCCTTTTAAGTTTTCTATTAATTGCCAATGGTACAAAATTAATGTTCGACACCCTCTATCCATTAAGGAAACACACGGTCAAAATATCAAAAATCTTCCCAAATGGTAACGCTAGTTTGTGTTAGTGTTATATTTGACGCAAACTTGCAGAAGAGCGTTATAGCCTCAAGAATCAAAAGAATTCATGGATGGATACAAATATTTTTACAGAATGGTATGACATTGTATTTATATTTGAAGTCAAAAAGCATCAACATACAATTGGTAATTCTGGAAATATTTTGTTGTTGACTGATAACGCGCAAGTCATCGCTCAAATCTCTCGATGCAAAGAGAAAATGACAAGGTTAAAGTTGTTTGTTTGCTCATAAATTTACTTCAGACGGTATTATAGAAAGGCGTTGGTGCATGTAGTTCTGGTTGACACCGGAATTAATTCGAAGGCAGCAGAAACTTGAGATACTGTGAAGGGCACTACTCAGGCAGAAGGTTGGAACACTCCCCTTCCATAGGATGAGCTTATCTCTGCAACTGAAAACTCACCAAATACACAATTTATATCGCAACTGGCTGGGCTACTTAAAGAATCTTCACGATTTTAAGGTTGTGACCGGGAAAACATTCAGGACTGGAATGTGATGCCAATGACCCTGGTTAATCAATTATTGACGGATGACGAAGTCATTGTTGTTATGATCGACGACCAAGACCCTTCCGATGAAGAAGATCCTAGCCTCAACCATACTGTCTTGAGATGGCTATTAAGCGGTCTGAAAATGAGGAGGTTATGCTGTTGTCCAATTACTGTGTTTAAGACATACATATAAAATGTATGCAACATTGTTTTTAATACACGTATCCATTTCTTTGTTTCACATTGCTTCCATGACAGAGGCATCTTGTCTTTCTTACATGACAGGTAATCCGAAAAAATAAATTATTCGAACAGCCCTAGTCCCGAGATGTTTCGGATAATCGGTGTTCTACTGTATTTCGTCCATTTAAGAACAGCGTGGCGATTCCTATCTCCTAGAAAGCTGTACAAAAAGGTCCAGTACTAACAGATTAGTTCGTAATCATTCAGTAATTTTTATCAGATATTTTCAGTGTAGCAGCTAATGTGGTATTATAAATTATGACACTGAAAAATATTAGTGGGTGCCAGCGAATTGTGAACCTTGTACTCCCTCCGTCTTTTTGTCGCGTTTAACATAACGTTGGCAGCGTACTGGTTCGTGCAGGGATAAGAACAAATTTGGAACTATTGCAGGAAAGCTATGTTGGGGTGGTCAGACCGGAATTGAAGTATATTTTTCCATAAAGCGTTCCGTCATGCCACCCCTTAACTCCGTGCATACGCGTCAACATTCACGGAACCATTTGACTACAAGTTAGTGCAGGAAACGGAAACACTTTGCATCACGATGAAAGCAAATATGATAAATTTATTATAGTTTAAATTACTCTGTGGATGATTTACCAAATGGTATATCACTCTCTTAACCGAGTAATTTCAGTTGTCAGAGAAACAGAGCATTAATTCCAGAATGAGATTTTCACTCTGCAGCGGAGTGTGCGCTGATATGAAACTTCCTGGCAGAGTAAAACTGTGTGCCCGACCGAGACTCGAACTCGGGACCTTTGCCTTTTGCGGGCAAGTGCTCTACCATCTGAGCTACCGAAGCACGACTCACGCCCGCCCCTCACAGCTTTACTTCTGCCAGTATCTTGTCTCCTACCTTCCAAACTTTACAGAAGCTCTCCTGCGAACCTTGCAGAACTAGCACTCCTGAAAGAAACGATACTGCGGAGACATGCCAAGTGGCCGTAGTGGAGCAGCAATCAATTGTTTTAGCAAAATGGAGGATATGAAGGAGCGTGCACAAGTGGTCTGGTGGTATGCAGAGACAAAATCGGCGACCCAAGTGCAAAGAAACTTTCGTCGAGTTTACAACAAAGCGCCCCCATCGTTGAAGACTATAAAGAAGTGGTGTGATCAGTTTTTGGCTACTGGGAGTGTTGCAAAAGGGCATGGTGGTGGTAAGCCTGGGATCAGCGAATATCATGTGGAACAAGTGCGGCGGTCATTCGAACAAAGTCCACAGAAGTCAGTGCGACAGGCAGCACGAGAACTTCGTATGAAACGTTCAACAGTGCACAAAGTGCTTCATCAGCGATTACGTTTGTACGCATATAAAGGCTCATTTAGTAATCGCGAAAGCGTTACGGAGATGATAGGTAAACTCCAGTGGAAGACTCTGCAGGAGAGACGCTCAGTAGCTCGGTACGGGCTTTTGTTAAAGTTTCGAGAACATACCGTCACCGAAGACTCAAGCAGTATATTGCTCCCTCCTACGTATATCTCGCGAAGAGACCATGAGGATAAAATCAGAGAGATTAGAGCCCATACAGAAGCATACCGACAATCCTTCTTTCCACGAACAATAAGAGACTGGAATAGAAGGGAGAACCGATAAAGGTACTCAAGGTACCCTCCGCCACACACCGTCAAGTGGCTTGCGGAGTATGGATGTAGATGTAGATGTAGATGCAGGTTGTAAAGAAATCAAGCCTGATGATCGACCAAAGCGAGATGAATTTGCTTCTGTCATGTTAGATCGCATTGCCGCCGACGAGACTTTTTATCACGCGTGATGTTTACTGACGAGGCAACCTTTCACGTGTCGGGGGCTGCCAATCGTCACAAGGTGCGCATCTGGGGGTCCGAAAATCCACATGCACCTAGGGAACACATGCGCGACAGTCCGAAAGTTAACGTGTGGTGTGGTTTGATGATAAATCGCATTGCTGGGCCGTTTTTCCTTCAGGAGCCGACTGTGGATGGAGCCATCTACCTGGACATATTGCAACAATTTGCCGTGCCACAGATAACAGACCTGCAGCCAAATGTGATGTTTCAACAGGACGGTGCACCACCCCATTGGAGCCTTGATGTTCGAAAATTTTTAAATGACACATTCCCGCAACGATGGATTGGCCGTGGAGGTCCAATTCCTTGGCCTCCACGTTCGCCCGACATAACACCCCTCGATTTTTTCTTGTGGGATTATGTGAAAGACCGGGTGTACGCTACACCAGTAAAGGACCTCCAAGACTAGAAATAGCGCATAAGAATTGTCATCAACTCTGTCACAGAACAGATGCTCCGCAACACATGGCACGAAATCGATTATAGACTTGATATTCTTCTCGCTACCCGTGGCTCTCATGTTCAAATGTACTGATCCGTCCACCTGGGTATGAAAACTTGATGAGCTGCTGTATGATTTCCCTGTAATTGTTCGTCAATAAATTATGTTTCCTCTCAGATTTTACGAGTTCAAATGTTTGAGTCTCATTGTGGACACCCTGTATACTAACGTCGGTTTCTCTTGTTTCATGCTGTACTTACTGATCTTCATTTGGTTTCATCACTAGCAATGTGTTTATTTTATGATTTAAAGGATATTTCCGTATTTCATACTTCCTATTGTAAGAGCCTCAGCCAGTTGACGATTTTTTCTTTTCCTCATCTCTCTGTCGCACTCTTCTCTCGGTCTTTCATGGTTTTTGGTTCAAATGGCTCTGAGCACTATGGGACTTAATTTCTGAGGTCATCAGTCCCCTAGAACTTAGATATACTTAAACCTAACTAACCTAAAGACATCACATCCATGCCCGAGGCAGGATTCGAACCTGCGACCGTAGCGGTCGCGCGGTTCCAGACTGTAGCGCCTACAACCGCTCGGCCACTCCGGCCGGCTGACCCTTAGTTGATGGAACCCTTTGCCACATGCCTCTTCCGCCGACACAGACTTGGACACTTACAAATAACAAATCTTACATTTCATTTATCTTCTTTTCCTCAAACCATTAGTGATCCTAATAGCCTTGCTATAATGAGCTCCCTCACAGCACAGCTTTCATTTGACTTTAATAACAGTAGGAAAAGAACGTGATAATGATGGTGCACGATGGAGAACTTTTGATAGTTTCAACTAGAGTCAGTGAAAGGGCCGCAAAAATGCGTCACCTAGTTCTCACAAGCAAACTCGTGCATTACCTGTCCGCATGTTATATTCCTTGTTCATCACATTTTGTTGCAATTCTTGAAAATATGAATAAATTCTTGCTTGAAAGTGTCTCAGGCATGCAGCTGGACTGACTGGTCGTTATGGAAGGAATTTTCGCGGCGTAATGTGCCACCAGCATTCTACTGCTATTCCACAACGGCCAATGTGTCCACCTGAAAGCAATAAAGCCTTTCGAGAACTATATTCGCCGAGAAAATCTACTAACACACAAAGCCAGATTCGTTTGATATCGAACGATAAGTACTGTGTGACGGTAAATACTTCACGTTCTCTTGAAGCTGCCCGCCGAAGCAAACATGTTTAGTGATAATCAACCGGAAACAGAAAAGGATACGGTACTGCTGACGGTGGTGTAGTTGTGCGTCGCATATTCGGAAGCAAGCATCGCACTTTCTAGTCTGGTGCGTGCAGTTTTCGCTGCTGCTAGCAGATGGCTCCAGCAGTCGCCTGTGCAATACATCGACTACAGAGCAAACAGTAATTGATCCACCACGATCCGTCCGTAATTTGGTTATTAGTTTTTCACCTGAACCATCGATGTTATTTTTCATTTTTTCGCTTAGTTGTGTATGATCGTATGGCATATGGTTTAACTTCGCAACATTATTAGTAAAGTACTTTGAGGCGGAAGAAGTATAGTGGGAAGTCGACAATCAACGGACGGGGAGGAGATGGGGACTTCTTCGGAAAATTGTTTTTCAAATTATATAAAAAGCTTCTAGCCTTTCTCTATATTTAGTATCTCTGCAATACCTTTCTCTCTGCATATTTATGTCAATGTATTATGCAACCGATTGTCACTTTAAATGGCTAAATTCCAATGTGCTGAAAAAACTCTCGAAGGTGGAGTACAGTAGTGTACCACATTTAAATCACACTTAAGACAAGAACGAACCCCCCCCCCCCCCCCGCCCCCCCACCCCCCCATCTGCCTTTGGCTCGGGAGTGTCATCTTTGTGCCGCCACTTTCGTGCAGTGTTCTACATTGAGTGTTTTACAGTGGGTGTTCCGTGTTGTGTTTTTTGGGAAGTGTTGCGAACGGCCATCATACTGTCGCTGAGTGTGCCTTTTATCTCTTGCGAACAGAAACCAGACTGTCGCCCTGTTTTTTTTTTTTTTTTTTTTTTTAATTGTGTGTGTGCTGTGTTACTTGTCTGATTCCCGTGTCTTTTATTAACGTTGCCAACCCCTTTTGCTTTCTGTTTTAACTTTCCGCATTTTTCCGCCATTTTACACTTGACGTCACCGTTTTATCGCCTGTTTTTCTTGTTTCTTTTCTTCTTCCGTTTTTTAAAATAAAAGTCTGTAGGCTGTAGAGCAGCGTACTAAGCTGCTGCCAGCCCGCCCCCTTCGGGGGGAATTGAAAATCAATAAAGGAAAAAAAAAAAAAAACAAGAACGAAGAGATTCGGTATTAGTAGCTCAAAAAACATGTCAGTACCAATCAAAGCAGGGACTGCATAAAATCAGATGAGATACATAGAAGGGCTGTCCAAGGGAAATGAACTTGAAGACAGTATTATAGAAAGGGAATAGTAATTAGACAAAGATGAGATAGGAGATATGATACTGCGAGAAGAACTTGGCGGAACACTGAAAAGCCCAAGTCGAAATAAGATACTCGCAGTGGACAACATTCTTGCCGAATTATTAAGATCTGAGGGAGAATATACCACGACAAAACTATTCCACCTGATATGCAAGATACATGAATAGATGAAACGCCCTCATACTTCAAGAAGAATATAAGACTATCTTCAAAGAAGAAAAGTGCTGACAAATGTGAACATTACCAATCTCTCTGTCTAACAACTCACGGTTACAAAATAATGAGACGAATTATTTATAAAGGAATGAAAAAAAAACTGGCGGAAGCCGATTTCGGGGAAGATCAGTTCCAGATGCGGACAAATGTACGGCAAACGATCGTTTATATCGTTAGTAGATTTATGGACTGCTTTTAACCAGAATACACACAGTTGAACAGCATGGATAGTGTCTTGAAGATAGGTTATAAGACGAATATCGACAAAAGCAAGTGCAATGGAATGTGCAGAAATAAATCGTTCGGTGTTGAGGGAATTATATCAGAAAATGAGACACTGAAAGTAGTATATGAATTTTAATGTTTGGGCAGCGGCATTACTGATGATGGGTGACGTAGGGAAGACGTAAAATACAGACTGGTAACAGTAAGAAAAGCATTTCTCGGAAAGATAAGTTTGTTAATATGAGATGTAAATTTGAACCTTAGGAAGTATTTTTTGAAGGTTTTTATCTGGAATGTTGCCTTGTATGGAAGTGAAAAGTGGACGATAAGCAATTCAGACAAGAAGAGAATAGAAGCTTTTGAAATGAGATGCTACAAAGGAATGCTGAAGGATGGATGGGTACATCAAATAACTAATGTGGGGGTACTGAATCGAACTGAGTAAAAAGTAAGGAGTGGAGGTGCATGTGGGGACAAAAAATTGCAGTGAGAGACCAGGGTACAAATATAGCAAGCAGGTTCAAATGGATGTTGGCTGCAGTACTTATGTAGAGATGAATAAGCTTGCACAGGACAGACTAGCGTAGAGAGCTGCATCAAACAAGTCTTTGAACTGAAGACCACATCAAAAACAACACCATTTTCCTGTGGAGTTCAGTAGTTTGGCTCTGAGCACTATGGGACTTAACATCTATGGTCATCAGTCCCCTAGAACTTAGAACTACTGAAACCTAACTAACCTAAGGACAGCACACAACAGTTCAGTAGTTTCTCAGCACTTCAGGAAGGAGAGTGAATGCCATAATTTATTAAGGATATCATGCATATTTGCTATATTGCTGCCACTGGTGACAAATGTTATATTGATTTTTGTAAATTATTTAGTGGACCATACATAAACGTTACATTATAACTTGTGAGGGGTAGCTTTACTCTTACGTTACTGTACCAAGATAAACGTAAATAAACAAATCTAGACGTTCGTGGACAAGGAGGAAATGTAAGGGAGATGTAATGCGATACACAGTCAACACTGTGTCCTTGAGGGTGTACAGTATATAACGCTTAGCTACAGAATACGATGTTCTAATCTCATAATTCTTATTCGTTATCACGTATACAAAGTTGCATTGGGCCATGTAGTATTACATATTGATAATATATGTATTAATAAGAATATGCATGAACGAGATCCGTTAGCTGGCTGTACGATTGTTCAACAAATGACCGTTAAATAATAGAACTATTCACACAGAAAACGCAGGCATCGCTTGCTGGGGACACATCGACCGTTGTAATTTATGAACAGATAAGTGACCAGAGGTTTACTAGCTGGAGTACCTAGGTATGTATTTATTCCAATCTTCTATTAGTCCATCTCCTCCTTCAACCTCTCGCTGTCCATCTCCCCTTCCTTCCATCTCCTACTCTTTCCTCTTTCTCACCATCTCTTTCTCTCCTCTCTCTCTCTGTCCATGTCCTCATCTTTACTTTCAGTGACAATTTCCTCCAGCCCCCTCTCTGTTCGTCTTCTTCCCCTCCCTCTCTTTCCATCTCCTCCTCCCACCTCTCAGTCCATCGCCTTCTTTCCCTCTACCTTGTGATGTACCTTTTGCATTTATTGTTTTTATGTTTTCGTTTTCTTTAAAGGCAAAGAGAAAAGATGAAGTGGTAGCCCAGCGTAGAGCCTGCGCCTACCGTCAGGTATTTTTGATTTTCAAATGTTAAAAAACGTAAGATCTTTTTCCTGTGCCTCGGTAAGAGGAAGGACTTGCTCTCTGCTAATAAAGGAGGGTAGACGCACGTTGTTTTAGAGCGCAATCGGCGGTAGCCATTTTGATTATGGGAATAACTGAATAGACTGTATTTCTTTATGTGTGTCAATTAGTGAAAAATTGAATTATTATTCGAAGTAGTACTGTAATAAGAAGAACTGAAGCCCACCTGTGTACTTCGGAGTTATCACGAATATCCGATTACCATATCGTGGACATGGTCAAGATTTTGTAGGAGGATACGGTGGTCGGACGTAGTATTATTAATTGGTAAGCATAAATCTACAGCAATAGAAAGACTATTTCGTCCATGTAGAACTAATATGAACTAATATGAGCTCATTTACAGGCATAGCCCAGCTTATTGTGCTTGTGCGGGCGCCGAAACATTAATCTCATTAATTCCATATATCTAAACATGTTTTTTAATATACAGGGCGAGTCAAAAGTCCTTGGACACCTTCATAAGTTGGAAGATTAAGGGAAAATTGAAATGTGATGATGGGAACATAGGTTTGATGTGGGGCTGCAACTTTTCGTGTGAATGTCATTCATGGCCGCCATATTGAAATCCGCCATTTTGGATTCAAGTCATTTTTTTAAAATGGGAAAGGGGGTGTATGACACATCAAATAACACTCGCTTGAGCTCTGGAGTTTAGTGGTGTAATTTGTTTTTGTCTATCTTGTACAGTTTAGAGGTTATTAATGTTCAAATTTGGGAAATTACCTTTATAGATCACCTTGAACAAAGAGAGACATAAGTCGGTATCAAGGTAACTTTGAACATTAATAACTTCTAAACTGTACAAGATAGACAAAAACAAATTACATCACTCTAAACCAGAGCTTAAGCGAGTGTTATTTGATGTGTAATGCACCCCCCTTCCCATTTAAAAAAAATGACTTGAATCCAAAATGGCGGATTTCAATATGGCGACCATGAAAGAAATTCACACGAAAAGTTGCAGCCCCACATTGAACCTATGTTCCCATCATCACATTTCAATTTTCCCTTTAGTCTTCCAACTTATGAAGGTGTCCAAGGACTTTTGACTCGCCCTGTATTTTTTTATTATATTATAACCTCCACCTCAGTCTCACTAAGTACATCTCTTCTTCTCCTCTCTCCATTCACCTCCTCCTCCCCCTCTCTCTATTCACCTCCTCCTTCCCCTCTGTCTGCAGATCATGGTCTAGTGGCTAGCGTTGCTGCCCCAGGATCACGGGGTCCCGGGTTCGATTCCAGGCCGTGTTGGGGATTTTCTCTGCCCGGGCACTGGGTGTTTGTGTTGTCCTCATCATTTCGCCATCATCATCATCATTCGTGATAGTGGCCAGATTGGACTGCGTGAAAAATTGGAGTGTGAAAAAATTGGGACTTTGTACGGGCGCTAATGACCGCGCAGTTGAGCGCCCCACGAACCAAACATCATCATCCTTCCCCTCTCTCTTTTCATCTCCTACTCTTTTCTTTCTCTGCCCATTTCCCCCTCTACCTTTCTTGTCCACCTCGTCTTCCCCTCAATCTGTGCCCACCATCTCCTTCCTCCTCTCTGTCTGTCCTTTTCCTCCTCTCCCTTCTCTCATCACGTTATTACCCCAAACCCAATGGAAGGTTGCCGGTTCTTAACCCCACAGAATTCATTTCCTGATAGTAAGTAACATGTGTACCAGGTTTGGTTGAAATCGATCCAGGGGCTTAAGGGGAACTTTTTATCCGTGGATTTGCCCACCTGCGCTCTTGTCACATACATGTGACATATATTTAACATTTGAAGCCATTTTGACTATTTTTCGACCGTTGCTGTTTCAAGAAATATGTAAGGTTTTTTTAAATTACCGCTTCCAAAGTGACATCGCCTCTTACTAAGTTTTCTCTTCCCCCACAGGATGATCACTGCATTTACCAAAAGACTATGTAACATCAGTATGACCTTATTGTAAAGTTGTTTTTGTAATGCCATTTAGCCTGAATATGATGGATTCCCACGAGACATGTCGCTAAATAAATAAGTAATACAATAGTTGACAAAGTTTGTGACTGGTAGCGGTAATTTAAAAAAACCTTTACATATATATTTAACATGTTTCACACATATTTGTACACATATTTTACTTGTATCTCTTGCGAATTTCGCCCTACAGTTTCGTTATTATGTACAGCTTTATGTTTATGACGTTATATCTCCTGAACATCGTTTCATCATTTGTTGGGGGTGTGAGCAAGAAAAAGTCTTGTAAAGGTATGAAATACGTGTAAAGTTGGTTGAAAATCACTAATGCTCCCATTCTTAAATACTTGATGAAGATGGTCTGGCTATTTGCGCGTCGTGAGCTACACTCCTTTTTCACCCCGATCCCTTTGAGCGGCAGGTGATTCCTACCCATGCAGTGGTCATTCCAGACTGTAAGTCATAGGTGCACCAAGTTTGCTTGAAATCGAGCGAATGGTTTAGCAGGAGTTGTGGAACATATATCGGCTTTTATAGCATTTGTAGATCTCTGTATTTTCGCTTATCAGACCCAAGCTTCTTCAAATTTTCATTGGCCTGTTGGTGGCAACAGTTAAAAGGTTGAAAGAGCCGCTCGGCTCTATTATGGTATACAGCCAACTACATACTTGAATTGTAATGTATGTTAACCGGGGGCCTAGAAACGACGGAGAGGCTGTGTCCCCGCCGCAGCCGCAGCGGTCCACAACCCCACGACGACTACCACAGTCCACTTCACTCCTCCGCCGCCCCACACCAATCCATTCTTTCAGGGACATTGTGCTGTTCGGCCAGGGTGCCCCCCCCCCCCTCCGCGAGACCCCCGCCCCCCATCCCCAGGGAACGTCTCACACCAGACGAGCGTAACCCCTATGTTTGCGTGGTAGAGTAATGGTGGTGTACGCGTACATGGAGAACTTGTTTGCGCAGCAATCGCCGACGTAAGTGTAGCTGATGCAGAATAAGGGGAACAAGCCTGCATCCGCTGAGGTAGATGGAAAACCGCCTAAAAACCATCCACAGACTGGCCGGCTCACCGGACCTCGACACAAGTCCGCCGGGCGGATTCGTGCCGGGGACCAGACGCTCCTTCCCAATCCGGAAAGCCGTGCATTAGACCGCACGGCTAACCGGGCGGGCAACCACATACTTACTCCATGACTGGACATTGTTACCTCCAAAAGAAGTGCTGTCTACCACGATAGCTGAGTCACGCCGGCAGCGTAATTCAGCGTCTTCGGTCAGAAGGTTAGCTGCCCTCTGCAATAAAAAAACTGAGTTAATGGATGAACAATGAACTTAAACAAGCGTCATGGGACGTCCGCCCCGAACAAATAGAACGAACAGTACCGAATAAAATGAGATCAACAAAAAACGAGTCGTCAGCGTAGATGGGTGCCATGCGAAGGACCAAGGATCAAGGCTCGATACCTGGTACTAAGAAGGATTTTTTCGTTGATGGAAGGATTTGAACGGGGTGCACTCTGCATCCTGATGCCAATTGAAGAGCTCCTTGACCAAGTAGTAGCGGCTTCACGGTTTGGAAAGTCTGCAAAGCCTTTTAAGGCAAAGGATAAGACGGCGGCCGATAGATTGACATCCATTGAGCCTTCATGGCATGGACGAGAAGCTCTTTAAATGGAGGGCTACAGCACTAGCGTATATTGAGAACCTTACTGCTAAGCCTGGTGCGAAGAATTAGCTACTAGTTATTTCACCTCTATCAAATTTTCTGTTGTTTTCAACTCTAGAATACGGGAGTTTCCAAAGAAATGTTAGAATTATCTGGTCGGTACCACTGCCTTCAGGTTCGTCACAATGAAACTATGAATTTTTGTTTCTTCCTCGGACAGCCATCTATTTGACTCTTCAACCAATATATAGCGGGTAAAGTTCAAAGTGAAACTTCCGTTCTGATGGTGTGGAATCTCGTCATTCTTCTTATACAGCTGAGCGAAGCTGGCTGATTGGAACGCATGAAGACAGGTTCAATGGAGTGCTGTTCTCATTTGCAGTTAAAAAATGTTCTAGTTCTTTTATAGGTTACTATACCCATTAGCGCTATTCCGACCGTATTAATTCTTATGTTGGGTCATAGGACACTGGTATGTCATGGTTGTTCTTATAGAACTCCGCAAGTTGGAAAATTCAGAGCTGAATTGTAGGATGGTACCAATGTTAGATGATAGTGCTGGAACATCAAATGATAGAGTAGAAATGTATTGAACGAATATTCCTGAGTTATTACAGCCACGGACAATCAAAAACGTCATGAAGATGAACGAAACCTTGCAACGACGGGAATAGTGAGGTTTCTTTCATTTGACAATTTTTTTAAAATTGTGGCATGTTTCTCCCTGTTGGATTCAGCCTTTATTCAGCTTTTAACACCTGTATTGTAACAGGGACTTGTCGTACTGTTCGATACGTGTATAGCTCGATAATAGCCACAAACAGTTTCAGCGTTGCCTGTAATTATGTGGTTCTCTCTTTTCTGTTTTTTCTCGAGGTGATTATATTAGACCATCCCCACCGTTCCACCAGGAAATTATTTCACAGAAGGGAGGAGAGCAATTGAGTGTTGTGTGGGGACACGTTATCGATCCCTGACGAGGGGAGGAGGTGGGCTGGAGCCAGATAACGTGGCATCCACATGATATTTCGTACCGCTGAAGGCAGCTCTCCTTGCACCGAGGCTGCGTGCCCTGCTGGAGATCCCCATACGCGTCACTTGAGAGGTTTGTGCACTCACTGCTAGGGTATGCAGCAAACAATGTCCAGCGAACAGTACCACTGCCGTTGCGACAACAGTACCTCCCTCTGGTGGGAAATGGAGGTATGGATGAAATGGCCCCTACTATAGCAGCCATTCAGTGCGGGATGTAAGTTCATTACCCCTCTTTTGTATTTATTTGACACCACGTACAAAGTTTATGCAAGAATAGTGAACAAAAGGTTAAAGGTACAACTGAGAGTTTATTAGGCGAAGAACAAATAGGATTTCGGAGGGGCAGGTCGACAACAAATGCAGTATTTATTATAGAATAAATAATAGAAAAACAGAAAGAGTATAATAGGGAAACGTATTTAGTGTTCATTGATTTTATTAAGGCATTAGATAATGTTGATAGAGAGAAACTGTGGAGAATTATGAGGGAAAGAGGATATCCAAACATCTAATAAACTTTTTAAACAATCTGTACAAGCACACGGCTGTAGATTTGGATATAAATGGCACTCTAACACAGCCTATAGCCACAAACGAAGGAGTAAGACAAGGGTGTAGCATTTCGCCCACTTTGTTTGACATTTATTTACGTGATGCAATTCGGAAATGGAAGGAGATTTTTACGGTACAATTAAGGTTAACAGTAATGGCCGCTTGATTGTCTTTTATATGCAGACAACGCCACACTGCTGGCGGATAACGAAGATTACCTACAAAAGGAAATACATTTATTAGATAAGGTTTGTGAAGAGTATCAATTGACGAATTCAGAAAAGAAGACAAAATCAATGGCATTCAAAGGGAAATATACTGTGCGAACAAAAATTGTGATCAACAATAGAACACTAGAAGAGGTCAAACATTTCAATTATTTAGGTTGTGACGTCACATATGAGTATGACGAAGACATAGAGAAGAAATTAGCAGTGTTTGGGAACATATGTGGAACAATGAGCAGATACCTATTAAATAAAACGAGGAAAGAACCAATATTGAAATTTCATAATACACTGGCACTTCGAATGTTTGTTTACGGAAGTGAATCATGGGTTATAAGTAAACGTCAAAAAAGTATCGTACAAGCAACGGAGATGAGACTCCTGAGAGCAGTAAAGGGAGGTTTAATAGTTGGCAAATATCTAAATTTCGAAATTAGGGAAGAGCTGAATATAATTAACGTCCTCAATAAAATACAAGAATAGAAGAAACTGGACTGAACATCTCGGAAGAATGAGTGGAGAAAGATTACCAATCCAGATAAGAAGATTTACGCCAGTTGCGGGAAAAAGTCAATTAAGACCGAGGAAGCGATGGGTACCATAACAGGAAAAACAAAAAAATAAATGCTTAACGCTTAAAGTGAATATGGGGATGATGTCTTTTTTCTCAAAGGGATAAGTTGCCAATCTCTCTCTCTATTGATCACCCTTATGTATAAAAGCAAATTTAGTTTAGCTCAGTTGGTCATAATTGCGACCTTTTGCTTTTGAATCACACTCATTACGAATAGAAGACTCGTGTCTTAATAACTGAGCATCCGTTTCTGATTTGATCTTTCTATGGATCCCGCGGATATACAAGATGATTTTGAACAGTGGGGCATGCTGAGAGACATGTTTGCTAGGAGATAAGGGCTACACAGCGTCTCAGAACCTACGCCTAGCAATGTATAGTTCCGATGCTAGAGCACGCTCCAGGGGACGACACACTGTCGTGGTACTCTGCTTAAGGATAATTTTCAATATTATTATTACAGTGAATATTATCAGCATTAACAGCAACATCAGATCGCCATGCACAACGGCGTCGCTCAAGTGTAATTTAGACTAAATTATGGGCTACGAATTATTTTGAAAGGAAGTGCCAAATGTCATTGTAAAGGGGCATTTTCTGTGTCACCTCAAACGGTGTAAACATTTATGGGCTTTAATTAAACAATTGTTGTAGCCATGCTGGATATGCCGTACAGTCTGGTGTAGCCTTTCATCTGTGCGCCGAAATAGTAACGGCGGAAACAATATCGCAAATGAGGGCAGCGTATCACCGTGTGACCATATGTGTCCCCAGATAAACGACTGGCGGAAAAAATGGCGCCATTCTTCTCTGGTGCAGACAGGTTGTATCTCTTTTTTAATTAACGGCGAAGTGAGCTTGCAGATGATTTAATCAGCAACATTCAGATTTAGACTAGAATTACGGGCAATCTAATAAGAGCAGGATTGAGTGACAGGGAGAGCCTAGGCGTGCGCCGCTGACGAGCCGTAATGAAAGCCGTTATCAGCTGGACGGCCAGCGCGGCCGGTCCTGCCGTATGATGAGCTACCAACTGTTTTTAAAGCAAACATCAATTTCATTAAGTTACGGTTTCGAGTGCTTTTGCGAAATGTTGCCTTTTGGCGCAGGGATTATTTTGTGTATCAGCGACACGTCCACAGCAGATCCAGCACAGATACTGAGTCAATCGTAAACTGGAGAGTCAGGAGAGATGGCACAAGTGTAAAGCGACGGACTTTTAACCTGATGGGCCGTAGTTTGAATGCGATACTGTGTTCTCTTGTTGAATTAATGTTGTTAAAGACTTATTTCTGTTATAGATTTCTAGTTGTAGCCGTATTAGAGGAGATTTAATAGTTATAGAAACATACAGTGTGTTAGGGATATAAGTGCAGATATTTCTGTTGATGACTGCGGATAGTGTACTGAGCAACATTATATCAGTATTGAATTTCAGAATGAGATTTTCACTCTGCAGCGGAGTGTGCGCTGATATGAAACTTCTCGGCAGATTGAAACTGTGTTCCGGACCGCGACTTTCAGGAGTGCTGGTTCTGCAAGGTTCGCAGGAGAGCTTCTGTAAGGTTTGGAAGGTAGGAGACGAGGTACTGGCAGAAGTAAAGGTGCGAGGAGGAGGCGTCAGTCGTGCTTGGGTAGCTCAGATGATAGAGCACTTGCCCGCGAAAGGGAAAGCCCCCGAGTTCGAGTCTCGGTCCGGCACACAGTTTTAATCCGCCAGGAAGTTTCAATATTGAATTTATTTGCAGACTAATAATTGTAGCTATTACGAGTAGTATGTTTATATGTTGGTTAGTATCTCCAAGTACCTGTGGCATAACTAAACCACTGATGTTTATTTTCTCCTGCTCAGCAGGTCAGGTATTGAAGCATGGATGCATGGTCGCAAAACGAATTGTCTATGCTGATAGGAGTAGTCCATTTCGCTGTGAAGTTACGACCGTGTAGAAAACATCAGGTAGAATATTAAGTGTTGTGTTTGCGGGAAGACTGTTAAATGCAGCGAAAAAGCAACTAGCGACGCTGAAGTGTGTACATATTAAGGTAGCAATTATAAAAATATTTGTATCTATACCCTTAACACCCTATCAGTCGAGAAATGTTTCTTTCCTATGTTGCAAGAAGGAGTAAATCAACTCACTTTTTAACCCTGTGACTTATGTTGATGCTTCTGTCACAGTAAACTACAAAAACTACTCAATATGGCGATAACCATGTTCGTTTCTGGACATACGTCTCTGTGTTAAACATTACCTATGAAAATTCTCTACAACTTCGAAGTGTGTAATAGAAAATGTGAAAACATCTGTAGGTGTAAGAGTCTTCCCTTGTAGTCTCGCCACAGTCTGGCTTCAAAGCCTGGCAAAGCATGAATAATGCTACGGTGGCTTGAGGAGCTTGCTATTGAATTGTATTTGATATTATGGTTCCCATATTCGTTGGATATAGGTTTTGTTGTCTCATTTAAGATGTTGACAAGTGTCAACACAGAGTCCTTGGAAAGATCAGGATTCAAATCCCCATGTACCCATTCTCATTTGCACTTTCCTCAGTTTCCGTTAACACATCCAGTCTAATGTTAGACTGCACGAAACTGAAGGAACATTACACATGCTGGACATTTCAGTAAACAGACTAATTTTGCACAGTACTACTTAGACAACAATCACAAATATTCAATTTATATCGAAGTATTGCACTTAGTAGCGAAAGAACATATACTTTCCGAGTTGGAAATTGTAAAAATGAAAAAAAAAAGAAAAAAAATTGCCAGAACCACTCAGAACTGCTACTGGTGTACCGCAAAATTCAACATTAAATACTGTGAAAATTTCTGAAACCACTGTCAGCTTCTGTTGTGTAATAAATACATCGCTGGCCTTTAAAACTACAGCACCATGGAAGGAAACCGACACAAATCTCAAATTGCCGTGAAGTGTGCTTAGATACGCGGATAATTAGCACTCAGCGCAATAGCACAAATTAGGCAGGCGTAATGACATCTGCGTTCTTTATACAAGGAAAAAAAATGAAATGAAATGTCGTGAGGCTATGGCCTCCCGTCGAATAGACCGGTCGCCTGGTGCAAGTCTTCTGAGGTGACGCCACTTCGGCGACTTGCGTGTCGATTTATACAAAAAATGATTACGCAGAGAAGTTTTGATTCAGGAATCTAATTTGAATGCTGGGTATTAATGATAAAATCGTGTTATGCCATGTATAACACAAATAAACGAAACTTCGTGGCAGGAAATTTTGTATTGGAATCAAATTTTGACACTGTAGTACGTAACAGGCATAAGTTAATCTCAAAGAACGATCAACAATTTTGTAAAACCATCAATGGTTCTAGGCGCTTCAGTCTGGAACCGCGCGACCGCTACGGTCGCAGGTTCGAGTCCTGCCTCGGGCATGGATTTGTGTGATGTCCTTAGGTTAATTAGGTTTAAGTAGCTCTAAGTTCTAGTGGACTGATGACCTCAGATGTTAAGTCCCATAGTGCTCAGAGCCATTTGAACCAACCATCAATGGTCAAAAATTTTTACTAACTACGAGGGGAGTTCAATAAGTAACGCAACACGTTTTTTTCTCAGCCAGTTTCTGTTGAAAAGATGTAGAATCTGTAATGGGAAGTCTTTGAATGCCCCCACTTCAGCCCCTGTAGTTTCATGAAATTCAGGTAAGTGGCGGCGCTATGCGTAGCCTTCAAAATGGCGTCTGTAACGGAGGTGCGTTCCAAGCAGAGAGTTGTCATTGAATTTATTTTGGCGGAAAATCAAAACATCGCTAGCTCGGTCGTTGGGCGGGCGTATGTCATCATCGCAACAAGGTCGTGCAAACATGTTCGATCTCCTGCGTGTCGGCCGGCCGTCCAACTGTGGCTCTTGCACTGTTGGAACGTGCGGACACTCTCATTCGAAGTGATCGACGGATCACAATCAAACACCTCGCTGCTCAACTGGACGTCTTTGTTGCTAGTGTTGATGCACGCGAGAAGAGCTCACAAAACTTCACTAGACTATTCTTCCCCATCCATCCTACAGCCCAGATTTCGCACCTTATATCTTCCATCTGTTTGTCCCAATGAAGTATGCACTACGTGGGTAGAAGTACAAGGATTATAAAGAGGTTATTTCTGCAGCAAGATGTTGACTACCAGTAGACTTGTACCATGTGGGCATATTTTCACTCCCAGTAAGGTGCCGTAAGGCTGTCACTTATGTAAAAAAATAGGGTTTCGTGGCCAAAAGGGTGGGGAATAATATGAGTATTGGAGAATGAAACCAACCTGCTTTCAGAGAAAAATGTGTTGCATTAGTTTCTGAACGCCCTTCGTACTAACAGTTCACACATAAATACATAACATGTAATTTGATATTCAACAGATGTCCACTATAGATTGTTTCCGCTGACATTTTGTTGTCCAACTTTGCCTACTGTTCAAATGCTTCCACAAAATGAGTAGAGGAACATGAATTAAATACTATATAAACAATAAAATATGCGCCGGCCGGAGTGACCGAGCGGTTCTAGGCGCTACAGTCTGGAGCCGCACGACCGCTACGGACGTAGGTTCGAATCCTGCCTCGGGCATGGATGTGTGTGATGTCCTTAGGTTAATTAGGTTTAAGTAGCTCTAAGTTCTAGGCGACTGATGACCTCAGATGTTAAGTCCCATAGTGCTCAGAGCCAATAAAATATGCGAGCTGTGTAATGATTTTATGAATGTGTTGAACAGCCAATTGTACGCTATTTGATGATGTCATAACTTGTAATATTGCTGCACTTGCACTGAACGCAGTGTCATTGTACAAGTGGGAGAATAAATTAACTACACTAATTGTGGCGTCTATCATGTACACTCTTTTAGATACGCTATTAAATCAGCACCCTCCTGTGTTTTCTAAGTCCACCACTCACCATTTTTGTTCCAGGAATGTATTCTGGAGCTTATCCTGCTTTATGGCCGAGGAGACCATGAAGATTGGTCCTGTTTTGTGCTTTACCTCCGCTCCTACTACATGGCAATGGCACTGTACACACCGCTGAAGAAACATCTTCCTCTCCTGCTCACAGTGTCCTGATATACAGGGTGTATCATAATTAATGGCGTAAACGCATACAGCTGAAAGTACACGATACTAGAAGCAAAAACGTCTGAGTAAACATAGGATCGAAAATACACAACTTCAGAACTACGAGCAATTTTTCATCTTCGATACTCTCAAACAAGCCTCTTCTACTGCAAGTTCTTTGCTTTCCATTTTTTGGGAAGTGGTAATTTGAACCAAAATAAGAAAAAAATCTCCAGCAAACATGTGCTCTAAAACGTATACCTTAAAAGTTGCGAGCACTTGATCATTAGAAGAGTTGCGTTTCAAAGTAGCAGAAAATGAACAAGTGCTTATAGCTCTTAAGGAATGCATTTCAGAGCACATGCTTACTGGAATTTTTTTGCTTGTTTTGGTCCATACTACCAGTTCCAAAAATATGGAAAGCAAAGAACTTCCAGTAGAAGAGATTTGTTTCACAGTATCGAAGATGAAAAATTGCTCGTAGCTCTTAAGGTATGCAATTTCGACCCTATGTTTACTGAGACATTTTTGCTTCTAGTATCATATACTTTCAACGGTATGCGTTTTACGAGCGTTGGAACTTAAATAGTGGCAACTATTTATTCATAACCGATAATCAAGAGTTACATGTTTGCACCTGTTACTGTCCTTCAAAGTAGTCACCAGCGTTGTGTAGAACCCGTTGCCAGCGATGTGGAAGGGGTAGTATACCGTTAGCAGAGCCTGTTCTGTTGATGGTGCGAATGGAGCGGTCTACTGCCGTCGAATCTCTGGAACAGTTCTGAAGCGAATGCCACGAAGTGATTTCTTCATCTTTGGAATCAAATCAAAGTCACAAGGACTTACGTCCGGGGAGTATGGTGGATGGTACAGTACTGCCCTGTCCCATTGACCGAACAGAGCAGCCACAGCTTGCACTGTACGCACTCGCGCATTGTCGTGCAAAATGATTGGTGGGTTACGCAGAAAGTGTCGCCGCTTCTTTCGCAAAGCTGGTCGCAGGTGATGCTCCAAAAACGAACAGTAATACTGTGCATTGACGGTCTGCCGTGGAGGAACGTAATGCGTTAGGATAACAACATCACAGTCGTACACGAGAATCACTCATAACTTTAGACCGCTCCGTTCGCACCATCAACAGAGCAGGCTCTGCTAACGGTGTATTACGCCTTCCACATCGCTGGCAACGGCTTGTACGCAACGCTGGTGACTACTTTGAAGAACAGTAACAGGTGCAAACATATAACTCTTTTGTATCGGTTGTGAATAAATAGCGGCTACTATTTATTCACAACCGATATATATATATATATATATATATATAGTCCTATAACAATTACATTTGTACTGGGCTATTTCCTACCTTGAACGAAAGTTCTGCTGCATACCTTGCGGGACTAGAGCTCCTGTAAGAAATGAGATTTCGGATCATTTTATCGTCTTGTGGATCTTCCTACGAGTAGAAACGTTTTCCAACACGCGTCGGAATTCGACAGTGGCGGGAGGGTGGTCTATCATCGAAACTGTGGTTCTTAATCGTTCCCTGATATTGCTGCTCACGTTGGTCGCCATTCCACGAGTGCCATGCAAATATGGAGCAGATGGGTATACTAGGGCCGTATTCAGCGTTATGCAATATTATAATAATGGATGACATATTATCCGACAGATTCGGTAATTGTTCAAAAATTTTTTTAAATGTTTGCTATTACAGTCTCAGTTGCAAATATTCACTAGTTTCGATTGTAAGCACTGCTCATCTTCAAATCTTTAAAAAAGAAAAAAGTGAAATAAGAAATTAATAAGTAACTATATCTTTTGTTGACATAGATAAAAATATTTAAAACAGAAAACATTTAGAATTGTACCTTAATACTAACATTATATATGTAGACATTACTTAAAACATGAAATAGTACCTGAATAATCACGAGTAGTGAACGACCACACGCGACGGATAAAAATATGACAACACCAAAATCACAACACATTTCCGTGCCCAATACGGTGTAGGAAAATCGTTGGCACCCGAAACGGCTTCCAGTCGTCTAAGAATGTATAAATATGTGTCCTATAAGGTTTGCAATGGAATCCTACACAATTCTTCCTGCAAAATTGTGGCAAGTTCAAGTATCGATAATGGAGGTGGACAGCGATCATACACCTTTCTCTCTAAAGTAGACCAAAAAGACTCAATAATGTTGACATCTGATGACTGTAGGGGCCAGGGTAGATGCGATAAAACCTGTCCTGGAATATCACGATATGACTCTGGTCATATTCCACACCAGGGAGCCGGCCGCGGTGGTCTAGCGGTTCTAGGCGCTCAGTCCGGAACCGCGCGACTGCTACGGTCGCGGGTTTGAATCCTGCCTCGGGCATGGATGTGTGTGATGTCCTTAGGTTAGTTAGGTTTAAGTAGTTCTAAGTTCTAGGGGACTGATGACCACAGATTTTAAGTCCCATAGTGCTCAGAGCCATTTTTGCCGGCCGCAGTGGTCTCGCGGTAAAGGCGCTCAGTCCGGAACCGCGCGACTGCTACGGTCGCAGGTTCGAATCCTGCCTCGGGCATGGATGTGTGTGATGCCCTTAGGTTAGTTAGGTTTAAGTAGTTCTAAGTTCTAGGGGACTGATGACCACAGATGTTAAGTCCCATAGTGCTCAGAGCCATTTGAACCATTTGCCACACCAGGGACGTAAACTCAGCCGCAAGTTGGAAACAGTGTGTAACAAGACTCATCCGACCAAATGACATTCTTTCATTGCCCCGTAGTTCAGTCTTCACGGCTTCGACACCACGTTTGCCTGTTACAGGCATTTGCAACAGTGATGAGTGGTTTTGGAATTCCACCTCACCCTGCAATTCGCTGTCGATGAAGCTCCCTTCGTGCTACTTTGGTGCTGGCCGGATTCGCAAGTAAGCCATTCAGATCTGCAGTCACTTTTGCAGCTGTCATCCTCTTAATTTTCGTCACAATCCTCTGCTGTGATCTTCCGCTACGATCACTCAATACAAACTCTCGTCCGCTCTGAAACTTAGCGGACGATGTTTTCCCGCTTTTCCTGTGTGCAGTATAAATCGTGCCGCTTGAAACACCAAACATTTCGGTTCTCTTGGTCACAGAATCACCCACCATACGAGCACCAATAATTTGCCCACGTTCGAATGCACTGAGCTCCTACGTATTGGCCGGCCGCTGTGGGTGAGTGGTTCTAGGCTATTCAGTCCGGAACCGCGCTGCTGCTATGGTCGCAGGTTCGAATCCTGCCTCGGGCATGGATGTGTGTGATGTCCTTAGGTTAGTTAGGTTTAAGTAGTTCTAAGTCTAGGGGACTGATTGAGGCGTAGCGCCGTATAACGATCCTACCTTGGAGGCAGTTACGTGAGAGATGTTTCTCTGGATAGTGACAGATGGTGACGCGAGACTGGACGCGCACGTAGTTTATGTATCAGCCGATAGAGGACAATTTTGGATAGGGGGACTGTGATTTTAGTTTCGATTGTGCCCACTAGAGTTCACTAAAGTAATAGAATGTTTTTCATAAACTGTTCTAGTATTTTCAGAAAGTGTTATTATGTCTTTTTGTGTATGTAAAATGTTATAAATGTGTTTTAGCAGTATGAATGATGCGTGAGTAGTGTGGGAACGTTTCGAAGAAGTATGGATATGGACAAAGGGGATTTTTGTAGAATAGATTTGTAAAGTAAGTTTCTGGTAAAGGGAAAGTTAATTCAGGTATAAATAACAATATAAATAACTTTATGCATAAGCAAAACTTCAGCATATTAGATAATTACGTCGGTAAAAAGTGCAGTCGTTAGGTTTACTATTTTGCGATTGGTTATTGATGAAAAGCGCGGAGTGACGCGGGAGAATGTTGTTTTGCTATTGGCTGTTGAGTAAACGGACCAATGGTAAAGCAATATTCTTCGCGCGCCTTACTCTGCTGGTAGAGAAGCCTTAGAGTATTCTAGAGAAGAGTGGGAGCCTAGCCATGAAACAGTTCGGACGTGTGTAGTAGTAGTTCCAATGGAAACGATAAGTTGCCCGATCTAGCAGTGTGGTAAAGTGACGGCATAAATTATTCCGATGGGCGTGTAGAAATTTCGGAATTTTTAAGTGAATTTTGAGACGAGAAAAGACATATATTCCGCGTGGCGTATTGAGCAGGTCGGTGGCTAAAAACTGTGACTGCATTTGGCACCGACAGACTTAATATTTGGCGAGCATTATCAATCAAAAACAATCAATATTTTTGTAGCTATTACGTTTTCGGGAAATGCAACACCATAAACTTGCTAACGTGAGTGAAAGGGATTGTGAGTGACTGTGTTAAGACTAGCACGGGCTTGGCAGTGATATTTTTTCACCTAAGTTTCAGAATATATCAATTGAGGAGAAAATTTCCAACCTTTCATTTCGTGTGAAAACTTTCTCCCGAAACGTAGATTAGTGACTTTAATTACAGCCTGGTTCACGTCGAAGTACAGTAGGTTTCGCTCGGCTTCCCTACTGATGATACGCTGAGACAATGTTCACAGGTAGGTGCAGGTTCGTCGTAAAGGGACGGAAAGAACCGCGCCGCCGCCTGATGACCTCAGATGTTAAGGCCCATAGTGCTTAGAGCCATTTGAACCATTTTTCTACTTAATGCACTCACAACTACGCAGAACACTCTTCTGACCACGACGTATTATTGATGACATTGCATTGGTGCTGATCCTGGTTAAATACAAAAGCGCAACCTAGCGGCTGTATACAGGGTGTTCCAGAAGTTATGGTCAATATTAAAGGATATGACAGGAATGATCATTCGAAACAAAGACGTCAGGTAAACATGGGCTCTAAAACGCATACCTTCAGAGCTGAGCAATTCTTGTTCTTCGATGCTGTGAAACAAAAATCTTCTTGTGTAAGCTCTTCGCTTCCCATATTTTGGGAAGTGGTAGTATGGATCAAAACAAGACAAAATGTCCACTAAATATGTGCTCTAAAATGCATACCTTAAAAGTTGTGAGCACTTGTTCATTAGAAGAGCTGTGTTTCAAAGTAGTGAAGATGAGCAACTGCTCATAGCTCTTAAGATTTGTATTTTAGAGCACATGTTTACTAGACTTTTTTTCTTGTTTTTATCCATACTACCACTTCCCAAAATATGGAAAGCATAGCGCTTGTAGTAAGAGATTTGCTTCACAGTATCGAAAATCAACAATTGCTCACGAATCTTAAGGTGTGCGTTTTAGAGCCTATGTTTACTTGACTTTTTTGTTTGGGATGATGATCATTCCTGTCATATCCCCGAATATTGACCATCGCTTCTGAAACACCCTGTATATGTTGAAGGAAGCATTACTCGCGGTGTTTCCATGTTTTTGTCCAACCACTGCATTGCTTGCTCGTCTGTGCAACAACTTGCAGCCACGTCACGTACGTTGAGTGAGCAAATGTTCTTCTTTCCAGAAAGCTAAGTATCCACTCGATCAGTGGAAAGGCATTTGGAACATCACGAAATTTCAGCACGGCGACCATTGTTGCTGGTTCTGTTGACGCAGCAGCAGAGAGAGCCGACAGTGGTCTGTCTAACGACGAGAGGTCAGAAGAGGCACCACATTATACAGGGCGAGGTAAATAAAATTGGCCCTGACGAGTGGATACAATTGGACGTGAATGTATGCGTACAAACACACTACATGACGCGACACCACGTGGACGCCCGCCAAGTGATCCACTGCGGTTCAGAACGTAGTGCAGTGCATAGGGGACTATGGCACTCACACTGGAGCAGTGGGTGTTCGTTGTGGAAAGTTGCGTGACAACGAAGTCGAGGAAACGTTGTGGCCAGTTGTTTGCTGAGGTGTTTAATGTTGCCGAGGTGCCAGCAAAGAATCTGTGGTTCGTGTAGTCCGGAAATGTCAGATAGGATCTGTTTTGAACAAGTCAAAAAACATTCCGAAACGTGTCCGCACACCAGAAAATGTGGCTGCAGTTCACAGACAATGCTTCATAATCCTACCAAATCAATCCGATGCCTGTCGCAAGAGACTGGTACATCACGTCGATCATGCGGATGAATACTCCTCCTGGATCTGCACATGCATCCCTACCGAGTGTCTGTTGTTCATGCATTAAAACCAGCAGACGCTCCTCAGCACCTCCAATTTTGCGAGTATCTGTTAACTGAGATAACACTGAATGGCTTGGGCGTAGATTTGGTCTTATATCTGATGAAGCCTGGTTTCTCCTGAGTGGTTCAATTAACTCACAGAATCACAGGTTCCAGGTACCGGAGAATCCACATAACTTCCAGAAAACACCATTGTATGATCGGAAGGTTATGGTTTGGCGTGCGGTGTCTGCACACGGCATTATTGGTCCTGGCTTCCTTCACCAGAAGCTGACTTCGGCGCTTTACACTGCTAACATTTTGAAACCATTTGTGGTGGAAGAGGAAAAGACCTACAGATGCTTACAACGGGATGGGTCAACTACCCATCCAGACGGCCGAACCTTGGAGCACATTTACACAATCTTCATGCCCGACAGAGTTGTTACCAGAGGTCAGTCCGGTCGCGGACTTAGCTGGGCTTCAGGTCACCTGATCTGTCAGTGTGTGATTACTTTGTATGGCGAGCCTCAAGTCTAAGGTGTATCGCAACAACCCGCATGGTCTTCAAGAACTGCAGCAGAACATTTCGGATGAGACTGCAGCAATTCCAGCAGACTAGTCGATCCGCCTTCACCAGCTTGCTGACCAGGTCCAAAAAGAACCAAGAGATCAATGGTGGTCACTTTCAACATCTGCTGTAGTCAGTTTAGTACTGTATTTCCATTTCTGTGCTGTGTTTCTTTGTACTCCGGAACTCTGTTCTCCGGGACACTTTTGTTTGCCCCACTCTATATTTTCTGGCGAGACTCCTGGTTTTATGTGAAGCGGGGTCTGTCGCAGCGTGACAAACAGCACGCGAGCTCGATGTGCTGGCCGAGGCTTAGCCTGACTCGGGTTTGCTCGGTACCACTCGGAAGTACTCGGCATAGTGCGACATTAAATTTAGGGTAGTGGTGCGGCATTTTTTGATCGGCACGACTTTCTTCAGTTCAGTGGAATCGCGGTGTCAGCGCTGTTTACCGTTTACTATTAGTTCGTCAAATAAAAGAAGTTCACAGGTCCAGTGGATGTTTACATATAAAATAGGCAGTCCAGCGAACTATCACCTCAAGCCCTTAAAATGAATGGGAATGACTGGGGAGACCGATAAGAATTCTGAAAAAAAAAACACCGTCCATTTCCCTAATTTCTCTGGCGTTAAAGAAGGTGCGAGTTTTAAAAATTCATTGCGACCTTGAAAGAATTAGAAGGATAGTTTTCTAAATTTTTTGAGGGCACTGCCAGTCTTGCATCCGGTTTTGAGTTTTTCTCGAGACCGTTGGCCGATTCAGTTGAAATCGCCCATTAACAAGTGCAAGTAGAACCGATTGACCTCCAGTGTAATTCCTGCTTAAAAGCCAAATTATTTCACGTTAAAACTGCCCAGGTGGTCTATGCAAATGTTAGGATTGGTTGGATGTTTAAGGGGGACTAAACAGCGAAGGTCATCAGTCCCAAATGTTAGAATCTGCCATATACTGAAAGCATATTCAGTACAGAATATAATCCATACGAGGTAGATATGAACGTCTTATCAAGAGGTGAGATCAACGTCGGCAGCAGCAGCAGCATGAGAGGTCTTGGCACGTCTTCCATAATAAGAGTCTTTGGTGGTAAAGTGCTAAAGCTGTAGGACTAATACAATCCATAGTAAATGTCTGAAGAGACTGAGCGTGTCTAACATAAGAAGCGTGTGTGATGTAATTCACAGATTGTGTCTGTTAACTGACACAGTGAGAAAGGTGTATGATGTTGTAGTTTAATACACAAGGCACTACAAAGTTACAGTCTGTGTCGAGTTACACAAAGCTTAGATGCATGTGAACAAAATCGCAGACATGCAGAATTTAAAGTGTGTAAAAGACAATTATTCATAAAGCATTGTCATATTGCAAATGGATATGATTATACTCGTAATAGACGAGTGTTTATTGATAAATTTTGTGTATGAAGCTAAATAATATTATTATATGAGTTTAAAATTTGCAGTCCCATATTCCCCAAATTAATTTTCTATCTGAGATATAGCCCCACATTATTAGTGTCATGAGTAGGTGAGGGAGACATGCATAAAAAAATTGCTGCTTCAAAAAAGCACTAAACTCTGAAAATAGTTGTACTGAGCTAACACATACTCTACCTCACACTAAAATCTGTGTCAGCGAAACCACAGTAGTGACAGTGTGTTTCTCTTATTTTCTGGTGACATGAAGCTGTTGGGATTAGAATACATATATAGGGTTGGGCAGTTACAGCTGTTTCGGGAAATTTATTGGAAATTACATATAGGATTGCATAAAGGGTTGTAATAACAGTTGTTCATTTCGAAGGGGAACGATGACACTATACTCGGCCAACTGCCCACACTCGCGGGGTGGGAGGCGGGGTCAACTTCTACATCTACATCTACATGGTTACTCTGCAATTCACACTTAAGTGCCTGGCAGAAGGTTCATCGAACCATTTTCATACTACTTCTCTATCATTCCACTCTCGAATAGCGCGTGGGAAATAGGAACACCTAAATATTTCCGTTCGAGCTCTGATTTCTCTTATTTTATTATGATGATCATTTCTCCCTACGTAGGTGGGTGTCAACAAAATATTTACGCATTCGGAGGAGAAATTTCGTGATTGAAATTTCGCAAATAGATCTCATCACAAAGAAATCCGCCTTTGTTTCAGTGACCACCACCTCAACTTCGAGGTCTTCAATAGGAAACTCCAATTTATATTGCAGATTAGGATTCTCCAGGAAAAAAATACGAACTTTTATATGGAACAATTTTACCGTTGCGTTCTAGATGGCGCTGTAATCGATACAGATCAAAATGGGTCACACTCCGTTGAAATGTGACAATATCTCAGGAAATTACTGGCAGATTAGGATCCCAGGAGGGTAGGAGGGCGGTATTGTTACATTATGTAATGCGACAGCAGTGTTTTATAGCAAACATCGTGATTCTCCAGATCATAAGACATTACGGTGTCCACATTATTGGTGTAATTACCTTCACAGATAGCGCCGAAGCGGAAAGCGGTTGGAACAGGTCATTGGCTTGTTTATGAATACAGCAACAACTACATTTAGCGTTACCCAGGAACAACTAGGTGGACGTAGTAGTGTTTTGTTCCCTTCAGGGTGCTTTTTTAATGTGAAACCGTTGCCTCTCCACATTGGGGTGCTTGTCTTAGGTGTATCCTGTTGCTTCTCACAAATCTTCATGTTTCAGTGAAGCAATTGCTCTAAATGGTGCCCATTTGCTGCATTACACATTGCAACGCTGTTTATGAAAGCCAGTCATACGTCTCTAAGTGTCCCTTCCCTAATTATTGCACATTCAGTGATTATTCGCTGCTGCATATTTGCAGGGGTTATTGGTACGTCCACGTAACATTTCTCTTGTAGCGCTCCCCCACAGGAAAAAATCGGGAGTCGTCAAATCGGATGAATGTGCAGGCCACTCATGAGGACCTCCTCGTCAAATCCATCGACCACGATAGTTTCGTTTCAGAACGTCACGAGATATCCAAGAATAATGCACTGGTCAGGCATCGTGTGGAAACTACGTATCCATTCTTGTCTGAAGTGGGACATCTTTCAGTATTATTGGCAAAATATTACCTAAAACGTTGCCATACATTCGACTATTCACATTGCCGTCTATGAAGTGTGGGCCAGTTATCTGCGTACCTAACACACCACACAAAACATTAACATTCCAGGGGCGTTGAAGCTCGACTTGTTTTAACTATTTACGACTCACCACTCCCCAGTAATGCATATCATGCCGATGCACGTGATCACGATTCGTAAACGTTGCTTCATCATAGGAAAGTACCTGTGAATGAAAATTGTCATTGACTGCTAGATGTTGTTATATCCAAACGTTGAAGTTCAAGCGACTTTGAAAGTCGCCCCCATGTACTGCTTGATGCAACGACAGGTGATATGGGTGGTACCTGTGAACGTGAAATTCCTGCACCTCATGTGATTTTCCGCGAACTGATTTGAAGATATGCAGCAGTTACAGCTGAAACATCCGCTGCTGCATTTTCGTTCGTCGCAGGCCCTGGTCTGATTCTTCGTGTGGGTTGAATATTTCCAGGGACAGTAAACAGTTGGATAATACAGCGAAATATCGTTGCAGAAGGAATATTTCTCTCAGGGAAGAGGTTCGTATACCGTCGACGAGCTTCTCCTACGTGACTATTTGATGCAAGTACGAATCAGTGATATCTACCCTGTCTGCAATCGTCAGCGTCGCTGTACACATACAAAGAGATGTTTGTGGTTTTTCCTTGTCCTCCGCTCACGGTACGGCCGCAGTCGCTCTCGACACAACGGAACTACATCCTTGCACCTAGAGGTGTTGCAATTACAGCGAGAGTCAGACCACGGACTGCAACACATGTTCGTTTGTCTGTGCATCATAGACGGTTATTTCAATGTACAAAATGTTTTGCAAACAATAGCGAACGTATCGAACATTCCACTATCAGTTTTCAATGGTTTGTAACCGATACTGATTTGTGTCTACAACAGCGCCATCTATCACGAAATTGTTTCATACAAAAGTTACGTAGTTTTTTTCCGGAGAATCCGAATTCGCAATAAAAATGAGGGTTACTATTAAAGATTTCAAACTTGACCCTCTCCCACCCTCTGGGATTGGGGCTGGGGGTTGAGTTTAGTGTCATTGGATGTACCCTTTCGAGACGAACAATTTTTATTACAACCTTTTCTTCACTCTGTTTGTAGTGTCCCTGATATATCGACAAACAGTTTTAACTGTCTTATAAAAGTAATAAGAGTAATATAATGATAGGTTTCATTATTATTATTATTAATATTATATACATATACATTTTTTTTTTTTTTTTTTTTTTGCAGTGCAGGAACATGTTTTCAAGACCTCCTCAATCATTAACGAAGTGGAGACTCTCGGAGATGAGTAAAGTAAATATACTAGCACATATAATTATACTGGGTCAACATAGAGGAATTATAGTGATAGTGCATGTCTGTAAGTAAAATAGCTCATGTGTATGATATATCATCTAACAGGATTCATCATTTTCTTTTTATTATATTGCTGTGCAAAATTTTGACGATGATGAGATCTATAGCATTGGGGAGAGCTATTGATGTTAATGGAAGAAGAGATTGAATAGGAGCTATTGATAGTAACTGAAGAAAATGATGATGATAAGTTAATGAAGGACGATATCCCTCATACAAAAAGGCAGTATAGGTGTCGGTATGGGACACCAGTGAAAAACCAAATGGAAATTTTCCACGTCATTTTAAAACTTTTGCGCAAAACTGGCCGCTTCTTTGAATCTGCATCTTTTTGTGCAAAAGATGGCGACCACTTTTTGACGACGACTTTCCTGGGGCCAAACATTGGTCAGTGCAACTGACGAGTTGTCTTATAAAAAACTTGAATTGCATTATTGAAAAATTAAAATTATTTTTGTTATAAATGGCTACCGAAGAATTGAAAAATTACACTGCAGAAGAACAATTTCTTAAAGGGTGCAAAAAATTAACCTTTAGAGAGTTATACAAATTGTAGTCAATGAATGAAAAATGCAGAGAAGTAATTGTGCAGTTAATCATGAGAGAAGAAACTAAATTAAATTGGCCTGGCATTTCAAAACGTACATAATTATCTGAAAATTTCATGATAAACTATACTGGTGTGAAATGCCATGGTCGCAAAACTTATCTGAAAATTTAATGCAGGAATTTCATGATAAACTAGACTGGGAGAGGATATCCGGCAACAAACAAAATCTATCAGATAATTTCATTCGTGATTTCCAACATAAATTAGACTGGAGAGAGAAGTCATTGTCGCGGAAATTATCTCAAGAAATCAAGCGGGAATTTCAATATAAAGTAAACTGGACAGTTATTTCAGGCCAACAAAATGATCTCAAAAATTCATTCGTGAATTTCACATAAAGTAGACTGGAAGGGAATTTCATACTGTCAAAAATTATCTGAAAAATTCATTCATGAATTTCAATATAATCTAGGCTGGGAGGGAATTCCATGCTGTCAAAAATTGTCTGAAAAATTCATTTGTGAACTTCATGATAAAGTAGACTGGAATGTCATATCTGAAAACCAAAAGCTGTCTGAAAAGTTCATTCGTGAATTTCAACATAAAGTAGACTGGTACAAGATAACAAGACATCAGGAACTGTCTGAAGATTTTATAATGGAATTTCGGGATGGATTAGACTTGGAAGCAATTCCCATGTGGCAAAATTATCTGCATAATTCTTGGAAAAATTATTTCAATCATATGATCTAATTTAGGAGTGTCAGGAAAAATGTGCTATCTTCTTAGATGAAGAAGAAAAACCAGCAACGGCGATTTGTGGTGACAAGATGCAAACACTTTTTTCATAAAGAATGCATTGACCAGTGGCGAGCAATGCAAAAAAAAAAAAAATTGTCCAGTGTGTAGAACACCTATCTTAAAGAATAACAACAACAACAACATCCGCAATTTTCCTTCGTACTTCTTCTAAGCGTGAGAGTGAACCTTTTTTATGGATCAAGATCCATTAAAAAACATTATACCTCTCAACCCATTTAAAAATGCTCAGTAATTATTCTGTGCTTAAGATCATAAGTCAAATTCCTCTTGCCGTACATAACGATGTACGCCAAAGTGCCATCAGGAACAGATTCATTAAAAGTCGCTGACAGTTTCATGGCTGTCTTTTGAGCAGTGACAGCATTATTGCACTTGCTCAGATTGACAACATGAATTGTATATGAATTAACGAAAGCGTATGAGCTAATTCTAGCGCCATTTCTCGATTCAGTTATGCTCTTGAAATCTGTGAAGGCACTGTATGCCTTCAAACAAGTGGCTGGAGGAATAATGTTCTATAGCTCTTCATGAAACATCTCGTCGCTGCCGTTCTTGAGATAAATATTTTGCAGCTTAACATGATCATACAATGACGAGTCTGCACCTTGATTTCCTTTTCTGCTGGACTGAAACACCACAAACACAAAATACGACATGTCAAACTCCATAGAAGTATAGTAATTTGTTATATCCAGTTCAAAATTTCTTTTGCCACTGATTCCCGCTATTTCCTGCGTTTGAAGGTCAAAAAATTAAATAGGTATTTTAGGCTGCTTAAGCATCTTTTCTCTCAATTCCATTTCATAGTTTGGTTCGTACTTTACAATCGGTACTCGAATTTCCATATTCGTAATTGTTAACTTTACCATGGTAGGGCCGAGAATCTGGAATGTCAGTGCCATCATCCTTCATTGAAAATCATCTACACAACGCGTCGCCAGCATTTGGACTTCCTACAAACGTTATCGTTAAATCTCCTTCCCACATGATTTCTCTATAATCTTTAAAAAAGCTGCCCAGCATTTTCAGCGGATAAGTACTTCATTTTCTTTTCTTTGCAACTTCCCGTTGTTAATGAAATTTCCCTCGAATCTTGTGTCATCGTCCAGAAAAGACGTTAGGTGATACAAAACTGTTGAAGAAACTCCTGGATGTTCTAGCCTGTAAACAATCTGTCCTCTTTTCTTCACAATTACTGCGATCCATAGCCGCGCGGGGTAGCCGTGCGGTCTTGGGCGCCTTGTCACGGTTCGCGCGGCTCCCCCAGTCGGGTGTTCGAGTCCTCCCTCGGGCATGGGTGTTTGTGTTGTCCTTAGCGTAAGTTAATTTAAGTTAGATTAAGTAGTGTGTAAGCTTAGGGACCGATGATCTCAGCAGTTTGGTCCCATAAGGCCTTACCACAAATTTCCAATACACTCCATAGTTGACTTGGAAAATTGTCAACTAGTTTCACATTCGATTTGCCTCCATAGGCAATACAACCTGAGCCGTCTCCATGTGTCGCAATAAAGGTCATTTACAAGTAAGTATTATTATCAAACCAGCCGTCACCAACTTTGATGTCTATTACTACATCTTTGTTTGGCAAGTTCAAATTATTTTTAGTCTTCTCGTTTACTGGAAAACCCTGCCACTGATAGCTTTCTATCTTGTTCATCTTTATTATAGCATGTCCAGATGCACAGTTACACTCGCAACACCAAACTCTGTCGCAGAATCCTTTTCATCCGTTATAGTGATTTGCAGATTTTGAACTTTATCATGAACTGGGAAAAATAACGGATAGCTAGGCACATATATGATAGGACTGCCACACTGCAAATGACCAGCTAGTTCAAACAACTTTTGCTTATATGAAGCGATAATGTTCGTTTCCCTATAAAAATGATCAGAGTCCTTTACAAACATGCCTTCTGCTAAATTAGAATGGACTTTGATCTTATCGAAAGGAATGCAATACCGTTTCCTGCGAGCTCCACGGTTTGACTCTCAGTAAAACCCAGCAACCGTCCCATACTGTGCTCTCTATCAAAATACAGCTTATGGCCTGTGCTCCGGATTTCGTCTTTGTTGAGCCTAGTATTTGGCTTAATCTTTAAATTATCAGCATTGAATGGCTGCTGACTCTGTATATATCTCTCTAAATTATCAAGACTCTACTCCCCTGTGGCAATAGTTAACGTGTAAATGACATCGTCTTTCTCAAAGTACAGTATGTTGTTTTCACATGTAACATTTGGATTTAAGAATGTCGAAAAAACCATCCAGGCCTACTTTTGTAAACGCACCTCATATAGGTACGTTCAGTCTCTTTTCTACAGTCGAAGACTTACCACTGAGTTCAAACATTCTGTTCATGTATTATTATTATTATTATAAATGGAGACTGATTGGGAGCCAAAAATCAGAATCCCGGAAAAACAGAGAAAGAGACATGGTGATCTTTTATCTAATTCTATTCGATGTACAATAATAGGCCCAAGTGGCTGTGGGCAAACAACGTTAATGACTGACAATTATACTTTAGCGTCAGGAAAAAATAAACCATCTGTATGTTTACTCCAGAAGTTTAGATCGCCCGAAATATCTAGAATTTATAAAAGCATGCAAAAGTGAAATACTACTTTTATCAGCAACACTGATGAAATTATTCCACTAGATGAAGATATAGATAACTCTGTTGTTGTTTTTGACGACTCCATTCTTGAAAATCGAGATAGAGTCAGAGAATACTTTACCAGAGGATGACATAACAACAATGACTGCTTCTATTTAGCACAAACGTATTCAAAAATTCCCAAACAGTTGGTGAGAGATAGCTTTAATTTTCTCAACATTTTTAGACAAGATGACACAAATTTAAAGCACAACTACGACAAAATTATGGGTGGAGATTTGAAGTGGAACGACTACAATGAAATTTGCTGTAAATCTTGGAACGAGAATTTTGGCTTTATAACTACCTATATGATTCGGAAAGCAAATTCGGGTAAATACAGAGATAAAATGGAAACATTTATCAAATTTTAATGGATCAAGATCCATTAAAAAATAACACTGCTTTTATTCACCCAGCTATTGTGTGAGCTATCAGAACCTAGCCACTCCACATAAACTTTATCACCTTTCTTTTTCAGCAGTTTTTTCACGAGGTAAACATCTGGGCATTTCGTCTTCTGCAATTCCTGCTCATAGAAGCTTTCTTTAATTTCATTACCACTCATATCCTTCAGCTTATATGTAGGCGGATTTGTGTTGCTGACATCAACGACTTTAAATAATTCTGTAGACCAATTTGCTGTATAGCCTTTCTCGAACAAACCCTTCATTTTGCTGATTCTCACTTCATCACCTGGTGCGTACTTAGGTGATTCACCTCTGAGTTCCACAGCAAATCAGTTACATCTACAGTTTTCATGCCTATTGAGCTGTGCACACTGTCGTTGTAATTGTGTATCAACTTTGACAGTAGGACGACCCACCTGTAATTACCTCGAAGTGCAAACTGTTTCGACATTTTTTTCTTGAGTGTTCTGTTAAACCATTCGAGGACTGACGCATTAATCTCTAAAAAGGTAGAGTGTAGTGATTCATGTTTTCAAGCTTCATCAACTCTCTAAAGTGTTTGTTGTAGAATTATTTAGCGTTATCTCTCTGCAAATTTTTCGGCTTCCTTTCTGCCAATACATGTTTGAAAGCGCTAGTAACATCTTCACCAGATTCATCTTTAACAGGAATCGCCCAAGCATATTTCGAGAAGTACGTCTATCACAGTCAACAAATACCACATATTTTACTGAATTTGGATACGTTCTTTAGGTTACCAGAATCCCTCTCAACCAAGTCGCTTGCCACAAATCGTCTATACCAAATGCTATAACAGCTTTCCTTGGGAAGTTCTTTCTCATCTGTTTGTTCAGTTCGTTCAGAATTTCTTTACGAAGCTCTTCTTACTCTTACACTCTGCACAATTTCCCTCGATTCTGGCTCGAGCATTTCTCGTCATTCATTTACGCTGAACGAAGCGAAAAAGAGCGTAAAGAGAGCAATGAGAGAAGCATTCAACGAATTCGAACATAAAACATTGGCAAACAATCTAAACAAGAACCCTAAAAAGTTTTGGTCATATGTAAAATCGGTAAGCGGATCTAAATCCCCTATTCAGTCACTCGTTGACCACGATGGCACCGAAACAGAGGACGACCGAAGAAAGGCAGAAATACTGAATTCAGTGTTCCGCAACTGTTTCACTGCGGAAAATCGTAACACGGTCCCTGACTTCAGCCGTCGCACGGACGCCAAAATGGAAAATATTGAAATAAACGATATCGGAATTGAAAAACAACTGCTATCACTTAGTAGCGGAAAAGCATCCGGACCAGACGAGATACCCTTAAGATTCTACAGTGATTATGCTAAAGAACTTGCCCCCTTTCTATCAGCAATTTATCGTAGATCGCTGGAAGAACGTAAAGTATCTAGCGACTGGAAGAAAGCGCAGGTCGTTCCCATTTTCAAGAAGGGTCATAAATCAGATGCGAATAATTATAGGCCTATTTCGCTTACGTCAATCTGTTGTAGAATAATGGAACATGTTTTGTGTTCTCGTATTATGACGTTCTTAGATAATACAAATCTCCTTCATCATAACCAACATGGATTCCGCAAACAGAGATCATGTGAAACTCAGCTCGCCCTATTTGCCCAAGAAATTCACAGTGCCGTAGACACTGGCGAGCAGATTGATGCCGTATTCCTGGACTTCCGGAAGGCATTTGATACGGTTCCGCACTTACGTTTAGTGAAAAAAATACGAGCTTACGGAATATCGGACCATGTTTGTGATTGGATTCAGGATTTCCTAGAAGAAAGAACACAACATGTCATTCTTAACGGTTCAAAATCTGCAGATGTAGAGGTAATTTCGGGAGTACCGCAGGGAAGCGTGATAGGACCTTTATTGTTTACAATATACATAAATGACTTAGTTGACAACATCGGTAGCTCCGTGAGGCTATTTGCAGATGACACGGTTGTCTACAAGAAAGTAGCAACATCAGAAGACTCGTACGTACTCCAGGAGGACCTGCAGAGGATTAATGCATGGTGCGACAGCTGGCAGCTTTCCCTAAACGTAGATAAATGTAATATAATGCGCATACATAGGGGCAGAAATCCATTCCAGTACGATTATGCCATAGGTGGTAAATCATTGGAAGCGGTAACGACCGTAAAATACTTAGGAGTTACTATCCGGAGCGATCTGAAGTGGAATGATCACATAAAACAAATAGTGGGAAAAGCAGGCGCCAGGTTGAGATTCATAGGAAGAATTCTAAGAAAATGTGACTCATCGACGAAAGAAGCAGCTTACAAAACGCTTGTTCGTCCGATTCTTGAGTATTGCTCATCAGTATGGGACCCTTACCAGGTTGGATTAATAGAAGAGATAGACATGATCCAGCGAAAAGCAGCGCGATTCGTCATGGGGACATTTAGTCAGCGCGAGAGCGTTACGGAGATGCTGAACAAGCTCCAGTGGCGGACACTTCAAGAAAGGCGTTACGCAATACGGAGAGGTTTATTATCGAAATTACGAGAGAGCACATTCCGGGAAGAGATGGGCAACATATTACTACCGCCCACATATATCTCGCGTAATGATCACAACGAAAAGATCCGAGAAATTAGAGCAAATACGGAGACTTACAAGCAGTCGTTCTTCCCACGCACAATTCGTGAATGGAACAGGGAAGGGGGGATCAGATAGTGGTACAATAAGTACCCTCCGCCACACACCGTAAGGTGGCTCGCGGAGTATAGATGTAGATGTAGAACTTTGCATCTTCCACTCTAGGGCATCAATCCTGCTTTTCATGTCATTTATCTCTAAGTCATTTTTGTTGTATTATTCGCACCGAAGTCAGTTTTGCTCGCGTAGTTATTTAGTAGTGTGAGAATACTTATGTATTCAGCTTTGCTCGCGGAGTTATTTAACTGCTTTTCTAGATATCTTTCGGTAACTACATCATGGCCAGCTATAGGGTCTTTTACATTTACTAATCGCTTACCTTTGAAGTCAATATAACCTTTCGTTGTTTTTTAAAAAAGCTATTTAATTCCCTTCGGAACTGTGCAGCCTTACCTTCGATTTTTGAAGTTAATTCTCTCAAGTCAGCTTTACTAGCAGTCGATTCTAGTTGCTTTTAACCCCGTCTTTTATCTTGTTCCCAAATATATCCATTTATTATATCGAGAATTTTATCAAACGACCACCCGTTTGTAAACAGCTTCAAGACCAGCAAACATAGGTGGCCACACATAAACTGATCAAAATTTTGAACCCTTTGTGCATTGTAAAACGAGTCATCACGACCTAGATAGTTCACTTACACTTGTGGAATATCGCCACCAAATGTGTCAAACACAAATTTTTCACTGCCATTCTTGAAGTAACACATCCAGTGAGTCCCTACGTGACCAGACGTGTCTAGGTTAACAATCCCTGCTCCAACTTTTGCTGCTTTTTGCGGCAGTTCATCTATCATAAAGACGCCTGTAAAATTTGCAATTTTCAGTTGATTTACTATTTTTTTTCTATATCAAAGTTGGTTATCGGATGGCTATACATTTGCATAATTTCTTTGACTTCTTTTTTTTTAAGGCATGATTTCTTAGGCAAACTTGCCCCCACTTTTCTTTTCTCCATTTCTATGTTATGTCTCTTCTGTTCTGCCAACTCTGCATCTTCCTTCTGTTTTTTATGGACAGCGCTCGTAATAGCCGCAGCACCACCGGCCAACGATCCAAATGCGCCTAATGCAGCTAGAATCAGCGGTAAGAACCCGCCTTCGTGTTCAGCTTCTTTCTTTGCTGTAAGATATTCAAGCAATTTTTTCACAACAGGAATAGATAAAGTTAGGAGTAAACCACGGCCATTTTTAAATTTACTGGCTTTCTGTTTCATCTGTGATTCAGTAAGAAATTTATCATGAAAGCCGTGACTTTTCAGTTTGTCGTTGGAGGGCTTTAGCTTAATAACTTCCGCTCTTGGCTTGCGGCTAGACGTTACATTAAAATCAATACCAAATCCTTTCATTTATTAACAGGAGAGAAAAAATTATAAAGTCCAACCATTATCGTCTACTAAGCCCATGCCTAATTTTCTCTTCCCATACATTATCCCCGCAACAGCAGTAGAAGCTAATCTTTCGCCTAGCGATGCATCTTTGCTGAAAATTCTCTCTTTTGCTGCCTTCTGAAATTCTTTATCTGCTTCATGTCTTTTTTCCAGATCTTCATGGTCTCTGTATACAATGTCATGTCTCTTGCAAGCTTCATCTAAAGGATTAATTCCTACATCTACACGTACTAATATTTTATCTAATTCTGTCACCAGACCACAAAATCGAAAGCCTGGAAATGCATTTCGAACAGTAACTTGTTGATTAGCTTATTTACTAGCGTATTAGCTTTTCTGACTTCCAGAATATGTGAGGGAGACTATTCAGAAATCTAATCAAGTACGGAATTCCCTAAGGATTGTTCACTATGAAGTCGTTAAATTTACTGGTAAGCATTTTCGTTATGCCAACTTTTTCGTTGTGATAACTGTTATTTCCTGCATTCTCTTCACCGTGAATCACCACCAGCCTGTCGATTAAATCTCTGACGTCATTCATCCAAACGTACTCGACAGGTTTTGCTGTATCTTGTTTTACAAAGCCCATTCCTCCTTTGCTGCTGCTGCTGCTGCCTGGTGACTTTGACGTCGAATTACACACATCAAAAAAAGTTATGCATCATCCCGGTTTTCAGGGCTCCTGACGACAGACGACAACTGCGGATATTGTACCACAGACACAGTCCCTTTGACTGTCAGAGATGTCACTAAACCCGCCCAAAGATGTAAACAATCATGCATGAGCAGCGCCTATTAGACGGAGGGGGTCCGACAGCCGATCACTTCCAGCCATACCACCAGGAAGGAGGCACACTGCTCGTGTTTTCTGTAGTTCAACCATGCCTAGACGGTCAACACCGCGGTTCTATCGCGTCCGCATTGTTACTTTGTGCCAGGAAGAGCTCTCAACAAGGAAAATGTCCAGGCGTCTCGGAGTGAACCAAGGCGATGTTGTTCGGACATGGAGGAGATACAGAGAGACACCAACTATTGATGAAATGTCTCGCTCAGGCTGCCCAAGGGCTGCTACTACAGTGGATCACCGATACCTTCGGATTACGGCTCGGAGGAACCGTGACAGTAACGTCACCATGTTGAATAATGCTTTTCGTGCAGCCACAGGACGTCGTGTTCCTACTCTAAGTGTGCACAATAGGCTGCATGATGCGCAACTTCGCTCCCCACGTCCATGGCAAGGTCCAACATTGCAATCACGGCACCATGCAGCCCGGTACAGATGGGCCGAACTACATGCCGAACGGACTGCTGAGGATTGGCATCACGTTCTCTTCACCGATGAGTGTCGCATATGCCTTCAACCAGACAATCGTCGGTTACGTGTTTGGAGGCAACCCAGTCAGGCTGAACGCCTTAGACACACTGTCCAGCGAATGCAGCGAGGTGGAGGTTTCCTGCTGTTTTGGGGTGCATTATGTGAGGCCGACTTGCGCCGCTGGTGGTCATGGAAGGCGCCGTAACGGCTATACGATACGTGAGTGTCATCCTACGATCGTTAGTGCAACCATATCGGCAGCATAATGTCGAGGAGTTCGTCTTCATGGACTACAATTCGCGCCCCCATCGTGCACATCTTGTGAATGTCTTCCTTCAGGATAGCAATATCGCTCGTCTAGAGTGGCCAGCATGTTCTCCAGACATGAACCCTATTAAATATGCCTGGGATAGATTTAAAAGGGCTGTTTACGGACGACGTGACCCACCAACCACTCTGAGGGATCTACGCCGAAACGCCGTTGAGGAGTGGGACAATCTGGATCAACAGTGTCTTGATGAACTTGTGGTTAGTACGCCACGATGAATACATGCATGCATGAATGCAAGAGGACGTGCTACTGGGTAGTAGAGGTACCGGTGTGTACAGCAATCTGGCCCACCGCCTCTGAAGGTCTCGCTGTATGGTGGTACAACATGCAATGTGTGGTTTTCATGACCAATAAAAAGGGTGGAAATGATGTTTATGTTGATCTCTACTCCAATTTTATGTTCAGGTTCCGGAACTCTTGAAACCGAGGTGATGAAAAACTTTCTTTTTATGTGTGTATTAGGTACTTTCCTTAACGACTGCCGTATCGGCTTAATGATGTTGTTGTACTTTTCGCTGCTGTTTGACTTGGGTTTATTCGTATTTGGATCATTGTAGTGAAATATTGCATTCGTTTCCTTCAGCATAGTTGTATATGCTTCAAAGTCATCAGGCGTGTAGTCTTCGAATGATACGTTTTTTCGGGTTAGCAGTTTCAACAATCCATCACTGGCAGTGAAAGCGTTACCTTTGACAGAAATAGTGTCATTGTGAAACGTTACTTCGGAATCGCCTATGTAGTGCTTTCCATGGTCAAACCTTAAGCGGAATACTGTATCACCGAGCCCCCCCCCCCCCCCCTCCCCAAATATTTTGATACTTTTGGTCCAAGCTAAGTTGTCGAGTATTCTGTAACGGCCTTCATCTTCTCCCCCTCTTCTTCCTCAATTTACTGCAACATTGGCTCAAGTCTCTTACGCGTCTTTAGCGTGAGCGGTTCGTCATCAACAAATAAACTTCTTTCGAAAGATGATTCCTTAGATGTAGGCGAAATAGGAAAGATATCGTCATAGTTCCCTTGGTAAGGAACTAGCTGTTTTTCAGCGTCTCTATTTTTCGCTTTAGCACCGATAACGTCTTCCCCTAAGGCGTCCAGTTTATCGGTAACAGGCTGGTCTTCTTTATTATGCTTCTCGTATTCTGTTATTGGCTTCATCTTCCACTCTTTGATTTGACTTTTCAACTGTTCAAACTTTCTTCTGTTCTTCTTTGCTTGTTTACCAAGCTTTTGATCATACTTTGTAAACATGTTATTTAAGGAGAAAGTTTTGAAGATGCACGTCTCATGCCTTACGTCTCACGTTTTACGTTTTACGTTTCACGTCTCACGTTTACGTTTTCACGTCTCCCTGACCATACAAAGATGAAGCCAGACCGACGTATCACATCTCACTGAGCATGCAAACATGTAGCCACTACTGAGCCACAACGTTTCACGTCTCACGTTTACTGTGATTTTTATGGTTTATCAACCATAAAAATTTAACAGAATTCGATATCGTGAACGTTATAGCCATTGACATTCTTATAACCTTTATATATCATAACCATGCCTATTAGTATTGCATAATCCTCGTAATTCAGCACTTTGTTATATCTATCTGCTAAAAGAATCTTAAACTCGCCATCGGGCATTGGAGATGTTTTATATACATGTCTTGTATTTACGCTGCTGGTGCTTGTAATTGAGTATAAACGTCCTTCTTCTAAGTCACTAAGCTTTTTATGACACACTGATGCGTTCAAGTTATGGAGCTTCGTTATCAACTTATCTCGTTCCATTTTATTATACGAAATATGTATTTTTTAGGGATTTATCGGTTCTAGTTGCGACACAGTATTCTTTAAAGTCCTCATTATTGCCTTGAATGAAGAAGATATCTTTGGGCAATTTATGCCAAATAAAGACAGTTCAAATTTACCTACTCTCACTAGAATGTGCGAGAATTCATTGTATTCCTTAAATATGCCGTCCTTGAAGAAATACAACATGCCGTTTGTGTATCTAAATACAGAGTCTAAGGCTGACGGCACGCCAGGAAACCTTTTACTGATAACGCCATAGGCCTTTGCCCTAAAGCTGCATTCATCTATTTCTGCAAAGTGTACATCATCATAAAAAAATAAACGTACTGCCTGAATAAGTGTTTAACGCTCCGAGGATGACAGAGTTTTGGCACAGACCTATATCAGACACTTTTTTAGGGTAGCCAGCTTCTAGCGCTAAACTCGGCACTTTAACATGTATATCATGTTATTAACAATCAACACGACTTGACCTGATGGCCTCTGATAAACAGCAGATATATTTTTGAAATTCTATGGTAGACGTCCTAACCAGTGTGTGATTAGCAGAGGTTTAGTAGTAGCCTGTTCGTCATTATTATTAAGAGCGTTCATCCAAACTCATCTTCCGTGGAAAATGTACAGGTATTCGTCTACAAAAACAAAACTTCCATACTGCTTGATTTTGCACAATTCGGGTTTCTTTTCAGGTACTGCTGGCGTCGGCGGCTGAGTAGGCTCAGAAGCAGATACAGAAGCATGTTTCCCGTGTAAGCTTATATCGTCTTCAGATAGCTGCATGATAGTGCTGTTGTAGAACGCATTCATTTCTGACTCAGCGACGTCTGAATGCGCCAAACCTAGCGTATGACCAATTTCGTGCACTAAGACAGCGAGCAAGTTTGTTTGCGAAGAAGGCGTATTATTGTCCGTTTCCATGTACCAGTATTCATCATGATCAACGTGAATTTCAATAGGGTCGTTGTACAAACTAAGGTAATCTGCATGAGCCAGCACGTGACCTCTCCCGTCAAAACTGCGCTGACAGAATTGCAGCACTGAATTTTGTCTTCTGTGAGCTCCTCTCTGGTTCGAAATGACAATATCAGGATTTTGGCTGCTGTCCTCAAAAGCAAGATCTGTGTGATCTTGCCACATTTTAAAAGCTGCTTCAGCTACCTGCAACATTTTTCTAGTCTCAAGACAGTAATGCCATTCTATATTCTTCTTGTCCCACTTCTAGATGTGTGTAGTAACGCTCAAAACGTTATCTTCCACGCCACATCTTAATTTCTCCATTAATTGCAAAGTTTCGTCAGTCAGCTCGCCATTGGCGACTAGATTATATTTCTGCTGAAATAACGAAGCGCGTCTTTGATCGCTTCGTCACTCAATTTAGAAAGCTGATCTTCATCTCCATGGGCAGCCAAACAGCCAAAGTTGTGCAAGTACTTTATTGCTGCTTCATCAAGAGCAGGTACTAATAAGGGTAAAAAGATTGATAATTCCGTTCATGGAAAAATTATTATTATTACTTTTCATGCAATTCAGTTTTTTCATGGACGTCTGCATATTGGTAGCGTCGTTTCGGCGCCACCAAAATTTTATATATATCGTGTAATAAAATGAAAGCAGTTTATCAGCAACCACCAATTTGTGTTCAACGACAAGCAAGTGCTCGTGGTGCTAGGTAAGCAGAATAATTCCTGGTTCAAGACCAAGGATGTATGCGATATTCTTGAGTATGCAAATTCTAGAGGCACCTTGAAAGACAATGTTAGGGAAAAAGATATAAAAAAATACAAAAAATTGATGTGTATCTGCGAGTTACAATTGCGTTCAGACACAAATTTTATCGATGAACCAGTGCTTTACATGTTACTGCTAACACCTCTCGCTGTTAAATTTAGAAATTGGGTGTGTGATGAAGCCTTCCATTAAAAAACACGGTGAGTACAGAATTAAAGAGATGTATCAAGGCCAAGTAATTCAGTTGGAAAACTTAAACAGAATTCGCGAAGAGCACATTCAAAATTTATCTGAATTTTTACGTCATGTTGTCCCTCAAACAGTCAGTGAAAATTAGAGACATATGTTTGTACTCTAGAAATTATTTGACGATGATTGCGACTACGCTTACTACATCATCAGAGCGCAGAGAAGCATTTGTACGGTAACATGGACAGACATCCAGAAAGTGAAGAAATGCTGAGGCTCGAGTACGATCCAAATTTGATAAATTTGTACCAAAGAATGAAGGAAAACTTGAGCATCGACTACCACATGAACTATTTCAATATCAAGGATGATGACAACACGCAAGACGAACTGATTAACGATATCAAATATCTCCATTAAGCTAAGTTATCAGCATGATTTTTTAATGGATCGAGATCCATTGCCAGGTCCGATGATGATCCGCGACGTGATTGAAGCGCTCCTTCTCGCATTTTTTTCCCGTCGACTTTAATTGAGGGGGCAGAGCACAGGAACAGCAGTAAATTGATGATGATGATCCTCATTGCATTGGGTGGCCAGCCCAGCCCCTAGCCTGAGGCAAACCAGGGAGCACGTTCACGCGTTCGCAACTTGTATACATAGTTGGTGTGGCAGTGATAAAGTACTTTCTAAAAGCACCTACATTCACCAGCTTATTTTTCGCGTGAGACGTGTGGTTTTCGCCAGATAGTTGTAGCTCATCTGAAGAGATTAAACGTACTAAATTTACTTGCAGTGGAAGTGGCACTAAAAAATTAAAAATTGCGGTCACACAGAAAGGTACTACTTTTTCGATTTCGAAGCAGAACAAGATGAGGGCGTACACACTCCAAACATTGTGGTTGTGCACGACTTCAAAGGAAACATACATGAGCGTAGAAATAGCAATGAATTTTGTAAATGGTTGATATCACACAGTAACAGGGGGTACACGTATATAGCGCACAATGCAAATGCTTATGATGCGTACTTCATTTTGCAGTATTGTGTCAATAACGGAATTAAGATCAAAACCATTTGCGAAGGGACGAAGCTTATGGCACTGAAAATACCTACCCTAAACCTCAGAATGATTGACAGCATAAACTTTATCCAAGGCGGCCTTGCGTCGTTTCCAAAGACATTCGACTTGAAAGGGCTGAAAAAAGGTTACTTTCCGCACTTCTTCTGTAAGAGCGAAAATCAAAATTACGTAGGGCAAATCCCACCGACCAAGCACTATGGTGTTGACATTATGAAACCTGAGGCTAGAAAAGCGTTCTTAGAATGACGCGCTCTGAAGGTGAAGGAAAACTACGTGTTTGATTCCCAGAGGAAACTTGTCGAGTATTGCCATTCTGATGTCGACATATTGCACCACGGTTTTCTTGAATTTAGGAGAAATTTCCTGGAAATAGCAAATATTGATCCATTTTCGTATATAAAAACTGCTAGTGTTTGTATGGCTGTTTACAGGTCAGAATATCTGGAACCTAACGCGATTGCTGTAGTCAAAGATCAAAAGAAGGAACTGTTCAGCAAAGAGTCAATTGCGTGATTGAACTCTTTCCCTAATGTACAACATGCATTGTACAGCGGGGAAGTTACAATATGTAGTGCAAAAGTTGACGGCTACGACGCAAGTACGAAAACCGTGTATCAATATTACGGTTGGTTTTGGCACGGCTGTCCAGAGTGTTATTCGCCCGAAACTATCAACAATGTGGACAACGAAACCATGAATGATCTCTTTTCAGTGATGGCAGAGCGAACACAGGCGTTGAGGAATGCTGGTTTTAGCGTTTTCGAGAGTGGAGTTTAAGTGGAAAAATTCTAAGGCTTACAAAGAGAACGTAAATAAAGCAATAAATGTCGTAGAACCACTGAATCCTAGAGACACGTTTTTCGGTGGAAGAACGAACGCTGCTAAATTGAAAGTTTCAGACAAGAGGCTGAGATACATAGACATCTGCAGTCTATATGCAACAGTGATGTTTTACGAGGATTCTCCTGTTGGTCATCCCGTACAGATAATGAGACCAGAAAAATACGACAAAGAATGGTTTGGTTTTGTTAAATGCAATGTGCTTGCGTCTCGAGGCTTGTATCAACCTGTGCTTCCACTTAAGCAGGAAAAGAGTGTTCGCTCTATGCGCGAAATTTGTAGAAGAAAAGCCTCATAGTTGTTGCAACCATAGTGACGATGAGAGTGCCTTTGTAGGAACTTGGACAACGATAGAGCTCAACAGGCCATCGAAAAAGGCTACAAAATACAGGAAATTTACGAGGTGTGGCATTTTGATAGAATAAGTAATGAGCTGTTGAGAGACTACGTTAAAAACTTTATGAAAGTCAAACTGGAAACTAGTTCTTGGGAAGATGATTACAAGTCGAAAGAAGAATACGATCGAGTTATTACGGAAAAGCAAGATATTGAGCTCGACATTAGCAATATTGAAACGAATGCCGACAAACGAGCTGTTGCCAAAATATGCCTCAATTCTCTGTGGGGGAAATTCGGTCAAAGGCTGAACTTGTCACAAACAGAATTTATAGACTAAGTTAAACGATGGTACGAGCTCTTGCTCGACGACAAAATAGAGATAACTAATGTGATACCAATCAACGAGGAAATAATCGAGGTGACCTATCATACGACGATTTCTATGCCGAAGATGGCTGAAATACTAACATATTTGTGGCTGCATTGACCACCACCAATGCAAGAATGAGGTTGTACGATATGTTCGATAGATTCGGCGATAAAGTTACATACTAAGACACAGACTCTATTGTTTACATTGCCGATGGCACAAACACAGTGCACACAGGTTGTATGCTCGGTGAATGGACAGATGAATTTCGCAAAGACGATTTTGGCATTGAATGGATAAGCACTGGCCGAAAAAGCTATATTTATCGAACATATAAAGGCAAATAGACTACCAAAATTAAAGCCCTCACTCTAAACTACGAAAATTCTGTGAAGCTCAACATTAAGACGATGATCGAATTAATGCAGACTTCTGAAGATAAGGTTATCGTAAGCAATAACGTGATTACAAGAGATAAGAAGACGAAAAATCTAGTGAATAAATTTATAGCAAAAGAGTTTAAATTTAACTGCGATAAACGTATGCTTCTGGAGGAAAAGGACGGTATAATTGATACCATTCTGTGGGGTTATTGAAGAAAAACTTTTTTATATATAAATGGAAACAGTAATTACAGAATACATAAATGATCCTGCTTGTTGGTACGAGCTCATCTCATACCCGAAGACAATATAGAAATAATTACTACCACGTTCATCAACGAGCAAATAATAAAGGTGACATATAAGTACTGCTAAAGATAATTTTCAGGTTAAGGCCTACAGAATTTCAAACTTGTGCTTCTGCTGCTGCTGCTACCGCTGTTGCTGTAAATCACGTCGAAAAAGCGGCTGCCAAAAAATGTTCACTCAGTATTTCTTTTCATAACTGTTCTGCACATTGTACAATTATTTTGCATTGCTAACCAGCGGTCAACACATTCTTTATGTAAAAGGTGTTTGCATTTTGTTAGCACAAATTGGCCATTTTCATTTTTAAGCATATAGAACAGTCATTTTCAGGTTGTTCGGTCAGTATTTCATATGGGCATAATATTTTTTGTTTGAACGATTCAGATAGATATTGAAATTTTAAAATTAATTCCCAGTTTACGTTATGCTGAAATTCCATTATAAAATCTTCAGACAGCGTTTGACAGAGGGATGTACCCTTCCAGAATAATCTATCTTGGAAATCTTTCATCAAATCTTCAGACATTTTTGATAGAATGACGTAAATACGCAGTCTAATCTATCTGCGAATTCTCGCATGAAATTCTCAGACGGTTTTTGATCTGATGATATATGAAACCACTCTAATCTGTCTTGGAATTCGCTCATGAAATCTTTAGACAGCGTTTGATATTCTGATGCGTGAAACTAGTATAATTTGTCTGGAAACTCTCTAAAGAAATCTTCAGTTCCTGCTTCCATGCTATTGCATACCAGTCTAAAATATCTTTGAATTCTCGTATGAAATCTTGAGACATTTCTCGATTATATGATATTTTATCCCAGTCTAATCGATCGTGGAATTCTCTGACGAAATCCACAGACATCGTTTTGTTGTATGATATTGGAACCCAGTCTAATCTATCTTGAAACTCTCTCATGAAATCTTCCGACAGCGTTCGATTATTTGATTGCACTCCAGTCTAATACGTATTGAAACTCTCTCATGAAATCTTCAGACATTTTTTGATTACATGCTATTTCAGTCCAACCTAATTTGTCTTTAAAGTCTCTCATGAAATCTACAGATAGATTTTCCCATCTTGATATAGTTCTCCATCTGGAACGTTTGAATGGATCAGCAATTATTGCAGAGCATGTTCAATTTGTTGAATACAATTCGTGTAATTATTCAAATTTTAAAAATTTACACATTTGATGAATAAGTTGCTGTTGTTCAGTCAGTGGCTGAATAGGTTCTTCTTTTTCTTGTTTTCCATTCACTTGAGCATTATTAATAAGCTCAATAAGTTGCTGTTTTCTCAGCTTTGAATAACCTTTTAAGCCCATTTTTTTTGCTTGATCTTTTAGTTCTTGCATAGTATAATTATTCAAGCCATTTACTTTCATAGCAATTTTATTAATTACACGCATACATAAAATATTTTCAGTTATGCATTTCAATTTTCATATAGGACAGCTCGCCGAAAGTCATAGCAAAATAGTGGCCCCTGGAAAGTGGTTGCCAAAAAGTGGTCACCATCTTCTGTACAAAAAGATGCGAGTTCAAAGAGGCGACCACTTTTCCCGTAAAGTCGCCATAAATCGCCTGCCATAAAGTGCTCGCCATCTTTTGCCAAAATGTTGAGGGTTTGTCCTCAGCTGCAGCACTTACTTTAAAACATCGAAAATGAGCCGCCATCTTTTGGCTCAAAAGATGTGGGTTTGTCCTCAAACGGCGCACTTACGTTAAGTCGCCAAGATTTGTCAAAAAAATGCTCACCAAAAAGTGGCTGCCATCTTTTGCCTAAAAAGATGTGGGTTTGTCCTCAACCGCCGCACTTACTTTAAACCGCCAAGATTTCGTAAAAAAAGTTACCGCAAAAAAGTGTCCGCCATCTTTGGGCCGAAAAGATGCGGGTACAAAGAGGCGACCACTTTTGCGCTAAATGTTTTAAAATTTAAAGTGAGAAAGATGTGGAAAATTTCCACTCGGTTTCTCCCTGGTGTCATTTTCGTTCTAAGGGTTTCGTACAGACTTAAAAATGTACATATAGGCAGCTGATCTAAGAGTGAGTGTGTAACTGTCTAAATATGTGACATAAATGACTGTGATACCTCTGACCATTAGTGGAAAAAATGGGTCTTAGGAACAGTCATATCTTTGACTGCATTGACTTAAAAACTTATTTTTTTATTTTTTTACACCATCAGGGTATTGTTGACCTTAGTATTTGACATAAATTTCAAGGATATTTACACCCATTCCTTAGGAAAAAATGGTGTTTTAACAGTCAGTCAGGCAACAGAGTGATGCTATGATACTTGTGTAGTTTGTTACTGTCAATATTAATTTCTCTGTAGTATTGCATATTCGGACATGATTGGTAATGCTAAGGGTTTGTTGTGTGAAATGTTGTAGGTGATGAGCTCAGTGGTGATGATCATAGTGAAGATGACGAATAATCTGATGATGTATGTAATATTCAGTATTAAAAATAATGAAACAATTATGCATCTGTCGTTTTATTTTACATATCCACTCACTATACTGAATAGATTCAGTGTATGATTTAACTAATGTTCTGTGACAGCCCGCCCGGCTAGCCACGCTGTCTAACGCGATGCTTCCTGAGCGGGAAGGCGTGCCGGTCCCCGGCAAGAATCCGCCCGGCGGATTAGTGTCGAGGTCCGGTGTACTGGCCAGCCTGTGGATGGGTTTTAAGGCGGTTTTCCATCTGCCTCGGCAAATGCAGGTTGGTTCCCCCTATTCTGACTCAGTTACACTATGTCGGTGATTGGTGCACAAATACTGTCTACACGTATACGTACACCATCAACATAATTACTTTACCACGCAACCACACAAACATTTTTAGTTACACTCATCTGGTATAAGACATTCTCGAGGGGGCCACTGGGGGTTGCAACACACAATAACCCTGGGTCTGGTGTGGGGCGGCGGTGCGGTTGGTGGACTGCTGTGGCCTGTTGTGGGGTTGTGAACCACTGAGGGCTACAGCGGGATAAAGCCTCTCAGTTGTTTCTAGGTCCCCAGTTCACTACACAATACACAATACAATGTTCTGTGATATATAGCATTGCTAGTACTATCATGTGAACATATACACTTGTTAGACATGTTGAAGTCAATTTTAATTTATATTCTGATACTATAATTTTAACCAAATGTTTGCTCTGAATATCATTGGAATTTCAAGTCAGCTGTTTGCAATGTTGGTGGAAGTGGGAGGAGGAGGATATTAGTGTAAAACGTGACAAGGAACCGTCATGGCATTTGCTTGCAGTGATTTAGGGAAATCAGGTTGGCCAGACACTGATTTGAACTGTCATCCTCCCAAATACGAGTCCAGTGTGCTAAACACTGCACCACTACGCTCAATTTGGTGGAAGTGGGATTTAATGTGTTGTTAACATCTGCCTCAATATAGATGTATTGACAATTGTTATGTTAAAATAATAGTAATTCAGCCACACACTGTAGTGTCAAAGTATCTCACATTAATATTTACCACAATTTATTGCTGATTATATAACAGTAAACACACTGTAATGCCAAAGTATCATATGTCATATTTACATCCTGTACTTTGCTACTAATTGTGTTAACTGTGATATGAGAAACTGATATGTTAAGTCATACCCTGCTTTTTACAAAGGAACCTGATCTCAATACATAATACATATGTGTGTGTGTGTGTGTGTGTGTGTGTGTGAGCCAAAGTGTAGACTGCCCATATCATTTTGTCAAAATACTCGTCTTAGTTCTATTTCAGTAATTGGAGACATGCAATAAAAATATTTATAGGAAAAATGAGTATACAGGTGAACCTGTGCATTACAACTAATAGCAAACACATCCCATATTAATGCATACCAATAGGTGTTTTTGCTTAGATGCTGTATGAGTCATAAAGTGACTTTACATATGGGACGTTGAATCTTAAGACCGTATTGTGCCATCACAAGAAGCTGACAGTGTGTATCAACTACTAGATCACAAATAATATTCTGTTGTTCTGCCATCATAGCTGTTACATAAACCTCATAGCCTTAGATTTCATATGCAAAGCTTTTTCAGCCACAAAACCAGTCTACATTACGGAGTAATGATTTTTAGTGCAGGTAGCATGAACATTGTTCTGTAAGTTTAATAAGATATCATTTTGTTCCTCACAGGGGTGTTATTGGTAGAACATTTGGGTTTTGTATCATCTATTAACAAATGCTTCCTGCATCTGCTTTTTGAAATATATCAAAGCTCAGTGCCATGATACAGGCATAGGGCAGCAGAACGTATCTATTTTTTAAAGTCATTTATCATAATACTACTTTTTCTATTGGTTTTACTATATGCATATTAATTTACTTTGAATGTGACAGACATAGAAGATACACACTCATACTCCGGTGAAGATGTCTAAAGCTGTGCTCCACATGAATACTGTTCATATTACATTGCTGTGTGGATGGCCTGGGATACCTTCACCTGGCAATGTTATCTATCCAGCAGCAGACAGTAAGTGTCTCATGAGGAAATACACTCTTACTACAAAGTGGAGCTGGTCACCATTAAAAATGAGTTTTCTTATGGAATACTGTAACAGCTTTGAGCAGACATTGGATGTGTTATCTGTAAACGCTGGATGTGACTGTCAATCAGCAATTTTGTCTACTGTCTGCCTATAGTTTTTTAAGTTTGTACATAATAACTAAGAGGAGGAGGGGATTGTTAACAAAGACATCAATTATACAATACAGCGTATACATACTTTGAACTGTCAGAAAAGTTATTTCCCATTCCACGATGTTCAGTTTCTGGGAGAAAGTAATGTTATATGTCCTCAGCATGTGGCAGCAGAATCGTTGATCGCCCTACTGAACCCAGTTAGTGGCAAGGACGTAACTTCAACATGGCGGGCGTATGTTTGAGCTTTGAAGCGCGGAAGAAGGTGAATAAGTGATACTGTAAGTTTGAGAATGTTGCTGCAGTTCAAAGTCAGTGGAGAAGTGAGTATGGTACAGAACCACCTTCAAGGTTAACTATTACACGTCTAAGAGACAAAGTCGAAGTTTATGTAACCGTGTGTGCTGTGCATGAAGGCCGATCAGGGCGACCTCATATAGGTACAATTGATGAACCCTCAGCTGCAGTCTTGGAACTGTTTCAGCATTCATCTCAGAAATCTTCATGCCAAGGGGCACGTGGGAGTAATGTAAATGCTAGTAATGTTACACATTCTGAAAAAAGGCATCTGTGTACATCCCAAGGCTAGTGCAATATCTAACAAATGAGGATCCAGGTCGAAGGTAAGAATTTTTTGAACGGATTCCAAAGAGGGTGAAACATGAATTGGGATTTATAGGTATCACAATTTGGTCGGATACAGTCCAGTTCAGACCAAATGGAATTGTCAGTGGCCACAACTGTGCATACTGGGCAGAAGATAATCCTCACATTCCATCACTAAAAGCTGTGAGTATTCCTAACGTAAATGTGTTCTGGGATTTGTCTGCAAAGGACCTTTCTGCTTTGAAGGTAATTTAACCGGAGAAAAGTACCTAACGATGCTTGTTGATCCCATATTTATTGTCATTTGTGCATTATATGGTACTAACAAGTTGTATTTCCATCAATATGGCGCCCCACTGCACTGTAATAGGGATGTACAAGCAAACCTTTACCAAAAATAGCCAGGCCAATGGATACGACACAGGAGGCAAAGAAAGTTTCCTCCATGCTTTCCAGACGTTACGTCACTCGATTTCTTCTCCTGGTGCACCGTAAAAAACGCGGTGCAGAAATGTAAACAACGTAACCTGGACACACTTTGGAATGAGATTCAAGCTGTGTGCGCAAAAATGCCATTGGACACTTCGGTATGATATAGAGAATCGATGGTGACTCACACTCAGAAATGTATTGATGCTGTAGGCAGCAATTCTGAACATTAATCAGAAAGGAAGTACAATTACTTTCAAATTGGGCTTTAATCTTTCCATTTTCAAAATTTTAACCTTGTACAACGGAAAAAATTTTCTATGGCAGTTGAAAGAATGTATTCCTTTTTTTCACGCACGCTATACATCCAGGATTTGTTCGTCATAGAGGATGAAATTAGCCAAAGGCACTAAGTGTTTTTTCACGAGTTAAATTATCACAAGGCATCTGAAAATTACTTTGGATAGGCACGACACTATTACCTACTGCTATACTGTGTGTACTAGAAGCACATGGAGAGAGAATTATGTGCTCGATGGATCATGATGTTTTATCTGTTAATATATATTTACTAAAAGAATATCAAACTAGATAATTTTTAGGATCTCTGTATCTAATACGTAGGTAACATCATTTTGCTCGTAATCCAGTGGTCTGTCAGATACTGTAATTCTTACATTACAATCCGCTAGTTGTTTAAAAGGGTGCATGGTACTTGATATACATTATCTTCTGTCAATAACATGAAACACCTATTTGATACAGTGTATTGAATACATTTAGGTAGACGCCTATAACTGGAATATTTCCCCATTTGAACTTTATCTTAAATGATAGAGAAAGAAAATATTTATTTTGTTGGTTTATTTAGTTGGTCTTGGAGCTGTCTCAGCATTCATCTCAGAAATCTTCATGACAAGGGGCACGTGGGAGTAATGTAAGTGCTAGTAGTGTGTTACACATTCTGAAGAAAGGCATGTTTCATGTGTACACCCCAAGGCTGGTGCAATATCTAACAAATGAGGATCTAGGTCGAAGGTAATAATTTTGTGAACGAATTCAAAAGATGGTGAAACATGAATTGGAAATTATAGGTATCATAATTTGGTCAGATGAAATACAGTATGTATTTTTATCATGGGTGATCGAAAACTTTTGACTGGTAATACGTGTTCTTACATAACAGACTGCCAATGGTTAGTTAACATAGATAGCGGAGAGGTCGACGTTGTCAGTCTTTAATCCAGGCTTACAAATCACATTAAAACACAATATGCAGTTACAAATGGGGATATAATTTATTTAAATTTGCTGATTTACTGTACAAAGTAAAGGAGAATGAACCAACAAATACTATTAACAGTAACATGTGGCAATACTTTGAGTTACTCACTTTTGCAATTAGGTACGATCCTGAATACTGTTGCAGCCAGATTCAACTGGAAATGCATCTCCTTGACTGCAGTTTATTTTTCCTTTAGTTAACTGCATGGTCAGGTAGGCAGAAGATGGCGTCACCTAACTATCTGAGAAGTTTCCTAGCAGCTGAGAGAGACAGGCATGTGAAATTGTTTACCGCATGTGCAATGCGAGTGAGGAGCATAGCTTTGAGAAATAATAAGCCACTGGCGCACAAGTGGCATGACCTAGTATTGCTCCAGTAGGATGTCGTTGCTGCTAGCAGCACATAAACAGATATGAAAGCAATGAGGCAGAGCACACTTGGTATAAATGTACAGACATCACACCAGCAGCACCCACTGCACTCCGAATCATTTACCTAAAGTTGCTTCACCTCGTGTAGTGTATGTGCCCCCGGTGTGCATGTTAGATATGAAGCAGGGTGTGGCAGATGTGTATGTGCCACATTTGGCCAATGTTTCCCTATGTCAAACAGTTCCCCACATAAAGAGGCATGATCTACAAAACTGGTGTGCCTGCAACACATTTTTTGTCTCAAGCACAGTCATATATCAAAGTGATACACTTTGTGACATGTGTACACTGAGGCCAGTGCAGCGTCTCAGTAACTTCCAGTCACACACACAGCCCAGCATGATGGTGAAAAATCATACACCACACACACACACACACAGACAAACACACACACACACACACACACACACAGAGAGAGAGAGAGAGAGAGAGAGAGAGAGGCACACAGACGCTCAGATTGGTGTCCATTCTGCCATCTCAGCGTTCGATGTGCAACATTTTTGAGCATGTCAGGACTACTGACTTCTTGACAATCTCTCTATGCTGAAACACTTTATTGAACAGATTTGGCTAATATCCTGTGAAATGTAATGATGTTAATACTAACATGTGAGCATATACACTTATTAGACATGTTGATGTTAATTTCTATTTAGATTCTTATACTATCATTAAAATCAATATGTGCTCTGAATATTATCACGGAGTAATACTGACATGATACCTTATGCCACATGATATGACTGTTGAACTGTCCACGTGCATCCTCACCAGGATATGCACTGATACGATTTGTAAAATTTGTCTGTATTACATTTAGAAAACTTGATTCTTCGAGAAACCTAGTAGTGATCCTGTTTCAACTTCCAGTTAATGTCTTCTCTCCCTTCGATTGTTTTCTCACTTTTTAAAAAAACGTAAAGAGGGTTAGATATAGCTTAAAATAGCAAAAATTTGACAACAACCAACAGTTTTTTCTCGTACCATGGTAAACATAAAAGAATAAATGTTAACACTCTCAAACAACTAGTCTTCTTGTTGTTATGATCTTCAGTCCCAAGATTCTTTTGATGCAGCTCTCCATGTTACTCTGTCCTGTGCAAGACTCTTCATCTCTGAATAGCTACTTCATCCTACATCTTTCTGAATCATCTTACAGTATTCATCTCTTGGTCTCCCTCTACGCTTTTTACCTCCAACACTTCCCTCCAATACTAAACTGGTGATCCCTTGATGACTCAGAATGTGTCCTACCAATCGAGCCCTTCTTCTAGTCAGGTAATACCACAAATTTCTCTTCTCCCCAGTTCTATTCAGTACATTCTCAATAGTTGCATGATCCGCCCATGTAATTCTCAGCGTTCTTAAGTAGCACCACATTTCAAAATCATCTTACAGTATTCATCTCTTGGTCTCCCTCTACGCTTTTTACCTCCAACACTTCCCTCCAATACTAAACTGGTGATCCCTTGATGACTCAGAATGTGTCCTACCAATCGAGCCCTTCTTCTAGTCAGGTAATACCACAAATTTCTCTTCTCCCCAGTTCTATTCAGTACATTCTCAATAGTTGCATGATCCGCCCATGTAATTCTCAGCGTTCTTAAGTAGCACCACATTTCAAAATCTTCTATTCTCTTCTTTTCTGAACTGTTTATCATCCATGTTTCACTTCCAAAAATGGCTACACTACATGCAAATACTTTCAGAAAGGACTTCCTGGCACTTAAAACTATAATTGACATAAAAAATTTATCTTCTTCAGCAATGCTTTTCTTGTCATTGCCAGTCTACATTTCATTTTCTCCATACTTCGACTATCATCAGTTATTTTGCTTCCCAAATAGCAAAACTCATCTACTACTTTAAGTGTCCGCTTTCCTAATCTAATTTCCTCACATCACCTGATTTCATTCGACTATATTCCATTACCCTCGTTTTGGTTGTTCATTTATGTCCTCTTTTCAAGACACTGTTCCTCATTTAACCATACAATAGAGCTGCATAGCCTGGGGAGAGATTAAGGCGGTAGTTTCCCCTTCCTTTCAGCTGTTCACAGTAGCAGCACAGCAAGCTCATTTTGGTTGATGTTACAAGGCCAGATCAGTCAATCATTCAGACTCTTGTCCCTGCAACTACTGGAAAGGCTCCTGCCCCTCTTCAGGTACCACTAGTTTGTTTGGCATTTCAACAGATACTCCTCCATTGTGGTTGCAGCTACGGTAGAGATATCCATATCACTAAGGCGAACAAACCTCCCAATCAATAGCGAAGTCTATGGTTAATGGGGGGGGGTTAGTTATTATGTAATGGATTCATATACATTCCAGTTAAATAATCATGATGACGATCTTGTTTGTTTTCTTTTGTACTATATTTTCTACATATAGAAAAACGTTTGGATCAATTATGTATAGATTGTTCTTCAGTTGTTAGTGGTTTCACTTCTTCAATATCAGAATAAATTTCGCCAATTTTTGCAACTACTTTTTTCATACATTCTATAAATGTTTGTGACTCTATATACAACTGGATCTTTGTAGTGAAAATTGATATATTTAATTTAATAACAGAAGCACCTTGCTTCATATTGTTGATATTTCAAAGCATACAATTAGGTAGCAATTACCCATCTTTAATAATAAACATTCTAAATTGGCATAAATAACGAAAGAAAGTTCTTGAGTTAACACCTAATTTAAAAATATTGATAGTCACCTTTTTTAGTAGCTTATTTTTATTATATTATTAATTACACAATTTTTTGAATGATCATGAAATTTTTCTTTATTATTAAACTGTAATAAACACCTACAACAAATACATTTCTATTCCTGATGTTTTCCAATTTGATTTGAAACAAGTACATTATGTGATCAAAAGTATCGAGACACCCCCAAAAACATAAGTTATTCATATTAGGTGCTTTGTGCCGCCACCTATTACCAGGTACTCCATATCAGCGACCTCAGTACTCATTAGACATCGTGAGAGAGCTGAATGGGGCGCTCACGCAACTCACAGACTTCGAACATGGTCAGGTGATTGCGTGTCACTTGTGCCAAATGTCTGTACCAGAGATTTCCACACTCATAAACACCTCTATGTCCACTGTTTCTGATGTGATAGTGCAGTGGAAACGTCAAGGGACACAAACAACACAAAAGCATACAGGCAGACCTCGTCTGTTACTGACAGAGACAGCCATCAATTGAAGTGGGTAATAATGTGTAATAAGCAGCCATCTATCCAGACCATCACATAGGAGTTCCAAACTGCATCAGAATCCACTGCAAGTGCTATAACAGTTAGGCAGGAGGTAACAAAACTTGCATTTCATGGTCAAGTGGCTGCTCATAAGGCACATGTCACATCAGTAAATGCCAAACGACGCCTCGCTTGGTGTAAGGAGCGTAAACATTGGACGACTGAACAGTGGAAAAGCGTTTCGAGTGACAAATCATGGTGCACAATGTGTAGTGCACAATGTGTAGTGCCAACAGTAAAATTCGGAGGCGGTGGTGTTAAGGTGTGATCATGTTTTTTATGGAGGGGGCTTTGTGCCAGGCCTCACCGAAAGACATTGATAACTCTACTCAGTGCAGCACACCATGAAGAATGGGCTGCCATTCCCCAAGAAACCTTCCAACACCTGATTGAACATATGTCTGTGAGAGTGGAGGCTGTCATCAGGGCTAAGGGTCGGCCAACACTATTCTGAATTTCAGCATTACTGATAGAGGGCTCCATTAACTTGTAAAGCATTTTCAGTCAGGTGTCCGTATAATTTTGATCACACAGTGTAGATTAAATCTTTTATCCAATGGCAGTCTAAATAATTCACATTATACAGTATATCAATTTGATTTTCTTTCATAGGATATGCCATTTCCAATCTATATTCTTAACATTTTTCTTTAAAAAAAAAACCGCTTACAGATACATGAATTTCAGCCGATATTTTTCGAATCTCATCAGTTTAAATTGGTAATTGAAAATCTCAAATTATTTCATCTCTGTCACATCTAAAACTTGACTACCAACTTCTGTAATGTCATCTGTTGTTGGAAATTTATATTCACAAAAATATTAAAATTTATTAACAAACCATTTCATATTTTTAAATTTTATGTAACTGTTTTCTTAATTTTTGGCTTTGCACCACTCCAGAAATAGTTAGGATCAACTGTGCATAAGTTATTTGATAATTTTATATTCGAATCCTTTTTACATGCGTTTTTGATGAAATAATGTTTTTTTGTTTTCCTAATTTTTTTCCGCAATATTAAATTGTAATAACAAGGAAATGATTCATTTCATGTCATATTTAAAAATTTCATAATCATTTTCCATTTTAGAACAAGGTAATCGTTTCAAATGCTTCCTTGACTTGTTATCATTATTTATTCAATGTATAATTATAAGAATAATTAAATAATATCTATTTTATTTACAATACCCTGTCATATAATGTAATTTACAATAATTGTGATGTTCATTTATGGTTAAATTACTATTAAGAAACTCATGAGTTCTATAACAATTAACATATTAGTGATTTCTTGTGAAATCGTATTATTTTCCTTTATGTTAACATCCCCTTCTTTAAAAATTTGCCAATTATGCTCATAAATCAGTCTGTTATATCATTTTGTTAAAATAATTATTATTTGACAGTTGAGTTATGAACAATTTCTTTTATCATCTTAAGAATGTATACATTCAGCATTAGTTATAGTAGATAAAGAATTTTATTCTAGCTCTCTGAAGTATTTAAAGAAATTAGGATTGCATTTTTTATTTTGAATTCTTTATTATAAGGAAAAATTTATTAGACTTTTGAAAAACATATTTTTACAATCTAAATGTTTTTAAAAGTGAAGAATATTAATTTTTGAATTCTGTGTCTAAATATCCGTTATTGTTATATTTTTTGGTTCTTTTATGTTTTAGTGAAATACTTTCTACTCCAATGAAACTTTGAGAAACTCTTTTATTTAAATATTCGTAACGAGTTATATTATACACAAATTTAATTCTAATTTATTAATTTTCTTAAGCAAATAAAATTTATTAGGGTTACTTAGATTCTTATGAAATGAATCCATTTATATAGAATAAAAATTAAATAGTAATTTCCAGAATTTACCGTCTGAAGTCGATTCTAACAATAATTCACCAAACAACATTATTTTAATGTTTATTGGAAGAGTTTTAACTTCATCTATTAGTCTTACAATTATAAAAATTGATTTTTGCGCAGTTTTTATTGATTGGTTAACAGTAGTTGTTTTGGAATCAAGGACTCTTAACGAAATATAAAAATGATATAAAATTAAATTATTAAAAGAAAAATCTTAACTTTAACATTGACAACAAAAACAATTTTAGAATAAAATTACAAGCGTTTACTTTATGAATTTTTTGTTCATTTCCAGTTATAAATATAAATTGAATATTTGTTTATCTTATATTTTATCTTTAAGATACCTTAATTGGCTTATGTTTGGTGATAGTCCGTTTTTGAGATATATTTTCATAGTGCTTTCTCTATTTCTATTTTTCTTTAGTGTTTAACCAATTCTTGTTTACTAATATAATTACTGAATTGTATTAAAATACTTGTACAGTAGTCTTTGTGATGAGAGTTTCTACTTCTTTTTCTAAATATTATTTGGCTACAGCATCATCACCACTAATTGGATTGCCCACTTCTACTAACCTTCTATTTTTAAAAGTAACATAAGTCTTAGTATGATGGAAAATTTTACTTAAGTAATTCAGAGTTTTTTTATTTAAACTTTTTTTCCATTTTTTATTTTCCTGCTCATTTTAAGATGAATAATTGTTAATTTTTATTTATTTTTGAATCGAATTCTTCATATAATTTTTATTTTATTGACAAAAATATTAAAATAAAAAACATTTTATTCATCAAAATTTCGTATTCTTCAGCTTATATTACAAATCATTTTTCCCTAATAATTAAATAATTAATTTGTTATACTGCACAAACTGAACCAAAATCAGTTTTACTATTATATATTTTATAATAACAAATCCAAAGAATGTCAACATTATCAGAGATGCATAATGAAACATACTAGATTTGTTTGGTGTATTAGATAATCCATAAGTCTTAAAAACGCCTCTAAAAAGTTAATTTTTAATTCTTTAGCAAGATTTTCTATATCACAATTTGATAAAGGTTTATAATATTTTGAATTTTTTATATCAATTCCGTTCTTTTATTGTTGAATTATGACTTTTTTTCTAACTTTTTATCTTATTTTTGTTTAGTGTGAACAGATGATGTAACAGCTGCGATTAATGCTACTGTTGATATATATTACTCCTTTTTTGTTAATCCAGTTCTGTGTTTTCCCTTTATAAGATATTCAATAATTTTTCTGATTTGGAATATGTAATATAATTAGATTTCCACCATTCTTTTTATCTTTCTTACCTATTGGAGCATCAGTTAAAATATTTTGGTAGTAATATATTGTTCATTATGTAATTTAATTTTAATTGCTTTTGGGGTACTTTTACTAGTTGGCAACAACGTACAGCCAATCACAATATTGAGCCTATGTAAATGTAAACATTTATAGAGATTTAATAAGATTAGTAATTCAAAAAAGTAAAAGACTATTTCATTTCCAAAAAATTAAAAAATTATTACTAAAATAACTGCTGCAGAAGCACCATTTAAATAAAACAAATTATTAATTCCACAAGTTAAATTTATTTCTAAATCTTGAAATTCATTATGATCATGTTTATAAGTCATTATGGCTCCAACTATTAAACACAGTTATTAAATGCTATAACACCTACTTCTCAATGAGAATAATCTTTATTATTTACTAACTTACCATTAGCTTAATTGAAATGGATATTATTTATTTGAAAGGAATTACTTTTTGTTAAATTATTATTTCAGCTGTAATCGTTTTCTCATAAAATCCTAAAAATTCTGCAGCCCTATCTTTCATATCCATATGTAATTAACCACCACATTCATTTAAAACTTTATTTAAAATATTATCTTTTAATACATATATTAGGTTTTTTAGAATTAATAAGTTTTCTAGGTGTTTAAATTATATCAAGCAACATAAATTTCTGTTGTTTCTCCATCACAATTTATAATTTTTATAAAATTAATTAAGGCAACTTTTTATAATTATCCCCTATAGGTACACTTAAACTTTTTTTGATAATTGCAAATTGTCAATTAATTGAATTACTCAATGCATTTTTAGTGATAAGAGTTTATCAAAATAAACGAGTCAAAAATATATTGGAAACAAAAATTTTGAATTTCTGAGGAATAAATTACTAATAAACATGGTAAGCATTTGCCTAATTTTATTTAATGTATAATAATTAGACCAAGGGGATGTGGTAAAACAATATAAATGATTTTAATTATATTTTAGCTACAGGCTAATTAAATTGGGATAAGATTAACCATTTATATTCTTATTCTAAAAGTTTAGATCAACGAAAATACTTGAAATATATAATAAGAAACGATAATATTGAAATAAAAAAATGAAAGAAGTGCTACATTTATTGAAGATAATGATAAAATTTTACCATTAGATGAATTTGAAGAGAGTTTTGTCTTATATTTGATGATTTTATTCTTGAAAATCAAGATATAGTTAAAGAATATTTCACTAGAGGAATACATAGAGGAATAGATTCTATTCATTTAGTTCTACCATATTCAAAATACGAAAACAATTAGTAAGAGATAATTGAAATATTTTATTTATTTTTAGACAAGATGATACAGCTTTAAATCATATTTACCATGAGTTCATTGGTGGTAATTTAAAGTTTAATGAATTTAAAGAAATGTATAGTAAACATAGGGTGATGATACATTTGGATTTATTACAAGAGATAAGAGAAGCAAAAGTAACGAAGTAACAATTTTTAAAAAAAGTAAGAGTAGGCATGAAACATAAACACATATGTCAAAAGTACATTATTAATGCATTTTATCTTTAATTTTGTTTGCAAAATATACTCCAAATGGACTTAATCCACTTTCAATATATAACTCAGAGGTTGCTGAAAAGCGAAAACGAATAGAAGGTAAGAGGAACAATTAAAATAGGAATTATAAAAATGGAAGAAACAACCTAGAACAATTTATGAAAAATATAAAAAAGGGGATCAACCTGTTATTTATACAGTGAAACATATAGGAGATAAAGTTTTAAATGCAACTGAAGAAAATAAAGAAGTTTAAATCAAATTGTTCCTTATCATCAATAACAACATTATTAGGAGGTTTTAACTATCTACCATCAATCGAACAATAAATGATATAGATTACCTTTTAAGTAAATCAGAAACAAAAGATTTATTAAATAAATATTAGGAAGGAGTTAAAGAAATGACAAAGTTCATAAATGAAGAACAACCATCATACATAAAAAAAGTAATAGTATCTTTAGTCTAAAATACTTTCACTTACTTTTTTGCATTTGATGTTTGTTCTTCATTTATTAATTTTCTCTCTCTTTAACTCCTTCCTCGTATTTATTCAATAGATTATGTTACAAAATTATTTAATTTTTTAAATACAATAATGGGAAATAACAAATAGGGTAGAACATTCTTTTATTTATTAATCAGTTTTATTAAATATAACTTCATCTCTTTCAGTTAAATTTTATATGTCAGGATATATACTTTATAATAATAAAATAAAAAGTAAAGAAAATGAAATACTTCACCCATTCGAAATTTTTTGCGTTTTTTAAAAGATTATAAAGAAATTATGTGGGAAGTAGATTTAACTGTTATTTTTACTTTAAGTTCTAGTGCTGAAGTTGTTGGTCTTAGATATCTGATAAAAACGATACTGCAGTTGAAACAAATGGTGTATTACCAAATGAAGGAAAAATTTGTTAATGAACATGTGGAAATTAGAGTATCTATGGTTAAATATGATCCTTATTAAGAACTAGAATTGGAGCAAGAAAGATTAAAATCTTAAAATACCAATACCTTTCTTTCAATTACAAACTATAGCAATCGCCAGATGAGTAACAAAAATATTTTTGAGATAGATATAACATGTAATTATAGGTAAGCAGAATTTGATATGCTTTGTTTTATTTTTGTTGTTTTTCAAGCAAAAATAATCAGCCGATTCGTTATTATGTGATAATGTTAAATTACAAAATATTTCTTTAAAAAAGGGGGAAATTAAATTCTTCCTCAAGAAGAGGGGAACTGAAAACCACCAACTAATGTTTTACAAGAATCCGATGCATTTCGTCATATTAAAGAGATCTTACAATTAAAAGGAGATACTGATATAGCTCCATATAATTTCGTTTCAAGTTGTTCGATTTATGTAATAAATAGAAGTTGAAGAAAAATTTTGTTGCGAATTAAAAAACCGCAATGAAGTTATGTGGTACTTTTGATGACAAAATTATTGAATGTACTTTAGCATATATAATTTTTTATGGAAAAAGTATTTAACTTATGATGTTCAATATAGAATCATGACTGAATAATTTTTCTTCATCATATGTTTTTCGTTATTGAGTGAGAAACTTCTAAAATTAAATATAAACTTCTATACATTTTATAATACTTGGGAAATTATACTGATCACTATATTTTTATGAAAATAAATATAGATTTTTTAAATTGAAAAATTCAGTTAAAAATTTAAAAATACAAAAATTAAAAATGTGTTGACTTATATATTTAATATTTAATATCAAAAATGTAATAATTTTTTCATTTATGGTGTTTTTAATGTTTTCTATTCAGTTGAAATTAATAATTTTAACTGAAGTACTTATTGATGTAATTCAGATAAATCAAATGAGTAAAGTAGATTAATATTGCATAGTTTTATTTAAATTCATTTTATCAAATAAAATTGAGTGAATAATGGAAAAATGGAGCCTGCACACATAAAGTGTGCTGAAAGCCATGTTTTTCCGCTACTCATACATACAAGTTGACATGTGTGACAGATTCGTATTTTAGCCATTGTTGATAATGAAAGTTCTTGCACCAATCGTTGAGATTCATTTTGATGCTCAGTAGATGTAAGTATATGATGCCTGTATGTTTCATATATCATTCTTCCAATTAGGTATCTCCTCAGTTTTTATCCATTGCAAGTGTCCATGAGTACAATATTAGGTAGTTAGTAACATTCAATATGCAATTATCAAATAAAGATAAAGGCAATGATAAATGTACATTGTTCAATAGATCATGCAAACCTACATTATATATATTACAGGATGGTACTGATAAGTGCAGTGTCAATTATTCCGATTTCAAAACTTGGTTGTACCACTTCAATGGCTTGAAAGCCAGTAGACTGGACTTAAAACCACAGTTGGCTTAATATATGCATATATTTAAACCTGAATGGTTACATTCTAAAACATGTATCTTTCCTATAGGCTGCAAGAATTTTAAGTTTGGTTCACACTCTTGATGAGAGTCAAGGGGTGTAAGTGCAATGCTCATTACAAATCAAATCCTTGATCATGCAAGATGATCCAGTGCAAATCTCTTTCTCGTCTCTAAATTCTTAATATAACTGAATGTTGGGATTGGCCACTGTGCGCAATGATAACGCTCTCAAAGTGAGAACAATAACTTCACGTGTGCACCAGCTGATATTTATTATTAGTGAGTCGTCCAACCATGACCAAGTTGGAGGAAAATGTAAAAGATCTTCGAATTTAACTCAAAAATGAGGATAAAAGATTTTTATTTGTTTTAACCAACCCAATAAAAACACAGAACAAAGAGTTTTAAAACTCAAATAAAACTACAAAATAACGTCAACTCACTGTGGAGGTACAATAAAAGTGTCGAAGGCTGTATGATGAAAGTGCAACAAAACCTGCTCATCTGGGTAACTTGCAAATTCAAACTTAATGATAAAACTAGATGCCACAAATTATCACCAATTAAACAACACAAGTTGCGTGGCAAAGCGAGCAAGTAGTGAGCTTCTCTGAATATGGACCGCAATACTGGAGTTGTGACACATTTACCTAAAGTCAGCAGTCCGTGCACCCATAACCGCCATACAGCAGACAGATCAGTGACCCTCACGGCAGATGGTGATGAAATGGCCACAAAACGTAGATCTCCATTCACAACTTCCTACTTTCAAAGAGACCCTCATGGAGGTGATGACACACTGCTGTTTTCACTGTAACAGACGGGAATATCGCTTATTTCACGAAAAAACGGGGGAGCATTCAAGGAATTTCTTGGTAAACAAAACACACTTTAACAAATAAGAGGTCGGTACCGTGCTGGAGCAGTATGCCATCGATTGGTCGGCTTGTTCGCGCCAAGCATGGTGGCACGGTGATTCCATTCCAGTGGGTACACCAAATTTTGGACCCCCACCCCCACCCCCCCTACCCTGGCCAAATACCGTTTCGGTGTCTTGTGCTTTGACGTCTGAACAGAATAGACAAAAATGTCATGCTTGTTTATTATCTGGGGTGGGCAGTGGCAGCGCAGCACCTCCTGCACAGCTCTAGGAGAGGTGCCGATTCTGGCAACAAAAGCACAAAACAGGCCAGAGCTGTACTTCTGCGAAAATTGCCGAGTTCCCAGGCGACCTTCGCCCTTCCTACAGAGATTAACTGACAGCCATCTGCCTGCTATGTCCCTGTCTGTGGCCTCCACTGTAGCCACCGTCTATGCCTCGAAAAGGCTTCGCTATCACCTTTCGAAGGGAAGAGGATTGCCATGTACCTCTGGTGCCTGATGTTCCTGTACGCCTTCCACACAGCAATGCCCTGCGGATTGCCGTCGCGCAAGACGCCTGCAGTCGACAATGATCGACTTCACTGGCCATTTCTGGGTATTCCTACGCCAGGCGGCGTATATAGGACTATTACTGCAGCTCTCCAGCAGTTTGTGCCGCCGAGTCTACCAACAAGTAAACAAGAGTCATCAATACAGCATTAACGGATGAATACAACGCCATTCCACCACCAATCGTGACTACAACTGATTCCGACCTTGGAGAGTAATCGATGGTGACAGATTGTGCGTTTTCTCTTGCACCTTCATAGAACTATATTCACTGAGACAGTATTCTTATCAGATCAGGAAGTTATCTTGCGGTCTTTTGTAGAGATTCAATTCCTGTTGTTGTTTTCTTGTTGCGTCCTTAGAGAAATAAATACTGTAGTTCAAGCCTACCTTGGACCTGACTTCTTTGTGGATTCGCCATCCCACAACAGGACACTACACTGCCGACAAAGGGAACATTTACCCAGTGATAAAAACGCAAAGCTTTCCTCCTAGTAATCGTGACTAGTACAGCGATGTGTGGCAGTAATGTTACAGATTACACTGATCAGCCAGATCATTATGACCACCTACCTAATAGCAGGTATGTTCACCTTCAGCGTAGATAACAGCGATGATGCATCATGGCATGGAAGCAATGAGGCGTTGGCAAGTCGCTGCACACACAAGTCAACTAATCCCCAGATATTCTGGGGAGGGGGCGACCAGCTCTGATGCCACGTTCAATCACATCCGCCATGTGTTCGATCGGGTTCAGTTCTGGCTTACAGTGGAGCCATCACATTAATTGGAACTGACAACTGTGTTCGTTGAACCACGCCATCACACTTCTGGCCTTGCGACATAGCGTATTATCTTGCTGAAAAATTCCACTGGCATCAGGAAAAGTGATCCTCACTGTCATGAAGGGTGTTCATGGTATGCAACCAGTGTACGATACTCCTTGACCGTCATAAGGCATTGCACGGGCTCCAATGGACTCATGGATGCCCATGTGAATATTCCCTAGAGCTAATGGAGCTGCCGCTACCTTGCCTCAATCCCACAGTACAGGTGCCGAGGAGCTGTTCCACAGGAAGACAACGCATTCTCGCCCTCCCAAGGGCATGATGGACGACGTATTGGGATTCGTCAGACCATGTAACGCTCTGCAAGTGCTCCAAAGGTCAGTGCCAATGCCCATGTGACTATTTCAGTCGTAGTTGCTGGTGTCATGATGTTATCATTGGCACATGAATGGGTCGTCAGCTGCAGAGGTCCAACGTTAGGAGTGTTAGATGCACGGTGTGCAGACAAACCTGCACTCTGCCCAGTATTAAAGTCTGACTTTAGTTCCGCCACAGTTCGCCGTCTGTCCTGTTTCACCAGTCTGCCCAGCCTGCGATATCCGACACCTGTAATGAGAGGTGGCCGCCCAAACTACGATGGCTAGACGTGATTTCGCCTTGGTTTCGCCACGTGTTGAAGACACTCACCACAGCACACTTCAGACACCTGACAAGTCATGCAGTTTCCGTAATGCCCCTGTCGAGCCTCTGACCTATTAGAATCTGCTATCACTCAACTTTAGATGGATTGCACAACTTCCCCACTCTACACATGGACAGCACATTCACTGATAGTACATGCACCGTGCGTGTGTTTGACTAGCAGTCATTCCTTGCCAGGTGACTCTGCTATTGCCTGGATGGGTTTAAATCGATAGTAGATCGGCTGTCATAATGTTCTGGATGATCAGTGTATATTCATATACACTATGTGATCAAAAGTATCCGGACACGTGGCTGAAAATAACTTACAAGTTCCTGGCGCTGTCCATCGGTAATGCTGGAATTCAGTATGGTGCTGGCCCACCCTTAGCCAATGACAGCTTCCACTCTTGCAGGCATACCTTCAATCAGGTACTAGAAGGTTTCTTGGGGAATGGCAGCCCATTCCTCACGGAGTGCTGCACTGAGAGGAGCTATCGATGTCAGTCGCTGAGGCCTGGCATGAAGATGGTGTTCCAAAATATCCCAGACATGTTCCATACGATTCAGGTCAGGACACTGTGCACGCCAGTCCATTACAACGATGTTACTGTCGTGCAACCACTCCACCACAAGCCGTGCATTATGAACAGGTGCTCGTTCATGTTGAAAGATGCATTCGCCACCCCCGAGTTGCTCTTCAACACTGGGAAACAAGAAGGTGCTTAAGACATCAATGTAGGCCTGTGCTGTGATAGTGCCATTCAAAACAACAAGGGGTGCTAACCCCCTCCATGAAAACACGACCACACCATAATGCCAAACAACAAGGGGTGCTAACCCCCTCCATGAAAACACGACCACACCATAATGCCAAACAACAAGGGGTGCAAACCCCTCCATGAAAACACGACCACACCGTAATGCCACCACCTCCGAATTTTACTTTTGGCACTACACACGTTGGTAGATAACGTTCACTGGAGTGGTATGGCAAAGAGAGAGCTGGCGCATTTTGTTACTGCAGGTTGCCTACATCTGGGGCAGGTATGCACTCAGGGGCAAATCTGTTGTTCTCCTTTGATTGACAGGTCATTAACCTGTTGTTCTCCTTTGATTGACAGGTCTTAACCAATTGTTCTACTAAAAGGATCCTTCCTTTTGACTGACAGGTACTTAACTTATTGTTCCCCAACCCCCTCCTACTCCCCTATCTCCTCAGGATACCTCCAACCCACCGGCACCCCTCACTGTTACAAGAGCACTTTCAGGTCTGAGTTATTGGAATAGCCCCACTGACTCTTATCAGTTTGATTGATTAATTAATTAAATTGATCAATTAATTAACCTAACCCCTCCCCTCCCCCTCTTGAACCCCTGAAAATGACAGGAAGTTCAAATTCCAGCAGGACAATGCAACACATCATGGCTACTAACCTAAGAAAATGGCCGGAAAATAGGTCACTTAGGTTACCTCCACTAATCTAAGTCATTTGACCGCCACCTCTTCCTAGGAATTGTCGGGAAAAGGTCTCAGGCTGTGCTGGGCTGCAGGATACAATGAATGTAAGTCTTTATTTTGCATGCAGTGTTTATTTAAACAATTTGAGGCAGTATCCCCATCCAGTGCGTTCACCATGAGGTATGTAGTCCAATTGAGCTAGAACACAGTACCGCCACCAGAAGGCACTGTCTCTTCATTGATGTAATCAAAGATGGTTGTCTGGGGGGGGAATGTCGGGAAAAGGACTTAGCCTGTGCTGCTGGAAAGTGGAAGGAGTGTAATTTATTTATTTTGGAACAATTTATTTAGGGATGGATTTCACATAGTTCACTTATTACACTAATACAAAACACTCGCCCTGATGCTACATAGCGTTCAGACCTGCAAACTACTCGTAAATCACCGAAATAATGCATATATAATGCTCTGCCAACAAGCCCACAATGCTTAAGTAGCTGAAAATAATTTAGTGGGCGGACACTCAGTGCACATAAAAAAGGCTTTCGCACTATCGTCAACCGCGACATATCAGTGAACTGCCCCCTACAAAACTCCAAGGGGCGGTTCACGCCAGTCCCATATACGAGATGCCTCTCAGCCACGCATGTGTGTTGCTGGTGCGATACCTCTCTGCTTGTGGATACTCATGTCACAGGTGTCGTTATAGAAATCTGTTCCAATGCTTCCCAGAATAGCACAGGAGGCATTGCTCCTAGCAATCCTAACAGGACATGCGAGTTGCGTCTAGCCTTCCTAGCGTGGCTGGCGCATTGCCGTGAAATGTTATCATAGCGACTCACCATCGCAGGTTCTCAATGTTGTACTGACATCACATGGCTATGTAAATAAGAGCCAAGTCGACCTCTCGGAAATTGGAAATTGTCGCAAAAATTGTTAACGTTCACTTTTGTAGGAGCTTGCATGATGTCTCAGCTTGTCCACATGGAAATTCTTGTCCTAACAGAACCTGTTTAAGAAAATAGCCTAGAATAACACCAAATGCATTCCTCCCGATGGTCCTAATATGGTACCCCATCCATTACGTGATGCCCTTCCTGGGAATCGTTAAGTCTTGCTTTCAACAAACATCTCCGAAACGCAAATGGTCTTACCGCTGTGTAGAGGCTCCTACGTCCCAGTACAAAGGATGTCTTGTGAATGAATGGAGCATTGTGATCGGCTCTTACTGAATCTGCCTGCCAAATTGCTGACGCGGATGTGGCATGTTGTGGATCTGCATCCCAACATTGCTCTGGGTATAATGCGTGGTTGATCCACACTTGAATGCTAACTCAGGTCTACTGTAGGTCTTGGGAGCCATCTGCGGAATATGCATATACACAGACATACAGGAAACAGAGAAAACGCACTGCAAATGTGGAATATGTGGGGTGGAGGTGATTGGATACAATCGAGTACAGTGTTATACTACACCTTCCAATCAGTGCATTTGCGCTAGGTGTTGGCAGCTGTACTAGATTTACAAGCAATTTTAGAACATGGGAAGAGACGTCATGTCATGATCACATGGGTAGAAGTGACATAAAAGCTATAGAATTACGGAAAATACGTGTAAGTTGAGAGAAAGTACACTAAAATGTGGGGAAATTGAGGATGTACTTGTGTGTCTTCTGGTTGGTGCGGAAGAATTCTTGTACTTGTAACTGTCTTTTATTTAAAATCATCCAGTGTTTGTGTGATGTGTTATGGTAGCAGTAGTAAGAACATGAGTTTTACCATGTGACATCTTGCTTTCTATGAGAAGCAATGGATCTGAACGAGTTAATGACAGTTTAGAACCTGACATAGACCTCGAAGTTGTGGCGGAAAAAACAAAATGTGTGGCAGTGTACAAAGCGTGTTACAGCAGAAAAAAACTATGTATCAAACAATGATATAGGGTCACAGGGAGGGCCTCTTCAACTTATAGTATAGCTTGTGGGATACGGTCATCCTCCTACAGTACAGGCGATGAACTTTACACTGGTCCGTGCAGTGGATCAATAGCTGTATATTTAATAGGACTGTCACATATGCTCGATGTCAGCATGCAGACAGTATTTGTTTTCAATATATGGGAGGAGAAAGATGTAAAAATCTTATCGAGTTCTCTATTGGATGAAGTTAGTGGATATTTTATAGTTCGTAATTTTTCTCTGTTGCATGGTACAGAATAATGAAGAGAGCATGTTGGGCTGACAGATGTGAATGGGCCCTGAGGGACACGAATCTGCTTCGGACACCAGTACTTTTATGTAGTTTGGGGATGCACCACAATGTAGTAGCAAAATCCTCGTCCTTACTCAAGTGCCCGCACTGTCTTTCATACTACCTCGTGTTGCAGGAGCAGGCTTCATTTGGCGCTGACATTACACATCGTAAACTGTTGGCAGAGCTACAACAACATGTTCCCATTTCCACCGAGTGATCAAAACACGGTCCTGTCGCACTAACTCAGGTCACTCTGTTTCTACACAGGTTGCAGAATGTTTAGTTCTGACTTAATTGGAACGATCACATGCGCAAAGGTGCAGAAACGGCAGTAGTTGCCGGAGGCATGGGGTCTATCTAAAATTTTTCTGCAGCAGATAGGTTCGAAAAAGGTGACTCGTTTTAGGATATGAGAGTGCCAGAAATATGATTCACTAGTGGCTGTAATCATTAAAGGACTTCTCCATAGGATCCAACGCAGTTATATGGTTGAATGGAAAGACCTGATTCCAAATCCCAGACAGCATTTCTACCGGAGAGCGTGACACTAGAGATCTGAAAATCTAGTGTACATTTCTTACGACGTCAATCAGTGTACCATCTACTGTTTGTGATCCTTCTCAATCAACCATCGCCTATATCCCAGTCGATATATCATCAAACCTCTGACGTGGCATCGAGACAGGATGTGTTAGAAATACTGGAGAAATATCTAGCGGCGGCGTGAGGGAGTTGCAAATACCGGCTTCATACAACCTTCCTTAGCCGAATCACTTTCTAAAATCGTTGATTTTATCACGAGGTTGAAATTCAACTTTTCTCAACTTTCGCCTAACTTTCATAGTACTTACAGTGGATACTGACGCAGTTTGGAACTCCTGTGTGATGGTCTGGTCAGATGTCTGCCTATTACACATTACGACCCTCTTCAATTGTTGGCGGTCTCTGTCAGTCAACAGACGAGGTCGGCCTGTACGCTTTTGTGCTGTACGTGTCCCTTTACCTTTCCACTTCACTATCACATCGGAATCAGTGGTTCTAGTGATGTGTAGGAGTGTGGAAATCTCGCGTACAGACGTATGACACAAGTGACACCCAATCACCTGACCATGTTCGAAGTCCGTAAGTTCCGCGGAGCGCCCCATTCTGATCTCTCACGATGTCTAATGACTACCGAGGTCGCTGATATGGAGTACTTGGCAGTAGGTGGCAGCACAATAACCTAATATGAAAAATGTATGTTTTTGGGAGTGTCCGGATACTTTTGATCACATTGTGTACTTGAATGAAATGTTCTTGTGCATAACCATGCTTGGTTGGATAATGAATTGATACATTTGGTTACATTTGGCGTTTTCATCAACATCTAACATCTGCAGTGATTACTCTGTAATTCGCAGTTAAGTGCTTGGGAGAGGGCTCATCGAACCAGCTTTAAGCTACTCCTCTACCGTTCCACTCTCGAAAAGCGCTCGGGAAAAAGTTAAATCTTCCTGTGTAAGCTCTGACTTCTCTTCTTTTATTATGCTAATCATTTCTCCCTATATAGGTTGGCGCCATCAAACTATTTTTACACTCTGAGGAGAAAGTTGGTGACTGAAATTTCATACGAAGTTCCTGCCGCGGTGAAAAACGCCTTTGTTTTAGTGGCTGACAATCCAATTCGTGTATGACATCCGTGGCACGCTCTCCCCTATTTCGCGATAATACGAAACGATCTAGCCTTTTTTTGAACTTTTTCGATGTTCTCCGTCAATCCTAAGTGATGCGGACCCCACACTGCACAGCAATACTTCAGAAGGATGTGGACAAGCGTAGTGTAAGTGGTCTCTATAACAGGCCTGTTATATTTTCTAAGTGTTGTGTCAATATATTGCAGTCTTTGGTTTTCTTTCCCCACAAAATTATCTATTTGATTCCTATTTAAGTTATTCGTAATTGTAATCTGTAAGTAGTTGGCTGAATTGATTTGTGTGATTTTTTGCATAACCGAAATTTAGTGGGTTCCTTTTAGATTCGTGTGGATGAGCTCATACTTTTCATGATTTAGAGTCACTTGCTACTTTTTGCACCACAGAGATATCTTATGTAAATCAATTTTGCAATTCATTTTAATCGTATGATGACTTTACATGACAGTAAATGATAGCATCATCTGCAGACAATCGAAGACGACTGCTCAGATTGTCTCCTAAATCGTTTATGTAGGTCAGGAACAACAGGGGGCTTATGACACTTCCTTGGGGAGCGCCAGATATTACTTCTGTTTTACTTGATGACATTCTGTCAGTTATTACAAACAGTGACCTTTCTTATAGGAAATCACGAATCCACTCACACGACTGAGACGATACTCCACACGCACGGAATTTAATTACAAGTCACTTGTGAGGAATGGTGTCAAAAGTCCACTGGAAATCTAAAAATATGGAATCAGTTTGACGTCTACAGCACTCATTACTTCATGAGAATAAAGAGCTAGTTTTATTTCGCAAGAACGATATTTTCTGAATCCATGTTGGCTATTTATCAATAAATTGTTTTCTTCGAGGTGATTCACAATGTTTGAGCACAGTGTATGTTCCAGCATCCTACGGCAAATGGATGTTAGTGATATGAGTCTGGAATTTAGATGATTACTCTTATTTTCGTTTATGGGTATTGGTGTGACTTTTTCAACTTTCTAGTCTTTGGGTACGGATCTTTCTACGAGTGAGCAGTTGTATATGATTACTAAGTATGGAGCATACTCTGGAAGGAACGTGACTGGTATATAATTTGGACAGGGAGCCTTGACTTCCTAAGTGTTTTAAGCTGCTTCGCTACACCGAGGATATCTACGTCTAAGCTACTCATATTGGAATTTGTTCTTGATTAGAATTCTGGAGTATTTACATCGTCTTGTTTTGTAAAGGAATTTCGGAAAAGTGTGTTTAGTAACTCTGCTTTACTGGCGCGGCCGGCCGGTGTGGCCGTGCGGTTCTAAGCGCTTCAGTTTGGAACCGCGTGACCGCTACGGTCGCAGGTTCGAATCCTGCCTCGGGCATGAATGTGTGTGATGTCCTTAAGTTAGTTAGGTTTAAGTAGTTCTAAGTTCTAGGGGACTGATGACCACAGATGTTAAGTCCCATAGTGCTCAGAGCCATTTGAACCATTTTTACTGGCGCTGTCGTCCATACCAACACCTTTGTTATTGCGCAGTCGAGGTATTTGACTGCTTCTTGCCAATGGTGTACTTTACATACAACCAGAATCTCTCGGGGTTTTCTGCCAGATTTAGAGACCGAGTTTCGTTGAACAAATTAGTAAAAGCATATCACGTTGAAGCTCGCTCGAAATTCCGATCTTCTATAAAACTTCGTCAATCTTGGGGATTTTGGCAACCTATTTGGCATGATTTTTTGCCGACTTTTTTGGCATGCATTTTTCGTTGCTTCTGCAATAGTGTTGTGAACTGTTTTGTGTGCCATCAGGGACCAGTACCATATCTTATTCATTTATTTGGTACATATCTTTAAATTATCGTCGATACTGTTTCTCTGAATTTAAAGCACATTTGGTCTACCGTAACATCGTTAGATTGAAAGGAGTGGAGACTGTCTCTTAGCAAGGTATCACGCGAATTTGTATCTGCTTTTCTTTCTTTCTTTCTTTCTTTTGTTAAAGGTTCTCGTATTTTGCGTTTATATTTGGTGGATTTGGATATCACGGTATTCATTGTAGCTACAATGACCTTGTGGTCACTAATCTTTGTATCTGTCATGATGCTCCCTATTTGTTCAGGATTATTTGTCGCTAAGAGATTAAGTATCACATCCATTTACACTTCTAGTGGGATCCTGAACTAGTTGTTCAAAATAATTTTCTGAGAAAGAATTCAGTACGATTTCGGACTACGTTTTAGGCCTACCACCGATTTTAAACATGTATTTTCACCAATATATCGAGGATAGATTGAAGTCACCACCGACTATAATTGTTTGAGTTATTTGAAATGACACTCAAGTTTTCTTTGAAGTGTTCAGCAACTGTATCATCTGAGTTGAGGGGTCGGCAAAAGGGTAAAAGGAACCTGTTATTAATTTATTCTGGTTGTCAAGTTTAACCTCTACCCATACTAACTCTGAGGAACTATCTACCTCAATTTCACTACAAGATAAACTGTTACTGACAGCAATAAACATTACACCACCAACTGTGTTTAATCTATCCCTTCTGAACACGTTTAGATCCTTTGTAAAAATTTCGGCTGAACTCATTTCAGGATTTAGCCAGCTTTGTGCACTTATAACGAGTTGAGGTGCAGTGTTTTCTGTTAGCACTTGGAGCTCTGGTTCCAACACAGCTACGATAGTTTACAACTATAATATTGATTGTTGCTTTGTCTACCCGCTTCCCGTGTTCGTCCTGCACCCTTTGAAATTGAAGCTCTTTCTGCACTTGCCCGAGACCATCTAATCTGAAGGATCACCCACTCCTCTCCATACAGCCCCCGCTTCCTGGGTATCCGCTTCCTGCGTGTAGCGGACTTCTGACCGATTTAGCAGAACCTAGAAACCCACCACCCTATGGCACACGTCGAAGAATTTGCAACCTACACGGTCGCAGAACCATTTGAGCCTCTGAGTCAGAACCCCCACTTGGCTCTGTACCAAAGGACTACAATAGCTTCTGTCGACCATGTTACATATCGTGAGCTTCATCTTCATCTCTCAAGCAAGACTGGTAGTCTTTTTTACTTCAGCTAGCCTCCCAAAACCAGAGAGAACCACTTACAGTCCAAAGTGGCACAAATTGTTAGTACCACATGTAGCTGGCTGCACCCTGTTCTCTTTATGGCATCTAGAAGCACCCATTCCTCATCTGGAATAACTCCTTCCGGTATGCATACAGAGTACCAATTGTATACCTTCCTCTCCTTCATAGCCATATCACTATGGTACCCCACTTTGCGTCTCACATTGGAGCTCCCAACTAACTATAATATCACCCTCTGTGTATGCCGAGACCTTGGATGCCGAAAGGATCCCTCTGGGACAGGTCAAGCAACTTCATCTAGCTCAGGGACTTCGTTAGCCACAGATAGCGCCCAAAACCTGTTCGTCAGATGAACCGTGGAGGTCCTCTGGTTGGCCCCTTGGAAAGGGGCTACACCTTGGAACAACCTCCCACTCGATCACAGGTAAGGGGTCAACCTCAGTGTTGGCGGTACCCTGTGCGGCCACAATGGTGGACCAATCGGGGGACACGTTAGTCGTGGTGGACGATGATTGCCCTGCCCGGCCTCCCACAATGATGCCCATTGGCAATAGCCTCAAGCTGAGTGACCAAAGCCAAAACCGCCTGGAACTGTGACGGAGGGTCACAAACTCGGCTCACATCTGAACACGGCGATCACAGTTGCTATCGACACTAAAGACGACCTGATAAATACACAGACACATACGAAATATAGGAGTTGAAGCTAAAGAACACTGTCGAAATTTAAAATAAGTCGGTTCTTAGCAGAAGCTGTGTCAGCTCATAGTACTCTGATGCGTTGCTGCTGTTACTGCTACTGCTAGGATAGCTGTCATTCGACTGGGTGATCTAACTACTACAAGTGGCTGTTGAAACACAAAAACAAATGCCTGCAAAAAGAGCTTTTATGCTCTACACTGTTATTAAAGCGCGGATCTTTGGCTGATAAGTAAATAAATACACACGAAGCAGAGGAGTTGAAGCTAAAGAAAACTGACGAAATTTAAAATAATTCGCTTTGATTTGCTGCTGCTGCTGCAACTACTGCTGCTAGGACAGCTGTCACTGACAGGAATTAGAAAATGTCACACTAGCAGCTATCAGTAAATAATTGTTCCTTTATAAAGTGACCAGTATGAATTCTGAGCTGCATATACCACTCAGCTTCGGTCTACCCATATGTTCACTCGTTCGTGCGCTATGCATCACGACGTTAACATCTTTGAAGTCAGTGAAACGTTAAATAATAACATTCCCTCACTAATAACTTTCCCTCACTAATACGTAATCAGTACGAGCAATCCACAAACACCGAACAAAGTTTTTCAGTAGTAATTAGGTAGAAAACAAACAATCGTATTTCACTGCTGGTAGCTATATTAGTTTGCAGTTTTTTAACTGCCGAATTGTGCAGGTCTTCACAGTAAAGTCACCAGCAATGAAGAATTCCCCACACATGCGCAAAGGTGCAGAAATGGCAGCAGTTGCAGGAGGCATGGGGACTATCTAAAATTTTTCTGTAGCAGATAGGTTCGAAAAAGGTGACTCGTTTTAGGATATGAGAGTGCCAGAAATATGATTCACTGGTGGCTGTAATCATTAAAGGACTTCTCCATAGGATCCAACGCAGTTATGTGGTTGAATGGAAAGACCTGGGAGAGGGTCGAGGTTCGCTTAATGACGAGTCTGGCTGAAGTGTGAACAGCAACATACATCACCTCCAGCAAAATCAGGGCTAGCAACTGCATCCGACGGTGACGCAGCGATCGCTTGGCATGGATTGAGGTAACGCCATCAGCTGTTCGCCTGTGATTGTGGTACCTGGTGTAATTCACTGAATGCACGGTGAGCCCCCGTTTGTGTCTCGCAGATGAGGCAGACAACAACGGCCTCTCTTCGAAGAAACTGACTGAAATTGAGCTGGTCGGTGTGGCCGAGCGGTTCTAGGCGCTTCAGTCCGGAACCGCGCTGTTGCTACGATCGCAGGTTCGAATCCTGCCTCGGGCATGGATGTGTGTGATGTCCTTAGGTTTAAGTAGTTCTAAGTCTAGGGGACTAATGACCTCAGATGTTAAGTCCCATAGTGCTCAGAGCCATTTTTGACTGAATTTGGCAGCCTGGGTGGCGAGGCCTTTCAAATTGCAAGCATAAACAGTGAGTCCACAAATATGGGCGTTAGCCATGTTTCTTGTGGTTTCGTCTGAAGAGAGAGTTGCCAAAGCAAGGTGGGTAGCTGGCAATGCAAACACATCTTTGGTGTGATTTCACGTGTGCTGGACTGCTTGTCAAATTGCTCGGCAATATTTTATAAAGTTTTAGACTTCAGATACTTATTTTAAAGCTTATTTGTGTTAATATTTGCTGTGGAGGTAACTTATTAGTAGATTTTCCTTCATCTCAGTCTTTCCTTCTGTGTTATTGATTCGAGTGGTCTGTTATTCGCGAGTATGCTTAGTGTCGGTCATTCAAGTCTCAGGCCTCAGCAATGTGTTTACATTTCGTGGCGTGCGGTTGCAAAAAAAAAAAAAAAAAAATGGCTCAAATGGCTCTGAGCACTATGGGACTTAACATCTATGGTCATCAGTCCCCTAGAACTTAGAACTACTTAAACCTAACACACATCCATGCCCGAGGCAGGATTCGAACCTGCGACCGTAGCAGTCGCGCGGCTCCGGACTTAGCGCCTAGAACCGCTAGACCACCGCGGCCGGCGTGTGCGGTTGCAGCTGTTGCGGTTCTAAAGCTAAGAACTGTTAAAGTTGTTTGTGCTCTGTATTCGAATGTTAAATTTAGCAGTTTTCAATCGTTCATCCAAATATTAGCAGTGTGTTTGCATTTCGCGGCGTGCAGATGCAGCTGTAGTGGTCCTTAAGTGAAGTTCTGACAAAGTTGTGTGTGCACTGTTGTATAGTTATTAAATTTAGTAGTTTTCAATGGTGCCTCGTGCTGTTTCTGGTGAAACAGAGGTTTAATAAACTTTTGGAAACTTTCACCCACTGTGATTTTTAGAGTTGTTTGTGCTTTGATGTCGTTTAGTAAATTTCGTGCTGTAATTTTCAGCTGACGTTTCTTATTGTTTCTAGTGAAATATTTCAGTAAAATTTTCATTCACTGTTTTAATTTCGTTGAGTGTCCCAGGGGCCGCTTCAGTTTTTAGTTTTAGCTTAGAAATTGTGTGAAGTTTAGGTAGTACTAGTATTAGTAAGGAGAGAATTTTGAGATCACTATTGTTAGTTCTTTAAATACTTCTACTGTTGTAATTGAACTTAGGTAATCTAAACGTTTAGGATTCTCAGTAACTGTTGAAATTTTACCGTCAATGAGAAGTGTGGGCTTTGTAGAAAGTATTTTCTTTGGGGGGGGGGGGGGGGGTGGGAATGCAGTGTGCAGTGGGGAAGCCAGTGGGCATTCTAGCGAGATCTTCTCCTGGAAATGCATAATCTGTAGCAGAAATAAGTTGATAGAGGAGCAGGCGTGTAAGATCAGTGCCCTTCAGGTGCAGTTACAAGACGCAAAGGAGGGACTAGATAGGGTGAGGAGGGTGAAGTGTACTGGGGAATGGTAACTGGCAGTTGGTAAGAAGACAACTAGGAGGTGGAGATATTCAGACAGCTGTACTTTACGTATCAGCAATAGATTTGACTAACTGTCAGAGTTGAGTGGAGAGGAGCCTCCTGTAGCTGTAGGTGTAGGAAACATGTAGCTGTCTTCAACACTTAGGAAGCCGAAGTCATTTGCAAATTGTAACAGAAAGAAGATGGTTCTGCTGCTAGGTAGTTCGCACAGTAGATGTGTGGGCCACCAGTTGCAATAAGTGTTGGGGTGTGAGTACCAGGTCACCAGCATTGTGAAGCCTAGTGCGGTGCTGGCTCAGATGACTGACAGCATAGTGGAGTCATGGAGGAATTTTACGAAAGAGGATCAGGTAGTGATTGTGGGTGGAGCAAAAAATGTTCAAATTTGTGTGAAATCTTATGGGACTCAACTGCTAAGGTCATCAGTCCCTAAGCTTACACAGTGTAGTGGGTGGTGGTGGTATCACTCATGAAAAAATTCCTGTAGTAGTTGGTGTTAGAGCTGCACCGTTTTTGGATTGAAGTCAGCTGGTAGGTATACCTGCTTAAAGGAAGTCCCTCTAACACAGGAATCACCTTCAGAGTAGGTCAGGTAACTAAGTAGAGAAGGAATTAGCACGTTTCATCAAAATATAAGAGGTATTAGAGATAAAGTTAGTGAAATTCTTACGAATGTTGACTCTGACGTTACTGGTATATCGAAGTACCACATAAATAATTTGACGATTCTGAAGCTTCTTTACCTGGATAAAGATTATCTGGCTGTTTTTCAAGGAGTTCTTTGCGGAGTGGGGGAGTAGCCATGTACATAAGAAACAGTATTCCATTTAAGTTTAGACGTATCACGGCACTGCGCTTAACAGGTATTTGAATGCTGTGCAGGGACAGTTGAATTTAGTGAAACTAAACCTAATTTTTGTTTATAGGTCCCCTAACTCTGATGTCAGAGCATTTCGGCCCAAGATAGAGAAGGTTCTTGGTTCACTTTATAGGAAATTAGTTATATGTGGTGACTTCAATATTAATTTTGTATATGATGGTTCAAAAAAGAGGATGTTGGTAGATCTCGTAAATTCTGTTGTTGTATCAGATGCCAAATGTGGCGTATTGACACCACATGCTGTGGATGGGTGCCAGGAGGTGCTGTATTAAAACTCGGCGAGAACTCTCCAAATGATTTATTTGCTTCCACTACAGCGCTCCGTTCACCTCAGCCTGCATCACACGGCCCCACAATGCTGAGGAAGCACCCCAATGGCCCGTGTCGAGGCATCCTTGTACGCCAGCGGAGTGCGTCGTCGTCAGGATACCGCGATTGACTTAGCGGTCTGCGTCCCTGCCGACTCAGCGCTGCTTTGTGTGAGCTGCAGGCGGCCAGATGGATCCTTCTGCTAGCCGGCGTGGCTGAAATCACGGCGACGAACAAGCGCCCGCTATCCGACGTCCGAATCTACGGCCGTCGCCTCGGAAGTCTCCAGTGCGTGTTGGGAGCCCAGACGACTGCCCGCGGTAGTGAGTCAAAGAGTGGCCCTCAACTGGCTGGGTTCAGACCCCTTGTCGGCCTCAGAGGGTCTAACCAATGACCGACCATGGACGCTGTTGCCCCTTCTGTTGTTGCGTGTAGCCCAGCGGTGTGACACGCCTCACCGACCAGGAGAGCTGCCACACTTGAATGACTCTTGTTAGAAAACAACACCTATTTATACTCAGCTGTGCGCCTCTGTTTCAGTAATGCACTGCTTCACGTCACATATGCATAACACTTAGGTTGGCATGTGGCCCTCTTCTGCCTGTGACTTGCGCCATGGAAACTGCTGTGTGCGCCCTCTCTGGTAGTTCTATGCCAGTGTGGCCTCTATTTGCCTTTGCAACTGCTGGTATGCGTAACTTACTGCAATGCGGCCCGCACCTGGCTGTAGCTCGTGCTCCGAACATCGCACAAAACTAACTTTCCCTACCCTAAACGGTGGTGCCGCTACAATTCATACGATCTGATGCAGATTGTGTTTTTTCCAACTAGGGTGCAGGGGAACAGTAGCACAGCCATAGACAATATTTTTATTCATTCTTCATTACTAGATGGGTATTCTGTTAGTAAAAAGGTGAACAGCCTTTCAGACCACGATACTCAAATTTTAACACAAAAAGGCTTTTGTACTCAAACAAATGTCACAAACTTGTAGGAAAATTAATCCAACAGCAATAGAGAGTTTTTTAAACCTCGTTAAGGAATAAGAGTGACAGGATGTTCATAGTGCGGATAACATAGATGACAAATATAATGCTTTCCTTAAAACATTTCTCATGCTCTTTGAGAGTTGCTTTCCATTAGAATTTTCTACACAGGGTACTAGCAGTAAAAGGCAGCCTCGGTAGCTGACTAGTGGGATAAGGATATCATATAGAACAAAGTGTGAGTTATGTCAAAATGTTATAAGTAGTCACAATAAAGCTGCAGTAGCACATAACAAACAGTATTGTAAGGTGCTTAAAAATTTTACTAGGAAGGCAAAGAGTATGTGGTACGCAAATAGAATAGCTAATTCACAGGGTAAAATTAAAACCATATGGTCAGTTGTGAAGAAGGTGTCTAGTCAGCAGCACAAGGTAGATGGTATAAAGTCAGTTCGTGGTAAAAAAATTTCTGTTACTGATAAGTAACAGTATCTAACAATCATTTTCTGAGCATTGCTAGTGAATTTAATAAAAACTTAGTTTCTTCAGGGACTCATATAAGTCTCTAGGAAAATGCCTTTCCGAGATTGATCTCTGAATTACTCGTATGTGATATTGACAAGAAGGAGATTGAGTCAACAAGTAAATCACTGAAGACTAAGGACTCTCATGGATATGATGGAGTGCCTAGAAGAATAATAAAGTACTGTGCTGCACATGTTAGCCCTGTACTTAGCCATATTTGTAATTTTTCATTTTATATCACATAATTTGCTATCAAATGTACAGTTCGGCTTTAGAAGTGGTTTAACAATTGAAAATGCTATATTCTCTTTTCTCTGTGAGGTACTGGTTGGATCAAACAGAAGGTTTCGAACGCTAGGCATCTTTTTTTTTCATTTAACTAAGGCGCTTGATCACAAAATTATTGCTCCAGAAGTTGGAACATTGTGGAATACGGGGAGTAGCTCACAGTTGGTTCACCTCTTACTTTAAAAACAGACAGCAAAAGGTCATTATTCACAGTGTTGAGAATGGCTGTGTTGTGGGCTCTGAGTGGGGGACAGTCAAATGCGGAAGGGGCGGAGGGGGGAGGGGTGTCCTGGGGATCAGTGTTGGAGCCGCTCCTGTTCCTTATTTTTATACATGATGTGCCCTCTAGTATTACAGGTAATTCTAAAACATTCCTGTTTGCTGATGACACTAGATTGGTAGTAAAGGATATTGTACGCAACATTGGCTCTGTTTCAAATAGTGTAGTTCATGACATGAGTTCATGTCTTGTAGAAAATAAACTAACGCTAATCCACAGTAACACTCAGTTTTTACACTTTCTACCACACAATTCAACAAAATCCGACGTTTTAATTTAACAGATTGGGCATATGATTAGTGAAACTGTAAAGTTCAGATTTCTAGGTGTTTAGATAGATAGTAAACTGTCGTGGAAAGCCTACGTTCAGGATCTTGTTCAAAAACTTAATGCTGCCATTTTTACTACTCGAACCGTATCTAAAATAAGTGACAGTTCGACACGAAAAGTAGTCTGCTTTTAATATTTTCATTCGCTTATGTCATGTGGTATTATATTTTGGAGTAACTCTTCCCATTTTCAAAGGATATTTTTGGCTCAGAAACGAGCAGTTCAGGCAATACGTGGTTTAAGTTCACGAACCTCTCGTCGACCGCTGTTCACTAGTATGGGTATTCTGACATTGGCCTCTCAGTATATATATTCTTTACTGTCGTTTCTTGTTGACAATATCAGCTTGTTCCCAAGAATTAGAGGCTTTCACTCAGTTAATATTAGGCAGAAATTCAATCTGCATTTTGATCGCACTTCTTTGACTCTTGTGCAGAAAGGTGTGCAGTATACTGCTGCATCCATTTTCATTAAGCTACCACAAGAATTCAAAAATCTTAGCAGTAATTTACGCGCTTTCAAATCGAAACCTAATAGTTTCTTCATGGGTCACTCCCTCTATTCTACCGAGGAGTTCCTTGAAAAATTAAGCTGATTCCTATGTTATATTGTTGGTTGAGTTTGCTTAAACTTATGGCTTGTCTTCTTTTGGGTTCAGAAACATTTTATTTTATCTGTTATTGCTCTTATGTTGTGATTTCATGCACTGACACGTTCCATGACCTTGGAGATTTACTCCTCAGTTTGGTCCTATGAAAGCAGATGTGTCAAACAAAAAGAAAAAAACAAGAAAAGAGTGTCGCTGCAAGCTTCATCGACGAATAAGCGACAACGGCGTAACCACGCCTGCCGACGTTTCGCTACACCGCCGTCTCTACTCATCTTCTTACAGCTGAGCACGGGAGCGCTCCGCCCCATCTACAGCATCGTCTTCTACGAGGGTCACTCCAAAAGAAGGTACACTATTTTTGTAAAAATACAGTTTTCATTCTGCATGTGTGAAAGTTTTACAGTGTGTAGATACATCCTTCCCGCTTGTTTTCAAACTTAGTTTAACCTGTTCCCGTGAGTGACGTCTTCCAGATGGCTGCTACACTTGACGTTCGTCAGAAGCAACGTGCTGTCATAGAATTCCTGTGCTGTGAAAACGAGACAGTGGGAAATACCCACAAGAGGTTGAAAAAGGTGTATGCAGATGCTGCTGTCGATCGCAGTACAGTTAGTCGGTGGGCAAGCAGGTTACGTGATGAAAGCGGGCACGGCAATATTGAGGATTGTCCTCGCAGCGGCAGGCCTCGTACTGCACACACTCCAGACATTGTGCACAGAGTTAACGAACTGGTGACTGCTGACAGACGCATCACAGTGAACGAATTGTCACGCTACGTTGGGATAGGGGAAGGAAGTGTTTGCAGAATACTGAAAGTGCTGGCGTTAAAAAAGGTTTGTGCCAGGTGGGTTCCCAGGATGTTGACAGTGGCTCACAAAGAAACAAGAAAAACGGTATGCAGCGAACTTTTGGAACAGTACAAGAATGGTGGAGATGAATTTCTTGAAAGAATTGTGACAGGTGATGAAACATGGCTCCATCATTTTTCACCAGAGACGAAGAGGCAATCAATGGAGTGGCATCATGCAAATTCACCCAAGAAAAAAAATTCAAAACCACACCTTCTGCTGGAAAAGTTATGGCTACAGTGTTTTCGATTCCGAAGGACTCTTGCTTGTGGACATCATGCCAAGTGGAACCACCTTAAATTCTGATGTATATGTGACTTCAAGCTCGACTGAGTCGTGTTCGACCACATCGGCAAAAGCAGGATGTTTTGCTGTTGCACGACAATGCACGGCCACATGTCAGTCAAAAAACCATGGGAGCGATCACAAAAGTCGGATGGAAAACACTGAAACACTCGCCTTACAGTCCTGACCTGGCTCCATGTGACTATCATCTCTATGGGAAACTGAAAGACTCTCTTCATGGAACAAGGTTTGAAGATGATGACTCCCTTGTGCACGCTGCCAAACAGTGGCTCCAACAGGTTGGTCCAGAATTTTACAGCGCGGTATACAGGCGCTGGTTTCAAGATGGCGTAAGCCAGTTAAGAGGGATGGAAATTATGTGGAGAAATGAAAATATTGTTCCTAAAGGATGTATCTACACATTGTAAAACTTTCAAACATGTAGAGTAAAAGATGGATTGAAAAAAATAGTGTGCATTTCTTTTGGAGTGACCCTCGTAGTAGGCCAGCTGTGTGATCAATGTAATAGGCAAAACATTGTGTGAAAGTTATTGTTAAATGTTTTCTCAGTGAAAGACCGGTATTTTGTCAGCATCAAGTGATACATTAATATGAAGAGACAATTGTAAATACACATGACGTACCTGTGAAAATGGATTGTTTAAAGTTAAGTAATTCTTCTTATCTATGTTGTAAAAAAGTGAAGCAATATTTTATGTGTTATAGTATCCACTCGGACTCCTCCTGGAACAAACCAAAGAACCCGCTACTGTAACGGCGGGTGCATTTCCGTGCGGGACAACAAATAGTGACGAGTCTGGTTGTTATATAGTGCTGCCTCGTCTACTTGCAAAGTGTTACAGTGTGCGTGTTCCTGTGGGTTTGTCTTTTGATTCTATATTTCTGTGTATCATATCAAGTGTTGAACCATGTCTGAGCCACCACAGGTGAGAAGGTACACTACTACGCGACATGGAGAAGATTTGTCTCATTGGGTACAGTAATACCCGTTGTATAACAACATACTTCGTTGTTCTTGGCAGAACAGCGGTTTTATGGTAACACAATTTTATTCAATACACTGAAAACGGATACAGATGTAGAAGAGAAGGACGATTTGTATATTTAATGATTAATATATGCACTTCCTTCAAAAATAGATCCCTATATCCAGTTTTGTGATGTTTGAGAAATGAGTCAATGGTTTGTTGTCTGCTGACCACAGATAGTGGATGTAGAATCTGTAATTATATTTGAGACAGTCCTCTTGCCACCTTTAGTAGAACCAAAGAAAGGAAGTATTCCAGAGCACTAGAGGGCCTGGAGTGTGGCTAACCAATACGGTAACAGGAACCTCCTCCATTTCTGAGGAAGCGTGGGATGGCTTGGTGAACGGCCATGTCCCAACACTCCGTCGCTGGTTTCTGACGTTGAAACACCTATTTTCAGTGTGTTCCGTAAAACTAAATAATATGGGAATGGTATGCATGTGGAATATTTAAGAGCAGCTAGAAATAATGATTTTACTTTTCATGATACCTTCGAGAACAAAATTTATTGGTGGGAGATTCATGTAAAGGTAGGCAGGTAAAACTCATGGGGAACTTAGGATTCTTTGGTAATGACCAACGGTCACAATGAAATCGCGTGTGGTCTAAGGCGCTGCAGTCATGGACTGTGCGGCTGGTTCCGGCGGAGGTTCGAGTGCTCCCTCGGGCACTGGTGTCTGTGTTTGTCCTTAGGATAATTTAGGTTAAGTAGTGTGTAAGCTTAGGGACTGATGACCTTAACAGTTAAGTCCCATAAGGTTTCACACACATTTTGAATTTTACACTGAGATACTTACGCGTGTAAATTTAAGATGAGGATTTTTAAGAATTGAGTGTGCAGAATTTGAATTAGGAAGAAGCACTTCTACATGGTGAGTGCTGACTTTGTCTCAATCTGACCACGAGACAATGGAAAACAGAAGTGCTTGTGCAAACTTTCAGTTGAGGATCCGTGCGTGAGAAATAAAGTAATCATGAAACCAAAATTACCTTTATTAACGACATTCGTGAGAAGCAAGTTAGAAATTTTGATACTCTGAGAGAGAAAAAGGTGAATTAGCCATCTGCCCAGCAACAGGTGGGAGAGTTGCGACCGGAAAAGATAACGGTAGTAACCTCTCACAGGAAATGTCTCTAAATGAAGTTGTTCAGTTTCAGCAGAATGAACAATTGCTGCTCAGTGCCCGGCAGATGACACTAATCCCATCACAGCGAGCAGCACGGCCATCAGCTGCCGCATCTGTTTCGACCTTTCACTAGTAACGACAAGGAATGAACAGAAACTGAGCGCAGTTGGAGGCCCACTTCGCCGCATACAGCATTACCGATATGATGCACAAACCATATTTACTTTACATAATTGGAGCTGACGTCTACCGTCCGTTTTTAACACTGTATCTCGATTCTCGTCCCCAGACTATTACACTACTGGCCATTAAAATTGCTATACCAAGAACAAATGCAGATGATAAACGGGTATTCATTGGACAAATATATTATACTAGAACTGACATGTGATTACATTTTCACGCAATTTGGGTGCATAGATACTCAGAAATCAGTACCCAGATCAGCCACATCTGGCCGTAATAACGGCCTTGATACGCCTGGGCATTGAGTCAAACAGAGCTTGGACAGCGTGTACAGCTACAGTTGCCCACGCAGCTTCAACACGAAACCACAGTTCATCAAGAGTAGTGACTGGCGTATTGTGACGAGCCAGTTGGTCGGCCACCATTGGCCGGACGTTTTCATTTGGTGAGAGATTTGGAGAATGTGCTGGCCAGTGCAGCAGTCGAACATTTTCTGTATCCAGAAAAGCCCGTACAGGACCTGCAACATGCGGTCGTGCATTATACTGCTGAAATGTAGGGTTTCGCAGGGATCGAATGAAGGGTAGAGCCACGGGTCGTAACACATTTGCAATGTAACGTCCACTGTTCAAAGTGCCGTCAATACGAACAAGAGGTGACCGAGACATGTAGCCAATGGCACCCCATACCATTAGGTCGGGTGATACGCCAGTATCGTGGTGACGAATACACGCTTCCAATGTGCGTTCACCGCGATGTCGCCAAACATGGATGCGACCATCATGATGCTGTAAACATAACCTGGATTCATCCGAAAAAATGACGTTTTGCCATTCGTGCACCCAGGTTCGTCGTTGAGTACACACTCGCAGGCGCTCCTGTCTGTGATGCAGCGTCATGGGTAACCGCAGCCATGGTCTCCGAACTGGTAGTCCATGCTGCTGCAAACGTCGTCGAACTGTTCGCAGTCCGCAGCTCGTGGTCGTGCGGTAGCGTTCTCGCATCCCGCGCCCGGGTTCCCAGGTTCGATTCCCGGCGGGGTTAGGGATTTTCTCTGCCTCGTTTTGACTGGGTGTTGTGTGATGTCCTTAGGTTAGTTAGGTTTAAGTAGTTCTAAGTTCTAGGGGACTGATGACCATAGATGTTAAGTCCCATTGTGCTCAGAGCCATTTGAACCATTTTTGAACTGTTCGTGCAGATGGTTGTCGTCTTGCAAACGTCCCCATCTGTTGACTCAGGGATCGAGACGTGGCTGCACGATCCGTTACAGCCATGCGTATAAGATGCCTGTCATCTCGACTGCTAGTGATATGAGGCCGTTGGGATCCAGCACGGCGTTCCGTATTACCCTCCTGAACCCACCGATTCCATATTCCGCTAATAGTCATTGGATCTCGACCAACGCGAGCAGCAATGTCACGATGCGATAAATCGCAATCTCGATATGCTACAATCCGACCTTTATCAAAGTCGGAAACGTGATGGTACGCATTTCTCCTCCTTACACGAGGCATCACAACAACGTTTCGCCAGGCAACGCCGGTCAACTGCTGTTTGTGTATGAGAAATCGGTTGGAAACTTTCCTCATGTCAGCACGTCGTAGGTGTCGCCACCGGCAGCAACCTCGTGTAAATGCTCTGAAAAGCTAATCATTTGCATATCACAGCATCTTCTTCCTGTCGGTTAAATTTCGCCACTGTAGCACGTCATCTTCGTGGTGTAGCAATTTTAATGGCCATTAGTGTAGTTACGACGAACTGGTTCGGCTGCTGACCGAATATTACGACAGTCAAGTGCATTTCGCAGCAGCAAGGTTTAAATTTCCTCGACTCAAGAAGTAGCCAGCACATACTTTCAAACAGCGGATTGGCGAACTCAGAGCGCTAACAAGGCATTGTAGATTTAAATGTTCTTGTGGACTCAGCTATAGTGAAGTCATACTACATGATGCAATCACACAAAAAGCGTCAGACACAAGTATTTGCACTGCCAGAAAACTACCAGATCCCGATCTTTAAACAGTTCTGTCTATTGTGGAATCTCCAACTATTGTGGACACAACTGAATTTGATTTTGAGGTTCCACAAATGTTTGTTGTTAATAGTCCACAAGTCACTCAGTTATAGTGCTAAAATGGTTAAAAACATGACTCAGACAAACAGTATAAATATGGAGGTAAATACTTTCAGTCTTTCGGTACACAGTGTGTGCTAGATACTACAGGGAGTAATTCTTATGTTCAGTGCTTTTTGAATCATGACTGGAAAGTTTGTTCTCGTCATGACTGAAGATGTTTAAGGTGTGGATGGCAGGGTCATATTCAAATAGTTTGTATACAAGGCAACCCAGGCACGAGCAACGGTCGATGCCGTGTGGGCCCACGGCCACGGTATAGCTATTACCAAGTGCATTCTGTGTCAGCGGGGCAGTTAGAGCCAGCGCAAGCAACTGCTTGCACTTCTGCAGCGCAGAATTCTTCTTTTGCAGTACGCAGACAGAAGAAAAAACTTTCTGTTCAACTAAGAGTGGCTCAAAAAACAAAAACTTGCAGTCAGACACTTTTGTAACTGTTTCTCTCATTAATCAAGACACATGTTGCAGGACGGGTAACCCACAGCTTCAGTAGCCCATTTCTGTTTTGTCTGCAAACAGACGTGAAATTCCAGTACCTGGCGTGGGCAGTTTACCAGACATTTTTCATGAAGTTATGAAACGTATGCTGTTTCATGTACTCTGTTCTAGAAACGGTCCAAACGTAGTGTTTTGTCCAACCTGTGCACAAGAATAATTGTTGACATCAGTGTTTCAGTGCCTCACACTAATGTTTCTGACATGTATAATAAGTACAAAGAATTATTTGAACCAGGTTTAGGAATGGCTAATGATTTTGAAGCACAAATTATTCTTAAAGACAACGCACAGCTGAGATTTTTTCGCACACGTCCTGTACCTCAAGCAGAACATTAGCAAGTTGCTCAGGAACTACACAGATGGAGAGAAAATGGGGTTATCCGACCCATTTCTGTAAAACAATGGGCATCGCCCTTGGTAATTCTCAAAAAGCCATCAGGAGGTTTACGTTTGTGTGCTGACTTTGACGTAAGAGTAAACTCACAAACTGTTGTGGGTTATTTTCCTCTACCATGATCGGAGGAATTAATGGACAGAGTGGGACAGGGAAGATTCTTTCCCAAGACTGATTTACGCAAGGCATACTTACAGTTACCGCTGGACGAGCAGTCCAGTCAATATTTTCTGATAAACACTCACCTAGGTTTCTTCCAGTTTCAAAAACTACCATTCAGAAGTGTTTCACCTCCTGCTATTTTTCAGTGGTTCCTGGAACAATCAACAGCGAAAGTAGTCCATTGTTGTACAAACTATTCAGACGATATTGTTGTCGTGGGTTGTATGCTTGCTCAAAATCTGGCAGATTTGGACTGCTTGTCATGAGCTATTTCTGCAGCTGACTTAAGGTATTACAAGGAAATGTGTTCCTTCTCCCAAGAAAAACTTGACTATTGAGGATACATAATAAATGCACAGGGAATTCATCTTTCTCCTTTGCACTTGCCTCCGATAAAAGATCTGCCGGTGACCCGTGACATAAAGGTGTTCCAAGCGGTCATGAGGAAGCTTATCTATTGTATCACGTTCATAAGAACGCTGCCCAAATTGCTGCTCCGGTGAACAGGCGGTACCAGTAAGATGTTCCTTTTGTGTGGCCTCAAGAATGTCAAGACGCATTTCACCAGTTAAAGGCCGCATTATTATGTCGTCATTGTTTGATTCATTTTGATCCAGCTAAGCGTGTTGTGTTAACTGCGGATGCATCTTATTACGAGACTGGAGCTGTGCTCTCTCAGAGAATTGGTTGCTCTGATAGACCTATAGTTTTCGGCTTTAAAACTCTTAACAAAGTTCATTGTAGTTACAGTCAGCTTGAGAAAGAGACGTTCATCATTATCTATGGTGTTACCTAGTTCCACCAATATTAGTACAAATGGCAAATGGTTCAAATGGCTCTGAGCAGTATGGGACTTAACATCTGAGGTCATCAGTCCCCTAGAACTTAGAACTACTTAAACCTAACTAACCTAAGGACATCACACACATCCATGCCCGAGGCAGGATTCGAACCTGCGACCGTAGCGGTCGCGCGGTTCCAGACTGTAGCGCCTTTAACCGCTTGGCCACCCCGGCCGGCAATATTAGTACACTTGAAAGTTCTATTTGATTACAGATCATCGGCCTTTAACGCCCTTGTTCTATGCTTCCAAGCCTGTCCCACCTTGGACAGTGTAAAACCTGCAATGTATGGCTCTGATACTGTTTAATTATCAGTATGAGTTGTTGTACAGGCCCACTGCCCAACATTCGAGTGCTGATTTGTTGTCTTGGTTACCTGTCGGTACCAACAAAGCGTTTGATTCATCTGAGGAATCATGTTTTTAAATCGATGCTCAGGATTTCGAAGGTCTTGAAAATTTTGGTATCGATTTTCGACGTCTTGCCACTGCAACTGCTTGTCATCCGGCTCTTCAGGTTGTTTTGCAATACGAGCACCATGGGTGGCCACAAAGTTTGAAAGAAATTCCCCACCCAGTGGCATGTCTCTGTTTTTCACATCGTCAGATGCTGTTCATGGGATCTGCTGTTCTGCTGCTGCAAACAGAGAATGGCGATGCTTGTTTATGATTCCTCACTTCTTGCAGTTTTGTCTTCATTGCGTCAAGGTCATTGGGTTGCAGTTTGCTTGAAGAAACTCGCCAAACGTTATTGTACCTGGCAGGACATGGATGCTCGTATGCTGACCGTGGAACACAAATCAGCTCTTCTGTAATGGTTTTTTAAGTGGCCACGTCCATCCAGACCATTGCGATGCATACATGTTAATTTCGCAGGTCCATTGTGGATTACGTGATGGTTGTTGGTGGTAGGTTTTTTCAGTAAACTTCTTTTCGTTGTCCCATGACATCCACCTCTACCACACGTACGGTCTAAGCTTTGTCTCCTATTTTTTGTCTTGAAAGTCTTCCTGATGTCATTGTCTTGGACAATGGACTAGAATTCACACGAGCCAGTTTTCAAAAGTTTTGAGCCACCAATGGCATCAACTACGTGACAACTGCTCGAGCGTTTGAAAGTCCCACGAATAAACTCCGTTCCTACCACACACAGGAGCAAGCCTTAAAGATCTATCTGTTCTGCTACCATTTCTTACTAAGTGTTGGGAAGTCGCCGGTAGTATCATTACAGAGTCGTAGACACTGTGCTCTGTTACATCTTCTGCATCCACTGTGTAAACACTTCGTTTCGCCTTGTCAGACAAAGTTTCTGTCACTGTATGATGTCTTCATGGCATAACCGCTGCACCAGAAGGCCCAGGCTAGTGGAGAGTTGGAGACAGCTGTGTAGTCGGCGATACCTCTCCACACATGGCAGTAGCGAAGCTCACACAAGGCTGCTCCTGTCGAAAAGGTGCCCTGCCATTCTTCATCTTGGCTTCAATGAAGTGGATGGGCATCGTACAGTAGCAGTTCACGTGATCCATGCCCTGACGTGAGAAACACTGCACATCATGGTGATTGGCTCAGAGTTCATCTACAGCGACTCAGATGTGGGCCACAGACTCAATATGGAAAATATTTCTGTTATCCACATTGTTCAAAAGGACAATAAGTAAGCACATCATATCCCTACAAGCGTGAGGTGCTTCACGCGGGACATGCAGCATATGCCGAAGCCCAGCTCATCAAGTTTTTTTCTTCTGGAGACATCTTGAAGGGAATATGTCGGAAAACCACCTTCAGCAGCTTCAGAGGCTCCGAAGAATATGTATAACTACGGAGGCCCTCCTTGAAGACGAGCTACATCGCACAGCGGAGCACAGGGCGACGCGAATCGAAGACTGTGTGGGAGCTCCCTTAATATTCAGTTGAAATAATTTAAAGTCGTCTGCCCCTTGGACGACAATGAGTGGTGAGGTAGAATCCATCTTCATCTGTGGCGCAGTGTCACAGTGGCTGACTGAGTCAGAGATATCATCAAACCAGTTGGCAATCTGCAGAGGCGGAGTCTGATAAAGCACTGATGAAGCAGTATAAGAAGGAGCGGTGGTGGCATACTGGGGGGAGGAGTCATCCTCTTCGGTAGCAGCATGATGGTGCGAGTGACCTGAACCACATCCCTTCGTTCTTCTGGATGCCCCCCTTTAGGAAGCACATCCCTTCGTTCTTCTGGATGCCCACCTTCAGGAAGAAGCCCCATAAGGAGTGCCACCCACAGTAGCATGCTGGTCGCAGGCGCGACGACTGTAGACGACAACAGAATTGCTGGCGGCAGGAGCAGGAGCAGGCTCCTGAGATTTACCGCCGACAGGAGACGGCACGGCAAGTTGATGATCTCGGCCGGATCGTGGCGGCGTCGTTGACTTTCGGTGGCGAGACGATGAGCGTAGCAAGCTCTGCCAGACGGCGATCCACCACACCCATCGCCTCTTCTTCTCTCCAATCTACAGGCTTCCGCATCGTGACTCCATCTGGAGTGAAAGCAAACGTCTACTCTGTTACACGCCGTGAAAGACCAACAGCGTGTACGCCAGAAAACGTCGCTGCTGCCCCATTAGGCCAAGCGAATTTACAGAGCCTCAGTGATAAAAGCTGGCAGAAACGATGAATCGCTATCGAGTACCTCTGACACTACAGTCTGCCGACTGGGTCAAAGAGTAATTTTACCTCTATGGGTCCGACTTACTCTAATTTTATAATTTTAGCATTGTGGTTAGCTCATGACATGTATTTGGGAGGAAGTAGGATGTATTTTCACTCATTTTGGAACGTAGGCACTAAGAATGTTGTAAGGCGCTCTGCGCTGTATGACGCGTTTCTTGCAACACTTTCTACCTCAGTTTGCTACGTCTTTCTGAGGGACCTGACTTAACAAATCAACTGAGCGAGGTGGCGCAGTGGCTAGCACACTGGACTCGCATTCGGGAGGACGACGGTTCAATCCCGCGTCCGGCCATCCTGATTTAGGTATCCGTGATTTCCCTAAATCGCTCCAGGCAAATGCCGGGATGGTTCCTGTGAAAGGGCACGGCCGACTTCCTTCCCCGACCTTCCCTAATCCGATGAGACCGATGACCTCGCTGTCTGGTCTCCTCCCCCATACATCCCAACTCAACCCACTTAACAAATCAGTGGCGAATCGTACAGCTTTTCTTTGATGTTTCCTGTCTCTACCGTTAATCCAACTTAGTAAGGGTCTCAGACTGAAAAACAATACCCAAGAACTAGTGGAAAAAAGTTTTTTTAAGTGAACTCTTTCGTGCGTGTATTGAGATTCTTCCAGTAAATCTGTGCATGGCTACCGCCTCTCCCACGTCCAGATCTACGTGATCGTTCCCTTTAAAATCGCTCCAGACAGGAACTGTGAATACGTGAAAGTTGTGACTGATTAAACTGAATTCTTTCTAATCACATATTCAAATGATGTCGGATCTTTTAGTCTCTTAAGCGCATGGTATTATATTTATTTTTGTTTAGGGAGATCTGCCAATCTTTATATCAGGCACTGACCATCTGCAAGTCTCTCTGTATTTTGTAAGACGTTTGGGACGATTTCCCTGTATAAGCCTGCCATTCCTTTTGAAACTGAACCCGAGTGTTCTCAAAGTTTATGAACCCGGTTTCTGGCCCGAAATATACCACGAAATACTGAACATGAGCCATCAACAACGCAGTTTGACTACAAATACTAAGTTTCGGAAATTGCAAAAGTTATTGAAATTGCAACGAAAGACGGGTTTGCTATGGCCCACGCCGGGTCAGACGTGGGGAAAGTGGATTTCCAGGTAGGCTGTGAGTAACAGGGCTAATGATGAAGACATAGAAGCTTCTCTTCTACTTCTTTGGAGCTTAATTACACAAACAAGAAGTAGTTCTCAATCACGTCAATGTCTTGAAGTGGGTGAGAACCGGTAAGTTTGGTGGACTGTGAGCCATGGAACACTTAATCACAATTATTAAAGCCACAGCTAATGGTTTACATAGTGCACTAATTATATCTGACTCCATGACGATTACCACGCCACTATACCAGAATTCTAAAGGTCCGCTGTGGTAGAGACCAAGTTTTGGTGTAGCGTGACAACGATGGCTGGGAACCCACATAACATCAGAGGCGAAGATCTGAGGTCTGCAGACTGCCTGGTGTCGAAGAGCAGACCGCTGGAAGCTCCAGGAGAGAGTCTGATATATGAACCACAGTAGCGATCGGCATAAAGCCCAAAGAACCAGTTCACGGAGTGCTCGATATGAACTGTCCTTCCGTGGTTGTGCGCTGGTATAAATATGGTCGCAGCGTATGGATACGGTGTGACCTACTTGCAGACGCATGACTTTCGGAGGTGAAATAGTGCCTGCGATAGCAACGCTATGGTCGTGGATGCACTTGCTGCTGTCGCCGAGCCTGGCGCCTCTCGTGACGGCTGTTGACTATTCTGTGGACAACAAACCAGCCTGTTTGCTTGCTGTCGGGATATTTAGTAACACACGAGGCAAGCGCTGGTCACTGATAGGCTCCCCGGTCTTTAAGATGGCTGCAGAGAATGACGCCTGATGCGTGGCCATCTGTGGGATATAGGTGTCTGACTGGTTGCTATCTTGTAGGCGCGTAGCTGCAGATACAGCAGATGGGTTACTCAGAAGTAACACAGCTGAGATCTGAATTAGAACTTGGACTGCAAACACCATACAATACTGCCTCAGAGTGTGATAAATTCTGCATTATAGCCTAAATTTAGCAGGATAAATCTGTTTGTCATTTGTGACCTAACCTGAAAACTGAGGGTTTTTATGGTGGAAGCAATAATTTATTATGAGACTGTCTCTGCTGCCACATGTCTCGAAGTACTGTATTTGTGTCACCTTACCTGAATAGCTGAAAAATTGTTACATAAGGTAATTGCAAGTGCTGCTTATGAATATATCATAGCCGCTGATCAAGTTGCATTGTAAATGAATGGAGAGCGCTCTGTGTGAAGCAGATCTTAAAGACGCACACAAAGAGGTAAGATACATGTGGTGGAATTTGTGAACAATGGAAAAGATGTAAGATAATAAATTTGTGGAGCCCAAATGTATGAGAAATCTAGTATAATGTTTTAGTACGCAAGGTACGCACAGATAATCTTTATGAACAAACACAAACACCGTATTAAACCGTGTAATGTCGCCTCCAAACATCTTGACACGGGAATACTAAAAAATAAATTTACGAACTTCTGAAAAATGACCTTGCGAATGAGAGAAGCTATTTATAACTCACTTGATATTACGGATGATTAACTGAGGACCAGATAACGATCATCATGTATTCTGATGGGATCAAAAAGCGAAAACAAACACCTAATTTTGTCAATGACAAGTCCAAATGCAAAATTTAAAGCGAAAAGGATACGATCTTACATAACCCAAATGCACTCGTGACTTCAATTCACGTGAATGAATACTCGCAGCTTGTTATACTCTCACAATTGTGCTTATATTTGCTGGTCGAATCCGCCCACATCAAATACACAAGATAAGTGTCTAAGTCACTTTTGCTCTATTTGCTGCCTTCGAAGAGACAGCTCTGAGCTTAAAACAAACGAGGCGTCCGGTCGAAAAATATACTTCCACCGCTCTGATTGGCCGTCACCGGTCAAAACTTCAGCGTCTCCACAAGAGATACCAGCTCGATCCTGTTAAAAAGATGTACCATTCCACCTGACAGAGACGGCTGGTAATGGATCGTCTGTGAATTGACTAATGATTAACATGTGGCAGGCTGGTGCGCAATTTATGAAACATGTTCGCACTACAGTGGCTGTCTTTCAACTTCCCTGTTCACAAATTCATCGGCTATGAATAGTATCATAGAGCTACATATGTAATCAGCCAAGTCATCTCTGTGTATCCAAAACAACTGCTGTCCTATCACTTTGTCTTAAGGGTGCCAGGGAAGCTATATTGGCTTCTATAATGCCTCCCCATAGTGATAGTGTGACAGAAGTCATGGGATAGCGATATGCACATACACCACATATGCAGATGGAGGAAGTATCGCGTCCATAAAGTACAAAAGGCCAGTGATTTGGCGGATCTGTCATTTGCACTCAGGTCATTCATGTGAAGTGGTTTCCAACGTGACTGCTGGCGCACGATGGGAATTAATAGACTTCGTCAGGGAATTCAATATTCTGAGATCCTCAGCGTCAAGACTGAGCCGAGAATACCAAATTTCTCACCATGGGCTTCACTTAAAGACTGAGAGCAGAGGGGTTTGTGTAGAGTTGTCAGTGCTAAAAGACAAGCAACACTGCGTGAGATAACCGCAGAAACCAATGTAGGAGGTATCCGTTTGGACAGTGCGGCGCAGTTTGCGTTAATGGGCTATAGCAACAGACGACCGACTTGAGTGCCTTTGCTAACAGCACGACATCACCGGCAGCGCCTCTCCTGGGCTCGTGGCCATATCGGTTGGACCCTGGACGACTGGACAACTATGATCTGGTCAGATGAGTCCCGATTTCAGCTGGTAAGAGTGATGGTAGGGTTCGAGCGTGGAGTAGACCCCACAAAGCCATGGATACAAGCTGTCAACAAGGCACTGTGTAAGTTGGTGGAGGTACCATCATGGTGTGGGCAGTGTTTAGATGGAATGACTGGATCCTCGGTTATGGTCTACCAATTGGAGACCATTTGCAGCCATTCATGTACTTCATGTCCCCAAACAAAGATTGAATTTTTACGTATGAAAATGCGCCATGTCACTGGACCATAATTGGTCGCCATTGGTTTGAATAATATTTTGGACAACTCGAGCGAATGATTTGGCCAACCACATCGCCCAACATGAATCCCATCGAACACTTATGGAACATAATCGAGAGGCCAGTTCGTGCACCAAACCCTGCACCGCCAACTCTTTAACAACAATGGGCGGCTATAGTGGCAGCATGGCTAAGTATTTCTGCAGAGACTTTCAGCGACTTTTTGAGTTCAGGCCACGTCGTTTCTGCTCTACGCCGGGCAAAAAAGAAGGTCTGACACGATATTAGGAGGTATCCAATGTCTTTTGACACTAAAGTGTAAAAGCAACACACTGAATTTAATTTGCGGGGAGTATTTTTGCTGGTAATTACATTTCTATTTTCTATATTCCGTCTGTGATGGTGCAGAATTGTATTAAAGGCATCCTGGAAGTCAAAAAAACGCCACACCAAACTGAGCTCCACTATATACCGCCTTCTGCAACTCATCAACGAACAGAACAAAATAGGTTTCTTGTGATCGATGCTTGTGATTCCTATATCGTAGTTCTTTGATCTACAGGAATGTCATCGAACGCGAACATAATATAATTTGTTCCATAATGAAATCGTGAGGGAGGTCTATATTTCTGTGCGTCAAAACTGGGATTTTTCTTATAGATTCGAACAACTTGTACCTTTTCATGGTAAACTGACGATAAAAGAGGGCCAGTATCTACGCGTACTAAATATAAAATCTAACGGGAACCTGATCAGATCCTGTGCCTTCTTCTCTGTAGATCAATTAGAGCTATTTTCTAGTTCGGCACTCTATTGTTTATATATCTGTCATTTTCACATCCATGCGACAGTTGAGCGTAGAATACGCGCTATGATCTTCTTCGGAGAAGCAGTTTCGAAAGACGGAATTTAGTTTTCGGCCTTCGTTTTATCACCTTCCGTTTCCCTACCGTTTTGTGTTTCAGATTGGTATTTCAAATGTTTTGCAATAGTCGCTGACTTGTGTACCGAAACTTTGAGCAATCCTTTCCCACGTGAGTACAGTAAGTTTTTCACAGTCCTACTTTACTTTATTTTCTGTGAAATACATAGGGTGACCAAAACCAGACAGACATTATGCAACGGCTGCTCAACATACTGATGAGAAAGCTCTTGTAGCGTGAATGAAATCGATGAGTGTAGGATGGTGAGAATAATTAACAGAATTGGCTCTCCAGTTTGTTACAACTTCCCTATTAGCACATAAAGGTATCTTACTTGCCGATTTCTGTTCCCTGAGAGTGGCAGCATTGGAGATAGTACCTACAGCAGATGTTTCAGCTGGAAGAGGTTATGTAATACGGGACAGGAGTAGGGAGGGCTATGTAACAGACAAGCAGTAAATCGATTAAATAATTATACACTCCTGGGAAAAAAATTAGTACACCTAGAAAGACGACGTCGATTTTAATCCGATGATGACATAGACCACATTGGGGATAGTACGAGGGTGAGTCAAATGAAAATCTTAAAAAATTTTTTAAATATTATTTATTGTGCAGAAGTGGTACAAAGCTGTATAACTTTTCAACTTAATCTCCCCACGCTCAATGCAAGTCCTCCAGCGCCTACAAAGTGCATAAATTCCTTTAGAAAAAAATTCTTTTGGTAGTCCGCGCAACCACTCATGCACCTCGTGGCGTACCTATTCATCAGAACGGAGCTCCTTTCCTCCCATTGCCTCTGTGAGTGGTCCAAACATATGGAAATCACGTGGAGCAAGGTCTGGTGAGTATGGTGGATGAGGAAGACACTCAAAATGTAGGTCTGTGATTGTTGCAACTATTGTACGGGCAGTGTGGGGCCTTGCATTGTCATGTTGCAAAAGGACACCTGCTGACAGCAAACCACGTCGCTTTGATTTGATTGCAGGCTGCAGATGATTTTTTTAGGAGATCTGTGTATGATGCACTGGTGACAGTGATCCCTCTAGGCATGTAATGCTCCAAAATGACGCCTTTTTCGTCCCAAAAAGAATCAGCATTACCTTCCCTGCTGATGGACCTGTTCGAAAATTCTATGATTTTGGTGATGAGGAATGGCACCGTTCCTTGCTCGCTCTCTTCGTTTCCGGTTGGTGGAAGTGAACCCAGGTTTCGTCTCCAGTAACGATTCATGCAAGGAAGCCATCACCTTCTCGTTCAAAGCGCCGAAGAAGTTCTTCACAAGCATCAACACGTCCTTCTCTCATTTAAGGAGTCAGCTGCCGTGGCACCCATCTTGCAGACACTTTGTGAAACTGGAGCACATCATGCACAATGTGGTGTGCTGACCCATGACTAGTCTGTAAACATGCTGCAGTGTCATTCAGTGTCACTTGGCAGTTTTCCTTCACTATGGCTTCAACTGCTGCAATGTTCTGTGGAGTCACAACTCGTTGTGCCTAACCTGGACGAGGAGCAACTTCCACTGAAGTCACACCATTTGCAAACTTCCTACTCCATTCGTAGACTTGTTGCTGTGACAAACATGCATCACCGTACTGAACCTACATTCGTCGATGAATTTCAATAGGTTTCACACCTTCACTACGCAAAATCCGAATAACAGAACGCTGTTCGTCCCTGGTGCAAGTCGCAAGTGGGGCGGCCATCTTTATACTGATACTGCGACGGTATGTGTGCATCTGCACTATGCTGCCACCTACAGGCCATTCTGCATGCTGTTTGTAGCACGCTTACCAACTTACAGGATAACGGCGCGAAATTTCGATTTGTTATTTCATTTGACTCACCCTCATAGATATACTGATAATGGTTTCAACATCGTCCGTCGACAGATGGCGTAGTGACAGCTACCAGAGCGCCATATGTGTCTACCCTTTAATAAGGAATGCTCACAGCCAGAAGGCTCAGTGTGGTGGAAGCGTGTGAAGCAAGCAGGCAAGCGTGCCACGGAAACGCACTCGTGCTTCCACAGCCAAAAGAACCAATCTGAAAGTGGTCAAATTGTGGCCTTCCGAGTAGCGGGATAGTCCTTTCGCAGAATTTGCCACGCATGTTGGATGTGCTGCGTCAGTTCACACCCGCCAGGATCGTCGCATTGTAAGGGCAGTAGTGGCAGATCGTACAGCTACCACAGCACAGGTAAGAGGGCTTGTGAGCCCAGACGTGTCAACACGAACCACTGCCACCCAGTTGTTAGCAGTGGGGCTACGGGCACTCACACCTCTACCCCGTCTTCCACTCACGCCACAGCATCGACGTGCGCGGCTCGACTAATGCCGTCAGAGGATCAATCGGAATGTGAAATAGCGATAAAAGTAGATCCTACCTACACGCAGATGATGGTGTAAGTAGGCTGTTTAGGTTTTTATGTTGGTAACGTCACGTAGCGCTCTGTATGAAAATCACTGGCTGTGCTGTGTGCAGTCTGTGGCTGGTTGGCATTGTTGGAGTATTTTCTATTGTAGTGTTGGGAAGTTGGATGTGAACAGCGCGTAGCGTTGCGCAGTTGGAGGTGAGCCGCCAGCAGTGGTGAATGTGGGGAGAGAGATGGCGGAGTTTTGAGAGCGGATGATCTGGACGTGTGTCCATCAGAGACAGTAAATTTGTAAGACTGGATGTCATGAACTGATATATATATATTATGACTTTTGAACACTATTAAGGTAAATGAATTGTTTGTTCTCTATCAAAATCTTTCATTTGCTAATTATGCCTATCAGTAGTTAGTGAGTTCAGTAGTTAGAATCTTTTATTTAGCTGGCAGTATTGGCGCTCGCTGATCGCAGTAGTTCGAGTAACGAAGACTTTTGTGAGGTAAGCGATTCGTGAAAGGTATAGGTTATTGTTAGTCAGGGCCATTCTTTTGTAGGGATTATTGAAAGCCAGATTGCGTTGTGTTAAAAATATTGTGTGTCAGTTTATTGATGATCTGAATAAGTAAAGAGAGAAATGTCTGTGCACGTTCAGTTTTGCTCAGCTGTTTCAAAATCAAATAACGTAAGGGGTTTACCAGCACAGCAATTCATTAATTTTTCTAAGGGGATGTTTCAATGGTTGTTTGTGCGTACCACGTAGAAGATCTGGTGAACGCCGTCTCGTAGAGTGCATTCGTCCGGCACACACTGCAGCCGTCGCAGGCCTTATGGTCTGGATGCGATGAGCTGCAACTCTTCTTCACCTTTGGTGTTTGTAGAGGACGTTAACCAGCGCTCGGTGCGTGCAAAATGTTGTTAGACCCATCCTTTTGGCGTTCTTGCAACAGGAAGGTGATGTGACGTTCCAACAGGATAATGTTCGCCCACACATTGTCCGTGCAACTCAACGTGCTCTGCCATACGTGCAGCAACTTCCCTGGCCAGCACAACTTCCGGACTTGTCTCCAGTCGAGCACGTGTGAGATATGATGGGACGAGATGTGACCCGTCCGACTCGGCAACCAGCAACTCTTACATAACTTCGTGACAACGTATCCCGGGACAGTATTCGCCATCTGTACGATCGACTGGATTCCAGAGCCAGCGCCTGCATTGCCGCTCGTGGAGGCTAGACTGCGTGCTAATCCTGGTGTTTCAGCAAGGGTCGACAGATGGTATCTCAGAACCACCTGTGCTCTTGATCTGTAAATGTAATCATTTCTTGTACTCGATATGCACTGATGCAATAATAAATGTTGAGTGCATTGGAAACCTCTAAAGTGGTGTACTATTTTTTTTTCCAGCAGTGTATATTGCCCATTTAAAAGCACATTGCAATGTGAGTGGCCTTGTTACAGCACGGGACGATGTCAATTCACAATTCCAACTTGCACGTCGAATAGCCACTCCTATACAGGAATTAAAAGAAAAGAACAATCCAACGAGAAATAAACGTTAGTCCAGCCGATAGGGAGACCTAACTAGCGAAACGTGGGAAATCTCATTAAGAAACTCACAGGAGAGATAAGAGATCTGAATACGAAATGTGGTAAGGACAGAAATTCTAACCCCATCAACACTGGTGAGCACTGTGCAGATAGCTCGCAAAGAAACCTGTGTGTGTGCATACACTACTGGCCATTAAAATTGCTACACCAAGAAGAAATGCAGATGATTAAAGGGTATTCATTGGAAAAATAAGTTATACTAGAACTGACATGTAATTACATTTTCCCGCAATTTAGGTGCATGGATCCTGAGAAATAAGTAGCCAGAACGACCACATCTGGCCGTAATAACGGCCTTGATACGCCTGGGCATCGAGTCAAACAGAGCTTGGATGGCGTGTACAGGTACAGCTGCCCATACAGCTTCAACACGATACCACAGTTCATCAAGAGTAGTGACTGGCGTATTGTAACGAACCAGTTGCTCGGCCACAATTGACCAGCCGTTTTCAATTGGTGAGAGATCTGGAGAATGTGCTGACCAGGGCAGTAGTCGAATATTTTCTGTATCCAGAAAAGCCCGTACAGGACCTGCAACATGCAGTCGTGCATTATCCTGCTAAAATGTAGGGTTTCGCAGGGATCTAATGAAGGATAGAGCCACGGGTCGTTACACATTTGAAATGTAACGTCCACTGTCCAAAGTGCCGCCAATGCAAACAAGAGGTGACCGAGACGTGTAACCAATGGCACCCCATACCATCACCCATGCCATCACGTTGGGTGATACGCCAGTATGGCGATGACGAATACACGCTTCCAATGTGCGCTCACTGCGATGTCGACAAACACGGATGCGACCATCATGGTGCTATAAACAGAAACTGGATTCATCCAAGAAAATGTTTTGTCATTCGTGTAGCCAGGTTTGTCGTTGAGTACACCATCGCAGGCGCTTCTGTCTGTGATGCAGCATCAAGGGTAATCGCAGCCATGGTCGTCGAGCTGACAGTGCATGCTGCTGCAAACGTCGTCGAACTGTTTGTGCAGATGCTTGTTGTCTTGCAAACGTCCTCATCTGTTAACTCAGGGATCGAGACGTGGGTGCACGATCCGTAAAAGCAATGCGGATAAGATGCCTGTCATCTCGACTGCTAGTGATACGAGGCCGTTGGGATCCAGCACGGCGTTCCGTATTACCCTCCTGAACACACGGATTCCATATTCTGCTAACAGTCATTGTATCTCGACCAACGCGAGCAGCAATGTCGCGATACGATAAACCGCAATCGCAATAGGCTACAATCCGACCTTTATCAAAATCAGAAAAGTGGTGGTAAACATTTCTCCTCCTTACACGAGGCATCACAACTACTTTTCACCAGGCAACGCCGGTCAACTGCTGTTTATGTATGAGAAATCGGTTGGAAACTTTCCTCATGTCAGCACGTTGTAGGTGTCGCCACCGGCGCCAACCGTGTGTGAATGCTCTGAAAAGCTAATAATTTGCATATCACAGCATCTTCTTCCTGTCGGTTAAATTTCGTGTCTGTAGCACGTCTACTTCGTGGTGTAGGAATTTTAAAGGCCAGTAGTGTTATTCCTGCGGTCGAGGTAAGTGGGAGCGCATTTCTACCAATGTAATTTTACACATAGTTGATTCCAAGGTAATGGAAGCCAAGAAATGTCAACCAAAGATGGCGGCGACTTCTACACTAACGATTCAACATCGTCGCGAACCAACCTCATAATGGGCTCCATCTGAAATCTGGAACCGAATGGGCCTGGAGAGCAGCTCTCCAAGGGTCGATTGCCTCGGAGGAGGCACAGTGAGGTACGTGCTACGACAACAAATAGTTCCTATAGCTAATATTATCGGGTGTGAATGGAGGGGAGGAGCAGCACTCACCATTCATGTGGCTTTTCGGACGGAAGGGCCTGAACGACTCTCGGGTTTTGGTCATTCTGGAATGGAGCCAGGAGGGAGACTGCGAAACTAAGGTCAGCTTTTATGCTGACGTGTTCGTGTCTCCAATTTGAACGCAACGGTTCCATTCTTCACAAATTTACGCCATATTATGACTTTCTTAATGTATCTAGACAGATCATAGGCGTGTCCAGAAAACTGAGAAAAATTAATGTTTTGATAGAAATTCGCGTACATCTATATCTACATCTACATGGTTACTCTGCAATGCGTACTTAAATGCCTGGCAGAGGGTTCATCGAACTATTTCCATACTACTTCTCTACCATTCCACTCTCGAATGGCGCGTGGGAAAAAGGAACACCAAAATCTTTCTGTTTGAGCCTTGATTACTCTTATTTTATTATGATGATCATTTCTCCCTACGTAGGTGGGTGTCAACAAAACATTTTCGCATTCGGAAGAGAAATTTGGCAATTGAAATTTCGTAAATAGATCTCGCCGCAAAGAAAACAGTGTTTGTTTCAGTGACTGCCACCCCAACTCGCGTATCATATCAGTGACACTCTCACCCCTATTGCGCGATAACACGAAACGAGCTGCCCTTCTTTGCACTTTTTCGTTATCCTCCGTCAATCCTACCTGGTAAGGATCCCATATCACGCAGCAATATTCCAGCAGAGGACGGACAAATGTAATGTAGGCTGTCTCTTTAGTGGGTTTGTCGCATCTTCTAAGTGTTCTGCCAACAAAGCGCAGTCTTTGTTTCGCCTTCCCCACAATATTATCTACGTGGTCTTTCCAATTTAAGTTGTTCGTAATTGTAATTTCTAGGTATTTAGTCGAATTGACAGCCCTTAGATTTGTGCAATTTATCGTATACCGAAAATTTATAGGATTTCTTTTAGTACCCATGTGGATGACCTCGCACTTTTCTTTGTTTAGTGCCAACTGCCACTTTTCGCACCATACAGAAATTCTCTCTAGCTCATTTTGTAATTGGAATTGATCGTCTGATGATTTTACTGAACGGTAAATTGCAGCTTCATCTGCAAACTATCTAAGGGGGTTGATCAGATTATCTCCTAGATCATTTATGTAAATCAGGAACAGCAGAGGGCCTATGACACTACCTCTCGGAACGCCAGATATCACTTCTGTTCTACTCGATGATTTACCGTCTATCACTACGAAGTGTGACCTGTCTGAGAGGAAATCACGAATCCAGTCACACAACTGAGAAGATACTCCATATGCACGCAATTTGATTAATAGTCACTTTTGAGGAACAGTATCAAAATCCTTCTGGAAATCTAGGAATATGGAATCGATCTGAGATCGCTTGCGCCGGCCGAAGTGGCCGTGCGGTTAAAGGCGCTGCAGCCTGGAACCGCAAGTCCGCTACGGTCGCAGGTTCGAATCCTGCCTCGGGCATGGATGTTTGTGATGTCCTTAGGTTAGTTAGGTTTAACTAGTTCTAAGTTCTATGGGACTAATGACCTCAGCAGTTGAGCCCCATAGTGCTCAGAGCCATTTGAACCATTTTTTTTGAGATCGCTTGTTGACAGCACTCATTACTTCATGGGAATAAAGAAAGATATTTTCTGGATCCGTGTTGGTTATTTATCAATAAGTCATTTTCTTCAAGATGTTTCATAATGTTCGAGTACAGTATATGCTCCAAAATCCTACCGCAAAATTGAGGTCAGTGACATGAGTCTGCAATTCAATGGGTTACTCCTATTTCCTTTCTTGTTCTTTGGTGTGACCTGTACTACTTTCCAGTCTTTAGAAACAGACCTTTCATCAAGTGAGCGGTTGTATATGATTGCTAAGAAAGGCGCTATTGTGTCTGCATACTCTGAAATGAACCTGACTGGTATATCACATGGACCGGAAGACTTGCCTTTCTTAAGTGATTTGAGTTGTTTCGCAATACGTAAGATATCTACTTTTATGTCACTCATGCTAAGAGCTGTTTCGAATTCTGGAATATTTATTTCGTCTTCTTTCGTGAAGGAATTACGGCAAACTGTATTTAGTAACTCCGCTTTAGTGGCACCATCATCGGTAACATTTCCATCGTTATCGCACAATAACGGTATTCACTGTTTTTCGCCTCTGGTGTACTTTACATACGACCAGAATCTGTTTGTGTTATCTACCATATTTTGAGACAATGTTGCATTGCGGAAACTATTAAAAGCATCTCGCATTGACGTCCGCACTAAATTTCCAGCTTCTGTGAAACTTAGCCACTCTTGGGGATTTTGCGCTCTCTTGAATTTGGCATGCTTTTTTCGTTGCTTCTGCAACAGTGTTCTCACGTGTTTTGTGTACCATGGTGGATTAGTCCCGTCTCTTATTAACTCACGCAGTATGAATCTACCTATTGCTGCCGATACTGTATCTTTGAATTTGAGCCGTATCTGGTCTACGCTTAAAAGTTTTTCGATTGTTAAACAGTCACACAATCGGCCAGCTGTTGCGATCATTGGATTTATAATTTGACTCCTATAAGCATCCTTGACTGAACATATTATTAATCGAATAATTGAGTACATTTTCTCTGTAAGTCACTGGACGATACAGCCACTGGAACCTCTTCATGTGTAGCCGGTACATCGCTAAAACTTCTCAGGTTTACATCCTCATGCATTGTAGCGTGTGTTACGTAAGACCAGCTGAAGCAAACCTCATATGAAGAAATTAGACATTGAGGATCCAAATATCCAGGTACTACATCATTCAGAAACTACCAGCACGTTTTTTTTCTGAAATTGCTCTACAACAACGACTTTTTACATTGATCGACATAGAGATTTAGGCGCCTAGAGGGAGAGTAGGATGTGAATACATTCCTGGTCCATATGTGTGGGGTGTTGCAGTCACTTGTCTCTGGACATATGAACCGATTCAGTAGGGAAGGATATCATAAAGCCATTGTATCCTCTCTGAGATAAACTGATCCATAACTGTTAAGACCGCCCCTCGACGTCCTGGATATTAGCGCTGGGTTGGACTAGACGTTCAGGTTCGTCCATGACATTTTCTATTGGAGACTGATCGAAGGATCTTGCTGGCCAAGAGAATCTCCAAAAATCCAGGCAATTCCTAGAGCCACGTGTCGCATGTTGCATATGATTATGTGTTGAAAAATGTTACGAGGATACTGTCTCATGAGAAACAGTACATGAGGACACAGGATGTTTGTTACACACTGCTGTCTGTCAGAGTTCTCTGAATTACTATCAGGAGTTAGATTAGATTAGATTAGATTTACTTTCATTCCAATTGATCCGTAGTGAGGAGGTCCTCCTGGATGTGGAACATGTCAGAAAAACAACAATACATGACAAATATTTACAACTAAAACAAATAAGCTAATGTACCATTCCACAGTTCCCAAGTGGAATGATCGTCATTTTTAATGAACACTAAGAGTCATTTTACAAATACTAATGCACTGAATTTAAAATAAAAAACGTTTTTTATTTATTTATAAGGTAATAAACATGTAATACAACTACTGTAATACTTATTTACAATGAACACATTACTGCACTGAAATGGTGCAGAAGTTAGATTATACTTACACACACACACACAAATTTTCAGTGAACACATTACAGCACTGAAATTGTGCAGAAGTTATGTTGTACTTATATACAAATCAGTTGGTTTTACTAAGAAATTCATCAATGGAGTAGAAGGAGTTGGCCACCAATAAATCCTTTAGGCTTCTCTTAAACTGAATTTCATTGGTTGTTAAGCTTTTTATGGCTGCTGGCAAGTTATTGAAAATGTGTGTTCCTGAATAATGCACACCTTTTTGTACAAGACTAAGTGACTTTAAATTCTTGTGAAGATTATTCTTATTTCTAGTATTGATTCCATGAATTGAGCTGTTGGTTTGAAAAAGTGATATATTTTTAATGACAAATTTCATTAAGGAATAAATATACTGGGAAGCTGTAGTTAGTATCCCTAGTTCCCTAAACAGGCTTCTGCAGGATGTTCTTGAGTTCACACCACATATAATTCTTACTGCACGTTTTTGTGCCCGGAAAACTTTAGCTTGGCTTGATGAATTACCCCAAAAAATAATCCCATATGACATTATGGAATGAAAGTAAGCATAGTATGCCAGCTTTTTCATTTTTATATCCCCTACGTCTGACAAAATTCGCATTGCAAACAGAGATTTGTTAAGACGCTTCAGCAGTTCTGTGGTGTGCTCCTCCCAATTGAATTTATTATCAAGCTGTAATCCCAAGAATTTAACACTGTCCACTTCTTCTATCTTCTTGTCATCATATGTTAGACATATACTCTTGGGACACCCCTTACAAGTTCTGAACTGCATGTAGTGTGTTTTTTCAAAGTTTAGTGACAAAGAATTGGCTAGGAACCAGTGATTAATGTCCACAAATATTTTATTGGCTGATCTTTCTAAGACTACACTTGATTTGCTATTTATTGCAATGTTTGTATCATCGGCAAACAAAACAAACTTGGCATCTGGTAATGTTACTGATGAAAGGTCATTGATATACACAAGAAAAAGTAAGGGCCCCAAAATGGAACCTTGTGGGACCCCACATGTAATTAGTTCCCAGTTGGATGATGCCTGATAGACATGTATCAAGCTCTTTCCTAATAACACCCTTTGTTTCCTGCCAGAGATATAAGATTTGAACCATTTTGCAGCATTTCCTGTTACACTATAATATTCTAGTTTACTTAAAAGGATATTGTGATTTACACAGTCAAATGCCTTTGATAGATCACAAAATATACCAGTTGCCTGCAATTTTTTGTCTAATGAATTAAGTACATTTTCACTGTAAGTGAAGATAGCCTTCTCAATATCAGAACCTTTTAGAAATCCAAACTGTGACTTTGACAGTATGTTATTTGAGATAAGATGGTTATAAAGACGACGGTACATTACTTTTTCGAAAATTTTTGAGAATGCTGGTAACAGTGAAATTGGACGGAAATTTGATGCTATTTCTTTATCTCCCTTCTTAAACAGTGGCTTAACTTCAGCATATTTCAGCCATTCAGGAAATATTCCACTGATAAACGACTGGTTACACAGATAGCTTAATATGTTACTTAGCTCAGAATCACATTCTTTAATTAACTTTGTTGATATTTCATCATACCCACTAGATGTTTTTGATTTTAAAGATTTTATGATGGACATTATTTCTGTTGGGGTAGTGCAGGCATGCCTATGGCTCTCCATACCATGACGCCAGAGAAAACACCAGTATCTCATGGTGTGTCATCTCTCATCAGCGCCAAGGTAGTGCAGAACATAGTTTCAAATGGTGCGATGCAACTCATCAGCTGTCTACACTTACCCTGGCACATGAAATAGGGTGGGCTATGGACTAAAGCGGTTTTGGTTTTCCAGGAAGGTTCAGTTAGTCCACAGAGTCGGGGCCGTACCGCGCCACTAGTGGATCCCCAAGTACTGGGCCGGCCGGTGTGGCCGTGCGGTTCTAAGCGCTTCAGTTTGGAACCGCGTGACCGCTACGGTCGCAGGTTCGAATCCTGCCTCGGGCGTGGATGTGTGTGATGTCCTTAGGTTAGTTAGGTTTAAGTAGTTCTAAGTTCTAGGGGACTGATGACCTGAGAAGTTAAGTCCCTTAGTGCTCAGAGCCATTTGAACCCAAGTACTGGGCGGGAAGCTGTTGCTGAATAAACTGAATAACCGGCTCCAGGATACAAGATCTGGGTGATTTTTTTGAACTTTGGCCTCTATCCACCCTTACAGCCCTTCCTTGAACTCACCGTCGATGAAGTAGTTTATATACGAATATATAAACCACGTGATTGTTCTCGTCTTTGAAGCCGGGAACGTTTTGAAATCCGTGTACGTTATCTTCTTGGTGCTAATTTCAGCTGTTGTTGTCGTTAATATCATTGGCGTATTTAAATTTAATCCACTTCCATAAGCCTCGTATTCGTGAACAACTTACTGTTCAGTGCAGCGCTGTGTCAGTCAAGCCACAGTTTTCACAGTAAGGCTTTCCCGTGAGTCTCACATGGTGTCGCCGTGATGCTGTTGGAAACAGGTTGTTTACGAATATGTAAGCGCCCGAGCGCAGCGTTGTTCTCATAGTAGTCGCATCCGGAAAGTTAGATCAGACTAGCTTCCAGTTAAGATTTTTGTGTTTCATTTGGGTGATTAGTGAGTGGAGTATTGCTTTCTGTAGTTCCCCATACTCTTTACCATGTTGAAGTTTTTTTCATTTGAGAGTATTTCTACAATTCCACTTGTAATTTTAAGAGTGCGAATTTATAATATTAAAAGGACACTCACAAATTAAATATGAAACAGTGATCAAGGTAGCTAAAGTTGATTAATGTCATGAAGTTGTAGAACATGCGAGGGTCAGGGGTAATTCAAAAAGTAATGCCTCCTCTATCTCTCTCTCTCTCTCTCTCTCCATCCATCTATCTATCCATCTATCTTTTTCTTTTTTTCTCAAGAATTTCAAGAGTAACTACTTACGTTTAAAACCCCAACATTGATGATTAATTTATGTCTTTTTAATATAATCTCTGTCCATTTCCACAGTTTTGGCTCATCTTTTAACAAGGGCATGTAATACAGTGAGGCAAAAGGACAGTCCTGCTTCCCAAGCCACTAACGCACGGATGTTTTCGTGGCCGCCTAATCTTCTAAGTGAATCCCACAATGAGCTGCTTTTAGCGGCCCGAACAGATGAAAATCTGACAGTGCCAGGTGAAGGCTGTATGGGGCAAGACTTCCCATCCAGTTTTCACAGTCTCTTCCGTGGTGTGACAACTCGTGTTTGGTCTTGCACTGTCATGTAAATGAACAATATCCACCATTGCTTTTGTTGAGTGAACTCACAGAAGATGTGCTGTAATCTGTTTGAGAGTTGTGACTTAGTGGACAGAATTTACTGTGTGTCCCTGACTACTGCATCATAACTTTCCCTGCCAATCACACAGTTTTGAACTTCTTATTTGGTGAGTTTCCAAGAGGCTATTCAACTAACTGCCTCTCCTATTCTGGAGCAAAAAATGAAGCCGTGTTTTATATCCAGCCACAATTTCTTCCAGCAGCTCCTCTCCTTTCAAATGGAAACACTTCATGACTTTGGAGGTAAGTGTTCTTCTTGTTACCCATGTTGCACAAACTTTTGGGTATCCCTGTTGTTGAATAATCCTCACCACACTACCTTTACTGAGGGATCATCACACATCTAGAGTCACCCGGTGGTCTTTAATTTACATGTGACAGGGTCCTTATTGACCATACACCTGCTCCACAAGCCTCTTCCATTTTTTTCTGTTGTGTGCACTAGTGTACTCATGTGCACTCATTTATATATGTGAGTGTCCATCGTTGAGTTCTGCTTCTCGTGGTAGTTCTCCTTGCGATCCTCAGTAAATACGACAGACTTGCCGGTTGTTTCAAGGATTTTATAAGATTTTTAATAATGAGGGCTGTACAGTTTTTGACACAATCTACTAAGCCTAATCCACTTTATTTGAAGGTTTTGATAACTGGTCTTTGGCTACACGGAGTAGCATCCCATTCCAGATGAACCATCCTATATACTTCTTCATTTCAGCAATATATTGTCTTCCTATGGGTATTACACTGAAGAGCCAAAGAAACTGGTACACCTACCTAATATCGTGATGGGCCCCGCGAGCACGCAGAAGTGCCGCAACATGACGTGGCATGGATTCGACTAATGTCTGACGTAGTGCTGGAGGGAATTGACACAATGAATCCTGCAGGGCTGTCCGTACATCCGTAAGTGTACGAGGGAGTGGAGGTCTCTTCTGAACAGCACGTTGCAAGGCATCCCAGATATGCTCAATAATGTTCATGTCTGGGGGAGTTTGGTGGCCAGCGTAAGTGTTTAAACTCAGAAGAGCGTTCCTGGAGCCACTCTGTAGCAATTTTGGACGTGTGGGGTGTCGCATTCTCCTGCTGGAATTGCCCAAGTCCGTCAGAAGGCAGAATGGACATGAATGGATGCAGGTGATCAGACAGGATGGCTACGTACGTGTCACTTGTCAGAGTCGTATCTAGACGTATCTGGGGCCCCATATCACTCCAACTGCACACCCCCCACACGATTACAGAGCCTCCAGCAACTTGAACAGTCCCCAGCTGACATGCAGGGTCCATGGATTCATGAGGCTGTTTCCATACCCGTACACGTCCATCCGCTCGATACAATTTAAAACGAGACTCGTCCGACCAGGCAACATGTTTCCAGTCATCAACAGTTCAATGTCGGTGTTGACGGGCCCAGGCGAGGCATAAAGCATTATGTCGTGCAGTCATCAAGGGTACACGAGTGGACCTTTGGCTCCGAAAGCCCATATCGATGATTTTTCATTGGATGTTTCGCACGTTGACACTTGTTGATGGCCCATCATTGAAATCTGCAGCTATCTGCGAAAGGGTTGCACTTCTGCCACGTTGAAAGTCCTCGTTGGTCCCGTTCTTGCAGGATCTTTTTCCGGCCGCAGCGATGTCGGTGATTTAATGTTTTGCCAGATTCCTGATATTCAAGGTACACTCGTGAAATGGTCGTACAGGAAACTCCCCACTTCATCGCTATCTCGGAGATGCTGTGTCTCATTGCTCGTGCGCCGACTATAGCACGACGTTCAAACTCATTTAAGTCTTGATAACCTGACATTGTAGCAACAGTAACCGATCTTACAACTGCGCCAGACACTTGTTGACTTATATAGGCGTTGCCGACGGTAGCGCCGTACTCTGCCTGTTTACGTATCTCTGTATTTGAATACGCATGCCTATACCAGTTTCTTTGGCGCTTCGGTGTATTTGACCAGCGTACCACATTTTTGAAAGAGCCAGCATTTTGACATATTGTATCCTTTGAATAAGATTTAAGTTCCTAATATAGTGTTGTTGGCTATTAAGGCACCTCCTACCTGTCGATTTGGAATTATCGTCAACCATTTCGTTCAACTCCGAGAACTTCCATTTCCTCTCATTCTGCGAAGGGGTGTGTTTTGAAGTTTTGTTCAACTATGGGAGCCGGGTTTTTGTTCTGCTGCTTTCTTATAAGAATCCATTATTTCTAATATCTTCCCAATGCCTTGATGCTGCTTAAGCAAATTGTTACATCGACGGCATAAGCGTTAACGGTAAACCTTTGTGCACCAACATTTATCCAGAGATCTGGTTGGAGATCGAGCAGATCACTGGTTCCAAGGAAATTATAAATAATATGATGGACAACGGGAACCCCTGCTGGACTGACTGCTGAATTGAGAATTCTTCCATGAAATGGCCGTTTATTTGTATTTTGGAGACCATTAGATTCCGGTCTGGTAGTAGCAGATCGGTCGCTCCGAGGGTTGAAGTAGTGAAGGCAGCAGACGATCAAGTAGGTAAAAAGACGAGGGCTGGTAGAAATCCTTGGGTAACAGAAGAAATATTGAATTTAATTGATGAAAGGAGAAAATATAAAAATGTAGTAAATGAAGCAGGCAAAAAGGAATACAAACGTCTCAAAAATCAGATCTACAGGAAGTGCAAAATGGCTAAGCAGGGATGGCTAGAGGACAAATGTAAGGATGTAGAGGCTTGTCTCACTAGGGGTAAGATAGATACTGCCTACAGGAAAATTAAAGAGTCCTTTGGAGAGAAGAGAACCACTTGTATGAATATCAAGAGCTCAGATGGCAACCCAGTTCTAAGCAAAGAACGGAAGGCAGAAAGGTGGAAGGAGTATATAGAGGGTTTATACAAGGGCGATGTACTTGAGGACAATATTATGGAAATGGAAGAGGATGTAGATGAAGACGAAATGGGAGATAAGATACTGCGTGAAGAGTTTGACAGAGCACTGAAAGACCTGAGTCGAAACACGGCCCCGGGAATAGACAACATTCCATTAGAACTACTGATGGCCTTGGGAGAGCCAGTCATGACAAACCTCTACCATCTGGTGAGCAAGATGTATGAGACAGGCGAAATACCCTCAGACTTCAAGAAGAATATAATAATTCCAATCCCAAAGAAAGCAGGTGTTGACAGATGTGAAAATTACCGAACTATCAGTTTAATAAGTCACAGCTGCAAAATACTAACGCGAATTCTTTACAGACGAATGGAAAAACTGGTAGAAGCGGACCTCGGGGAAGATCAGTTTGGATTCCGTAGAAATGTTGGAACACATGAGGCAATACTAACCTTACGACTTACCTTAGAAGAAAGATTAAGAAAAGGCAAACCTACGTTTCAAGCATTTGTAGACTTAGAGAAAGCTTTTGACGATGTTAACTGGAATACTCTCTTTCAAATTCTGAAGGTGGCAGGGGTAAAATACAGGGAGCGAAAGGCTATTTACAATTTGTACAGAAACCAGATGGCAGTTATAAGAGTCGAGGGGCATGAAAGGGAAGCAGTGGTTGGGAAAGGAGTGAGACAGGGTTGTAGCCTGTCCCCGATGTTATTCAAACTGTATATTGAGCAAGCAGTAAAGGAAAAAAAAGAAAAATTCGGAGTAGGTATTAAAATTCATGGAGAAGAAGTAAAAACTTTGAGGTTCGCCGATGACATTGTAATTCTGTCAGAGACAGCAAAGGACTTGGAAGAGCAGTTGAATGGAATGGACAGTGTCTTGAAAGGAGGATATAAGATGAACATCAACAAAAGCAAAACAAGGATAATGGAATGTAGTCAAATTAAATCGGGTGATGCTGAGGGAATTAGATTAGGAAATGAGACACTTAAAGTAGTAAAGGAATTTTGCTATTTAGGGAGTAAAATAACTGATGATGGTCGAAGTAGAGAGGATATAAAATGTAGACTGGCAATGGCAAGAAAATCGTTTCTGAAGAAGAGAAATTTGTTAACATCGAGTATAGATTTAAGTGTCAGGAAGTCGTTTCTGAAAATATTTGTATGGAGTGAAGCCATGTATGGAAGTGAAACATGGACGATAACTAGTTTGGACAAGAAGAGAATAGAAGCTTTCGAAATGTGGTGCTACAGAAGAATGCTGAAGATAAGGTGGGTAGATCACGTAACTAATGAGGAGGTATTGAATAGGATTGGGGAGAAGAGAAGTTTGTGGCACAACTTGACTATAAGAAGGGATCGGTTGGTAGGACATGTTTTGAGGCATCAAGGGATCACAAATTTAGCATTGGAGGGCAGCGTGGAGGGTAAAAATCGTAATGGGAGACCAAGAGATGAATACACTAAGCAGATTCAGAAGGATGTAAGTTGCAGTAGGTACTGGGAGATGAAGAAGCTTGCACAGGATAGAGTAGCATGGAGAGCTGCATCAAACCAGTCTCAGGACTGAAGACCACAACAACAACAGTAGCAGATCTGTTGTGCCCTGTGGGAACTTATAAAAAATGGTTCAAATGGCTCTGAGCACTATGGGACTTAACTTCTAAGGTCATCAGTCCCCTGGAACTTAGAAGTACTTTACCCTAACTAACCTAAGGACATCACACACATCCATGCCCGAGGCAGGATTCGAACCTGCGATCGTAGCGGTCGCGCGCTTCCAGACTGTAGCGCCTAGAACCGCTCGGCCACCCCCGCCGGCGGGAACTTATAGTTTTGCAACATATTCGTTAGATACTGGTGACTGTCTTTATCAAAGGAATGTCCTAGGTCTACGTTCAACAATCCTATTGTTCCGGTTTGGTACATCTGTGAGATGGTTGTGTCCCTCAGAGAGCAAAGCCCATCAATTATCTTCCTGATGCGAACACTACACGTTTGACCAGGCCAGATTATCTCTGGAAAAGTCTCTTTTAGTCTTGCGACTGTTATGCGCACCATTGTTTATGAATCGGCACATAAAATAGTTGTTGGCCTATAATCAGTTATTCTTCATGGTTTCGAAGTTTCAGGTACAAAGAATTCCTGGTTCATTTTCTGTATATATTTGACCCACTCTTTGTTTCTCAAACATGAGCTCTGTGAATTCTGCTTTGGTAACTGACCAGAAGGCTTTGTAAAATGCATACGGCATGCCGTCACTGCCCGGACTCCTATTTCCTCGTAAGTGCATTATAATGTCTTCAATTTCTTCTTCAAATGTGGGCTCAATCAAGACAGTGACATTTTCGTTGGTGAGGGAAGTCGTGCAGTGTTGTAGCAAACTTGCCGTCTTGGTGGGATCTGGCGGCTGTTCTCCGAACTCTCTCTGGAAAAGGTCCATAAGATCTTCGATATTAGCGGTGTCGTTTCCGTCGGAAGGCCTTAGATTTCAGACAAATCTCTGTCTGCACCGTTTCCGTTCTCTGCAGATGTGGTAGATGCTCCATTGTTCGTCTGGAATATGTCCCTTCTCTTTGCACGTGATTATTTTGCCTTCGAGTTCTTTTTCCTGTAGTTCTAGGATCTTCTTTCTGAATTTCTTCAGTTCGCGGGATCCGTCTTATCAGTTATCCACTTTTTCTTGGGGTTCTCGAACAATCACATAACAGAATTCGATGTTTTTCCTTCTAGTGTCACTGATCCTATATACTACGTTCCTGAGAAGTATATAAATTCCAGGTTTCACCAGATTATCTCACCATTCAAGCAAGCTGTTAAAGAACCGCTTCCGATAAACCCATAACAGTCGCAGAAGTCTGTTATTGCTCACACAACGTTGAGCAGGTTGTAGTTTCACTTCCAGTACCACTTTCCCACTACGTTGGGCGGGGGTAAAACTTTTATTTTAACTACAACTGCATGGTCGTCCGAGAAGCTGACTGGGATTGCTTCACAGTCCTGTACATCTGTTCCTGTTGTTGTATAAAATCTGCCCAGTCTCGAGGCCGACAGGGGAGATTCGTATGTATAGTGGGCTCGCTTGATGGCTAATCGATCTGTGGCGTGGGATTGATGCTATAGTGTCTGCCGATCTTACAACACAATTAAAATCTCAACCCTTTATAATGTCTCTTTTTGCGTGTCTCATAAAATACGGCATAGTTTCACTAAAATCTTTTTCTCTACTATCTCTATTATTTGTTGGTGATGGAGTATAAACGCTTAATATTGTTGTTTCATTTAGTTTGGCTTTGGTAACACGTCCATCTGGTTGCTTTTATAAGTTCACTAATTCTAATCCCATTCTCATTGAAATCCAGTAACTCATTGTTGTACGCATTATATTGCTGTTGTAGGCTCATCTCTTCGCAAGCTACTTCCTGAAAGAAGGCAGCGTCCACGTCATTGGCTTTTAAGATTTTCCCCAGAATTTTCATCCTTGTTTCACTTGTTATTCTGCAGATATTTATCGTTAGTAGAGTAAACACCCTCCTGTGGTCCATTGCAAGCTATTTATCAGTTTTCATGTCCATTCTTTGTTGTTGTCTTGTCGGAATTTGTTTAGAGGAAGTTCACTTTTCTTCTCCTTCGTCGTCGTACTGGTATTATCTTCCCGCCTGTTTCTTATTTTTCCGGCGTGCTGCATTTAGATTTGGTTTGGCTTTCACTCTCGGTGCCTTGTCAACACCATGATATTTGGTAGCGTCTGGTTACTAATACTTCCCTCTGCTGCCTTAACTGTGTGCTTTGCAGACCGTGTGGTGACACGGAAAGCAGTTTCCGCAGAAGCTACTACTTTACTTTCCCGTTTACATGCTCCATTCACAGCTGCTGTGGTTTGACTCAACTGTTCCTGTGTTGCTGCCTCGCGTGTTGTCTCCTGCAGTGGTTGGTGTTTACTTTCCTGCTGTCGACGGATCAAGGGGCTCGCCACGTATGGTTGTCGGGATTGATGAGTATCTGTGTCCACATCAGTTAACATCCCAATATTGGATCCACTCTGCACTGGTGGAACGTTATCGGGCTTCTGTTTCCTTGGTATCTGTGTCAATTTTTCTTCAGGGTCTTCTTCGGAGCTCGTACTGCCCTTTCCTTATGGCCGTTTCTTGTTGTTTTGATTTCGATGAGAACAAGGAAGACATTCATTTTCCACGTTTGTTTCGTTTTCGTGCTCTTGAAATGAAATCTAATGGACTATGTAGCTGTTTTCCTGAACAAAAGTTGCAGACTGGTCTTTATCGGTTTCATCCTTTTGATTTTTGTCTGATTTCTTGTACACTTCATTTGTTGCTGGTCTCTTATTCAAGGACGGGAATTTCTCTTCAACTAAATTGATCAGTGGATCCCATGTGAGTATTCCCGGTGTTGCCCGTTGCAGTACTTGAAGGAATAAGTTCTTGTGCCTCCAATCTTGTCCGCTGCTGCAGATTATTTAATAGAATAAACATGCGCCGTGGGGAGGCGTCTTGAAGATGCCCCGATACACTGAACACCTAACATGTGGAAGTTAGCTGGCCGACGTGGCCGTGCGGCTCTAGGCGCTTCAGTCCGAAACCGCGCTGCTGCGACGGTCGCAGGTTCGAATCCTGCCTCGGGCATGGATGTGTGTGATGTCCTTAGGTTAGTTAGGTTTAAGTAGTTCTAAGTCTAGGGGACTGATGACCTTAGATGTTAGGTCCCATAGTGCTTAGAGCCATTTGAACCATTTTTTTGGGAGTTTCTTTATTACGTGTACTCTGCGACCGCCTAGAAGAATGTGGGACGGGATATCGGGTGTAACAAACATTCGTGCAGATCGAATCCCGTGAATCTTGTATCTAGTAGACCACTTTTCGGATTAGTTCCTTTTTACCTGTCCGTAACTAGAAAGTATCTGCATCAAGTCCTTGTTGTCTAGCTCTGGGGAAGATTTAACACCCTGATAATTTTTAGTTCGCTTTAGCGTTACTTGTGTCAACCGTACTCACTAAATCATCACGATCATGTAATTCATATTTGCCCTAGGTTTTCAGTAATATTCTATCTAACATAGCAGAAATATGAAATTTATCAAAAACACAGTATTTCTCATTGTCCATTTGAATGAACTCACCATTATCACTAGAAATACCGAAATTTTCGTGCAGCCAATCATGAATTTCCAAAGCTGTATATTGCACGTATTCTTGTCAAAGGCATACCTCGAAGTATTCTTCCTCATCGAATCGATGTTGCGGGTACGAAGCAGAACCGCTGCTTCACGAACAGTACACAAATATGATGAAAACGATGAACAAGAAGATTCACTGCCTACAAGTTCGGTGGTTACACAAGGAATGCAACATACACGTACCGTAACACTTGTTTACGTAAATAGTCAGCTACAACACGGAGCACCGCACCGCACCGCACGTCCACACAGGCTGAGCACCAGGTCGCGCTGGTAAACGAGGCTGTCGTTTGAGACGTCGGCCATTTGTGATCCTAGTTCAAATTCTAGGCGCTTCAGTCTGGAACCGCGCGACCGCTACGGTCGCAGGTTCGCATCCTGCCTCGGGCATGGATGTGTGTGATGTCCTTAGGTTAGTTAGGTTTAAGTAGTTCTTAGTTCTAGGGACTGATGACCTCAGAAGTTAAGTCCCATAGTGCTCAGAGCCATTTGAACCATTTTAAACCTAAATTATCCTAAGGACAAACACACACCCACACATGCCCGAGGGAGGACTCGAACCTCCGCCGGGACCAGCCGCACAGTCCATGACTGCAGCGCCTCAGACCACTCGGCTAATTCCGCGCGGCTTTGATCCTATTATTGGAGGTCTTGAACCCCTTGGCAGACCGCATAGTGATTACCCAAAACGCCGTCCTGGGCCATTCAGTCCAGCATTTGAGAGTAACGGGTATTGTCGGAAGCATAAGATGTGCGACAGACGTTCACCTCAGCATCCTCAGCAGCCATTCGTCAATCTCAGTGAGATAAACTTCGCTAACACGACATGTCATGATGGATGTTGTCTTCTATATCTTAGGCGGTTCTTAGGCGACAAGAGATAACGCTGAGACTGTCATTTGATGTGTCAGGCCACATACTGCACGGTACTCACTAGAATATGAGGTCCTTCGGTGTCACGATGAACACTCTAGGCAGACCGCACCGTGTTTACCCATAAAACTATCGAAAAATACCCAATCTCTGGATTTGCATTCTGAGGATATTGTGTGCGTTTCTCGGGTAGTATGAGATATGAATGGTAGAGGTCACGCGTAAACGTCCCGGACACTAACTCGTTAAATATAGTGAGAGAAATCTCGTCGACAGTAGTACCAAGGGCAGCCATTACCGCCTCTGGGCTGTAAGGGGTATTTCGCTGGGGCAATCGACCGAGGTGTTCAGTCATGCCACTTTTTCCGTAAATAAAAAAATCCATGGTTTTAATTATTGTTCATGTGTTCTTACTTATTTTAATTTAGTGATGGCACCTGCTATTATTGATGCTATTAATGTACTGACGATCTCAAGTACTTAATGAAATAATAGATGAAATGCGCAATTTTGCTTTTGTTCTACAGTATTAATGTATTGTGTTAAGCGGTTTTCGGCTTACAAGGCCATCATCTGGCATTTACTGATTTCTTTGTGTAAGCCAACAACCGGTTAACACATCAAATTAATTCTGTGGAACGAAAGCGAACTAGCGCTTTTCATTTATTATAATGTCGTTCTACCAAGAACCGACGGAAGATTTAGCTAAATTATTGAAATACTGTTCCCACTATCATTATAATGACCTAATACATAATGCGAACAACTGATTTAGCGCATGAACAGAATGCGGTAAACAGGAAAGAACGCTCCAAATTTTTGGGTGTAAATATTAATAAAAACTTGAACTGCAAGGCCATATTACTGAGTTGCTCAAACAATTAAGTTTAGTTACTTTTTCTCTCCGTGTGATTGCTAGTACTGGCAAGGAACGAATCAACCTCCAGATAAAAGGTCTTATGGGATGATTTTCTCGTCACTTAGAAAGAAAGTATTGATTACACAAAAGCGAGCAGTAAGAAGAATATGTGGTGTGCACCGGCGGCCGTCATGTAACATCTCTTCAAAGGCTAGGAATTTTAGCTGTACCATCACAGTACATACAGGATGTTCGAAAATTCCCGCTACAAACTTCTAGGACTTGTAGTGGGGAGTGAGTAGATAATACACTTCTGCAAATGGAAAAAAGAACACATTGACACCGGTGTGTCAGACCCACCATACTTGCTCCGGACACTGCGAGAGGGCTGTACAAGCAACGATCACACGCACGACACAGCGGACACACCAGGAACCGCGGTGTTGGCCGTCGAATGGCGCTAGCTGCGCAGCATTTGTGCACCGCCGCCGTCAGTGTCAGCCAGTTTGCCGTGGCATACGGAGCTCCATCGCAGTCTTTAACACTGGTAGCATGCCGCGACAGCGTGGACGTGAACCGTATGTGCAGTTGACGGACTTTGAGCGAGGGCGTATAGTGGGCATGCGGGAGGCTGGGTGGACGTACCGCCGAATTGCTCAACACGTGGGGCGTGAGGTCTCCACAGTACATCGATGTTGTCGCCAGTGGTCGGCGGAAGGTGCACGTGCCCGTCGACCTGGGACCGGACCGCAGCGACGCACGGATGCACGCCAAGACCGTAGGATCCTACGCAGTGCCGTAGGGGACCGCACCGCCACTTCCCAGCAAATTAGGGACACTGTTGCTCCTGGGGTATCGGCGAGGACCATTCGCAACCGTCTCCATGAATCTGGGCTACGGTCCCGCACACCGTTAGGCCGTCTTCCGCTCACGCCCCAACATCGTGCAGCCCGCCTCCAGTGGTGTCGCGACAGGCGTGAATGGAGGGACGAATGGAGACGTGTCGTCTTCAGCGATGAGAGTCGCTTCTGCCTTGGTGCCAATGATGGTCGTATGCGTGTTTGGCGCCGTGCAGGTGAGCGCCACAATCAGGACTGCATACGACCGAGGCACACAGGGCCAACACCCGGCATCATGGTGTGGGGAGCGATCTCCTACACTGGCCGTACACCACTGGTGATCGTCGAGGGGACACTGAATAGTGCACGGTACATCCAAACCGTCATCGAACCCATCGTTCTACCATTCCTAGACCGGCAAGGGAACTTGCTGTTCCAACAGGACAATGCACGTCCGCATGTATCCCGTGCCACCCAACGTGCTCTAGAAGGTGTAAGTCAACTACCCTGGCCAGCAAGATCTCCGGATCTGTCCCCCATTGAGCATGTTTGGGACTGGATGAAGCGTCGTCTCACGCGGTCTGCACGTCCAGCACGAACGCTGGTCCAACTGAGGCGCCAGGTGGAAATGGCATAGCAAGCCGTTCCACAGGACTACATCCAGCATCTCTACGATCGTCTCCATGGGAGAATAGCAGCCTGCATTGCTGCGAAAGGTGGATATACACTGTACTAGTGCCGACATTGTGCATGCTCTGTTGCCTGTGTCTATGTGCCTGTGGTTCTGTCTGTGTGATCGTGTGATGTATCTGACCCCAGGAATGTGTCAATAAAGTTTCCCCTTCCTGGGACAATGAATTCACGGTGTTCTTATTTCAATTTCCAGGAGTGTATTTTGAACTGGAACCCGTGCCATGCGGTGTAGCCGCTCGGCCTCAGGGCGCCTTGCCACGGTTCGTGCGGCTACCCCAGTCGGAGGTCCGAGATCCCCTCGGGCATGGGTGTGTGTTGTTGTCCTTAGCGTAAGTTAGTTTAAGTTAGATTAAGTAGTGTGTAAGCCGATGACAAGCAGTTTGGTCCCATAGGAACTTACCACCAGGAATCCATGTCCAGAAAAACACCGTTTCCGTGCTACAGCCATTTAAAAAAATGTTGGTTACGCGACCAATTCTACAGGTAAATGATTAGGCGTGACCCAATGCACCACTTGTCTTATATTTCCACCCATTAATAAACAAAGAAACAAAAAGGACACTTAGTTTTCACAAACACTGTTGTTTATAGTTAAACTTTCAATTCTCCTTGACGCACCGGAGTCACGCCTGCTGACGGTGAAGGTACCCATTTCTCGAAGCCGTTGCGTAATTGTGGCGAAAAGGATATGCGATGGAGTCGGACGTTGTGGGTAACGATCTTGATAAAGGCGACGAACAGCTCTTCCATTACCGTAAGCTTCGCCATAGAGAAGGATCATGTCGGTGTATTCTGCAAACGTGTACTCAACGATGTTGCTCTAACACTCACAGGCTCGAACCAGGTCAGAGAGATAACACAGACGTCAAATGACATCTAGCAAACATGCTTTCAGACTGCTGTAGCAGGGAAACGGTACGTTTTCGGACATAGGTTCCTATTCAAAATATTATGTACTTACTCCCGTCTGCAAGCCCTGGAAATTTGTAACGGGAATTACCGAACACCCTGCATATTCCCTAACAAAATTCGTCATACATAATCCATCACAATTTCAGAAGAGTAGTGACGCCCATACCTACATCAAGGAAAAAAATATGGCCTTTATAAAGCTGTCATTCGTTTAGATGAGATTTCAATACGCAGGAACAAAAATTGTTGGTTATACCAAATAATGTCTGACAGATAACAAAGCAAATTTTAAATTTAACCTACAGTCATTTCTCCTGGGCAACTCCTTCCATCCTGTGGACGAATTTTCACTTAAAAACTGCTAACCTAGTAAAAACCTAGTTTTAAGTGCAATTGCATGATTAATACTAAAAAAATGTTTGTTCATTATTGTTAACTCTAAACGCGTATACATATCCTGTAAATTGAGTAGTTCCAAATAATTTCGATAAAAAATCGTTGAAATCATCTACGAAACATGTAACTAACTATTACCACCTTGATGTTGCTACATCATCGACGACTACCAATACTTATGCTGCTACTACTACTATTACTACTACTAGCTGGTAAACTACTACAACGGTAGTTTTTACCTAATTAGCGTTTGTCCTAATTTTTATATTGGCTTTGTCACTTACTCTGATTATAGTCTTGGTTGACAGCATTCGTTTTTTATTCAGTTTGATTTAAGGAAGACACATCCGCTATACTGTTGTACGATTGTGAAGGTGTTTCAGTACATTCTGCGTCAGAACAGACATGCTATGGATTGCAGCAATATTTTGCAACGTCACTTCACTTTTCAAAAAAATGGTTCAAATGGCTCTGAGCACTATGGGACTTAACATCTAGGGTCATCAGTCCCCTAGAACTTAGAACTACTTAAACCTAAATAACCTAAGGACATTACACAACACCCAGTCATCACGAGGCAGAGATAATCCCTGACCCCGCCGGGAATCGAACCCGGGAACCCGGGCGCGGGAAGCGGGAACGCTACCGCACGACCACGAGTTGCGGACTTCACTTTTCATCGAGTAACACTGATTTCTCTCGTGCCTCGTTGTGTCCGCTTTCCTTTCCTGTTCCGTTACTGGTATAAGTGATATTAGAGTTAGCTAACTTCTTTTTCGTTCGCTGGGCTCATGTCATCTGTTAGTATCCTCCATTCAAATAAGTATGAGATGACCCACGTAGAGCAAGATACTGGAGTAGTCTTGTAAGTGGCTCAAAATGTGTTAACTGATGCTTCTCGTTTACGTGTAGTGTTCTTCTTCCTGTGTCTGATGAGTTACACCTTTGCAATCTTTCTTCCTAGACACCATACACAAATTGATCAGAAGTGGGAATTAACAATGGTGCAGGAACAACGTTCCACCACACAACCTAATGTAGCATAAAACTGGGTAAAGGTCCAATCACCGAAGATGATACACAATATACGAATACCACTTTTCTTTCTTTCTACTGCATTCGCGAATTGTACAAATTCATATAAGCCGGAATTTTTCTAAAACATTGAAGATATCCTGACTTCGTTCAGTAAGACTGTAAAGATTCTCTACTACATTTTTGTAGAAAAGTTATTCGATAGACGCTTTTAATTTCAGTAAACGGCTTTGCAGTAGAAAACCTCCATAACCTAAAACGCTGATCTGCTAAGAATGTAGGCACTGAAACCAGTATGAGAATTTTAAAGCACTGACTTAAAGTGAAATTTAAGAAGTGCTATTTAAATTGTGCTTATAGCCTGTAAAAGTGTGTTACTGCGATAATTACTTTGATCGATATCGACGGAAGTTATAAGAAAGTACTATATCTGCAGAACATCTACCATTAAAGGATAGTCTCCGGCAACTTTTATCTTCTTAGGAGTACACTTTGTATTTCATTACCTGCCTCGAGCGCTGGAAGTGCACTTTAAAGAGGGAGTGATTCGTATTTCAGTGTTATTTGTGTAGTGAAAGATAAGTTGACGTTCAAACAGCCGGACTCTGTGAAGACACCGCCAGTATCGTGAGTCGGCTTCTATTTATCTTATCGAGCATATCGCCCGGTAAGACGTTTTTGAAGCAGAACGTCGCATGGGTCGGATGTCACCAAGGCACTTCAGCAAAAACTTTCATGTGGAGAGAAATTTAAGAAAGGACTTAGGAGGACAGTATTGACTTAGATTACTGTCAGATATACAGTACTGTATTAACTGTTTCAATTTTCCTTACGCTGAGAATCAGGAAGACCTCGCACTGCAGCACGTTAGTGTAGTCTGCTGCCAGCAAGGCTACTGACTTGAAATAGTTGCTGAAACTATTCTGCGTAAGTGTGAAGATGGACTCCGACTTCAGAATCATCTTTTCTGTTTATTGTTGTAAATTAGACGATAGACGTATCATCAAAACGTATACACTTCGAGCTAAAGAGGGTGTCATTGCTTACAGAATCGGCATAATGCTGCTTTATGTTTGACACACATCAGCTCGTTCACATCACTGCATGTACTTAAAATTTGGCCAGAGGTGGAGTGGGACTATGGCTGTCAGTTTTCAGACAGAGTTCCTATTCGGTCCAAAGACGTCCGATCTGTCAACAACTAGTAGGGTATTATTCTAGAAGTTTTCTCGGAGAGCTGAGTATTCCTCGAGGTTTCGGGTTTGGCGCTGGATTATGTCGACGTCTTGGCACGATATTTCAGCTGAACACCATTCAACCATCCTCAGATAGTACGATATGGCAGTGCCTGTGTCGTTAAGAAGATTTATGAGATGTTCCTTCGGACATGCGTATATGTCCGAAGGAACAGACACTGCGGCGACTACAGCCGTTACGAAATACACGAAATACATTCGCAGATGCGAATACGAACAACCACCAACTGTATAAGGGAATGACGACAACGAAAATTTGTGCCGGGCCGGGACTCGATTCCGATTTCCCGCTAAACTTTCAGGCAGTGACTTTCAATTAAAATGTCCTCCCCAGTACGGTGATTACATAATGGGTGTACGAGTACACCTTGTGACGCAGAAACGATGACATATGGAAGTTTGAGTGTGGCCGTGAGTCGTGCACCACTAGCCAAAGCGATTAACGCGACCGCTCGCGTAAAGCAGGAAATCTGAGTTCGAGTCCGATCTGGCACAAACTTTCACTGCCGTCTTGCGTTATACAGCTGCGAATGTATTCCATGTATATTCAAATGACTTTGACACATATTGGGCAACTGAAATTGTTCGCCGGCCGCTGTGGACGAGCGGTTGTAGGCGCTTCAGTCTGGAACCACGCGACCGCTACGGTCGCAGGTTCAAATCCTGCATCGGGCACGGATGTGTTTGATGTCCTTAGGCTAGTTAGGTTTAAGTAGTTCCAAGTTCTAGGGGACTGATGACTTCAGATGTTAAGTCCCATAGTGCTCAGAGCCATTTGAACCATTTTTGACATTGTTCACCAAAAAATTTTCAGTGGTATGCAGGCTATGGTTTTGAGCAGACCAGCCCAGCAATTTTACTTATTACCCTCGAACTACGATGCGATGGTCCTCAATTTCTGGACACATGCATTATCAAGCTGACACGGAAAAGATCCAAAGTTCAAAATGTATCCAACGTTAGTGTTAAATTGTTTCACAGTACTGCGTTCGTTTTTCTATTGACGTAAAATCTGAGCTCAAACCAGTGAACGAACGCTAGACTATCACATCACTTGCCCTAAATTTTACAGTCGCCACAAACCACCCAGGTAAATACTGTTCATCAGGCAACGTAAGGACACCTAAGGGTTCATCATGTACCGTGACTCATATCTCCATAAAGTTACTTCCGGCGCCCTTACGACTAATGACAATGTAGCTTTCAACACTTTTAAGCGTCATTGCACTTAATCCTTGTGATCGGTGCCTTGTAGCCCATCTCTCGACGGATAATTTCCACTAACATCCGAAACTAAATTAGAACCGAAGTCCCATGCGGTATTTAACTAGGATGACCGACGGATGGATAGTAAAGTACGCTTTTGAGTTTTCAGCCTCTGACAATTTCCTTGGCCTGCCAGAGCTCTGACAGGGTTTGTTGGTTTCTTGACGTTTATAGTCCACAACAACTTCTCTAACACTAAGCGTAGGTAAAAGCACCTTCTGTGTATGTAGATTACCGTTTAACGTCCCAGCGGCGACGAAGCCATTAAAGATGGATCATAAGTTAAGCTACAACAACAATGAGAAAGAAAAATGGCTACGGTTCTCTCTCCCTCTCTCTCTTTTTCAAAGAAACTATTTCAACATTCACGGTGATTGATTTAGAGAAAACAGGAAAAACCCAAATGTGGTTGGGTGGTGGGCGACATGAAACCCGCTCCTCCCGAAATCGAATCTGTTGGTTTAACCGCTGCACCATCTTTGGCAAGTAACTTCTGTGACATCTTACTTACAGAATGCTCACATTAGTGGACCCCTGTAATTATGGTCTATTCAAACTCACTCAGCTTTCTTCTGAATGACGCATACACTCAGAAAATATGTCTCTGATGTTGATGTAGTCTGCCTTTACTTACATATCCTATACGGTCTCGGATGCATAGCCTGATATCGCGTTGAGCGTCGTCAGTGGAGTGTACGGAGACTCCTGACGAGATATTTTACGGAACATAGCGTTTTTCTCTGTTCATTCGTCCCCCGTCTCTTATAGCATAATGCAGAGTGGTGGTTAACTGAAGAACACAGCAGTAAGTAGCGGAGGACACTTTATGGTGGCTTTGTCAGAATAGCTGGCATGATTACGGAATCCCGGAATACTACTGTATTGAATAAAATACTTTGATAGTGTGCAAGGTATGATACCAGTTCAGTCTCGTCTCTCCATACACTATCAGAAATGCTCCACTAATACAGATCGTAATTATTTCGTCCTATGATATTTGGCTTCTCCTCATCATTTCTAATCTTTTACTTTCGTATATTTTGCCAAGTTGAGTGGAGAAAGACTCGTCTGAAAATACCAACTCTCCAAAGACGCTAAATACACCTAGTTTCCCACGGGCTGGTTGCAGGTAGTGGCTTTTCATCATGGTGTAAATGGTCACTCCCTTCTTTGTACCGCCCAACCAAGAGCTTCTGGGAATGATCTCATTTGTGCTAAGGAATGCTGAAGTTCAGCTTGTTAAAAGTACTCTCGATTCTCAGAATCCAGTTAGATTCGACATATTGTCCAGCATGCTAATAGAAGGTATAGACAGATGAGTAGAGTGGTATGGTCTGCTTTTCGCTGGTGAGAGCTTATTTCAGAATTTAGATTTCGGTAGCGAGTTTACTATACATCCAGTCACATAAATGTAATGACAACAAAAATCTCACACGCTTTATCAGACTCTCCTATCAGGGAACTCATTGGACTCATTCTAGGGAAACGATTTTCAAATCGAAACATAACCTTCACTAAGAAGATTGCACCCGTACCGTTTCTGCCTATATCACTTCAAGCAATGGCCACAACATTTCATTTACCAAGGTCACCTGTCTTCGTATGCGAAGTCTTCAGAACCTCAAACTAACAATTAAAAGCGTTATTAAAATTTAAATACAGTATTTGTCATGGGACATTTGATGAATGTGCAAATTTTATCGTACCTTTGTGGTAATGCCGCCGTGAATGACATTCTAGTTACTACGTAATATGATCCACACCTTATCTAAAACCTTTCTTTGGCTAAGAAACTAAAACACTCGGAAACACATTATTAATTCTGAGCTGATATTATTTTGGAACTGTAGAGAAAAGATACTCTCCTCTGTAGACGAGGCCGTCAACGCACGCTAATACATTTGCACTGCAGATAGTAGAATCGAATCACGGTGGTGGGAGAAATCTGGTCAGAAGCGGATCAGATGTGACGGAGTAAAGTTCCTGATAACCAGGCTATGCGCCGTGTTCTTGGATTAAATTTTAAATATCTTCGCCTCGTATTATGTGGTAAGGGTGTTTGACACTGTTAAAGGTAATTAGTCCATTGCATTGCGATCGACTTGCTGCTGTTCGAGAAGAGTAGCTTGGGCAGGGGTACGGGGTTTCAACATTCCTAACAACATGCCACCGTATATGCTCACGTCATAGTCATCTATACTTGAGAAAGTTAACAGCTGACGGTTCATAACAAGTGAGAGGAAAGCAAAATGAAACCAGCGCCACTGGGATCATATCAGGACAGCAATAAGAAATTTCTGCATTGTGCCAAGCGCTCATTGTCCGTGTGCAGCATCTGAAGACTAATTCAGCTCTTTGGTTACTAAGAAGTGAAAATGAATTTAGTTAGTCAGTTATCGAGCACAGTGTACGTGGTTATACACGTTAAAAAAGAATTTTACCTGAAACAAGAAATCTGCGGTAACTCTAGCCCATCTTAGCACGGACAAATGTGGAATCATGGAAAGGATATCTATTTTCTCCAAATTATGTGCTTCTGATCCGCATAAGAAGTATTCGGAAACCAGGAGATCATCTTCCTATTATTTCGCTAAACGGCTAGATCTTATCACAAAAAATACGGAGGAACTGGCTTAACCACTTTTGTGAGTTTTTTCACGACGCGGCCTTAACAAACAGTCCTTTATCCGCCCTTCTACGCCTTACAGCAGGTGCAAACACACTCATATACACAAATGCTCGCACAAGCGTATGGTCCCCCAATGCTGAAAACATCAGCCCACTGGCAAATGGAAGCTACCTTTGTGCTTACAGGGTAAGTGCTTAGAAACAGAGGACAATTTGTGATTGGACATAGACGGAGGAGGACGACGCCCGAGTCTTAGTCACAGAAATCGTCCCAGTGTTCACATTAAGCTAGTTAACGAAACAACGGAAAGCCTAAATCTTAGTAGGCGGCTGGGAATTTGAACTAAATAATGCTACGATCTTCATTAGGATGACGAGCGTGTGTACATCCTGATGTGACAGTTTTGTTTCGAGGGCGGTCACCTCAGTCAGACGACGCATTTTTGCATAGTTAAAGCACCAACAGAACACTGAACCTACTCCATGTTCCACTAACTCTTTCATGAAGCATTTCTGGAGACCTTACTGAATCTATGATGAACACAGCAAGTCACATCACTCACACACTAGCAAAATATGTCATCTGGCCTAATAACACGTTTGTGGGATTGAAACTTTCCCTATTGGATTTTCTTCGTGTACCGTAATCGGGAAACGTAGCCTGTAATTTGCGAGTAAGACGGGCGTCTACACTGCTGATCTGCTACAAATGTCCAAACAATGTAATTCTCTAAGAATTTTTGTTCCGAAACGGTTCGGGAAAGACCACAGTCGACCTCCCGCTGCAGTACTTGCCTCATAGAGAACGGACTTCCAGCCACGATCCCGGAGACACCTAAACGGTCTCGCAGGCGGACAGCGCCTAATCGTCATCACCGTTTTCGTCCATATGAATTGTATATGCAGGTCTGGGCCAGAAGTGAAAGTGACGGAGGCAGGAGCTTTAGATGGCCGAGCATTTAAAAAAATTGCAGCTAAGGCGTCGGTCGTATGAGACATGAGCCATTTATGTTAGCGCAGTTCCCAGACAGCAGGTGGTGCAGAGGAAGGCGTACATAGCGGTAAACCGAGGGCTGGGGGTCGAATAACTATGTGGAAGCTTCTCTTCATTATTTTCAATTTTTACGTTACTTGAACTGCAAATAAACTGTGTATTGTATTTATTAACACTTTCACCAAAGGCCTGGAAAGGAAAGCCAAAGAAAAATTTGGGATTATAAATAAATTTTGAGGAAGATATTGTCTGACGTACACAATACCTTCCTACAAAACATTAGATAAATTTGTCATTTTACAGTTGATGGTTTACACGTGCTGGGATGTCATTGATCGTAAAAACAGGAGAAGCAGTAGTTTTCTCGGTATCTAGCTCACGTTGTAGACGCCGCGCTTCTTGCAATTACATGGTTGTTTTAATGTCTCTAATAGAAACAAACTTGACTGACATTCATAAAAGATTATGTCTCTTCACACAATTTCGCAGTAAACCATACATAACACATCATTTCACCAAATATCGTTGAGGGTGGCTTGCCGTTTACAGATGAATGTATTTTCATGCGATCGGCTGGGGATGTGATTTCTTTGTGTCTGTCGGCGAGATAAGAGCAGTTTTGCACATGTGGCTTAATCAATCAAGTTCAATATATTGAGCATTATCTAGGTTTATCTGCAGTGCAAATAACGTAAAAACTGAAAATGAAAAGGTCTTCTCATTTGAATTCAAACCCTTGCCTACAGTTCCGTGTTCTTCCCGCTCCGCCAAGCGCTGCCTGAAAACCACGCTAACATTGCTTCACCCGGCCCGCGGCAAAAATGCTGTTTATCCCAAGCGTTTGGCCATCTGGAGCTCCCACTTCGGTCACTTTCATTTCTGGGCATGACCTGGATATCCCATAAATTTGGACGAAATGGGTGATCATGAGTAGGCACAGTCCCCTTGTCAAACCGTCAAGATTTCGATCGCAATTTTGACGTGCATGTATTCCTTAGAGACTGGGGTGTATGGTACTGCTGGTAAACACCAAGTAATGAAATACTGCCACTTAATTCACAGAAGAATATTTGGTACGCTAAGAGGTAATCACCCGTCTTTTCCTTTCTGCCTTTGCGCCCCATTATATACACAGTGAACGAGTGAACGAGACGGGCACTGTTCTGTGCAGCTTTCATTGTTCTCCAACTCACCTTGTTCCGTGACATCTACATTCGCCCGAAAGTGATGCGAGGTAGGTCTGAAAATTCTGGACTTCGCCCATAGATCGCAGCACTAGATTCGTCATTTCCTTGCCCCCCCCCCCCCCCCCCCCATCCGCCCACCCAGGCCGCCTCGCCCAGAGGTTGGTACAGCTTTCAAAAATTCCGTGTGAAATTACTTCATCCAATAGTTGACTGCCGACAGCTGTCTGGAAAAGACGCGGTGCATGAATCCTCAGAAATGGAGAAATCAAATATCGTGCAGTGATAAAGTTTTTGTAAAGGAAAGTTTTGAAGTCAACTGAAACTCGTTCCAGGTTGTCAAATTTGCATGCTGACTGGTGGCTGTTCTCGATCAACTTCCACCTTGAAGAAATGTGCTGCTAATTTAAACGAGGCAGTGGATCCAAGGTGATCCAGGCGAAGCCGTGCGAAAAATGCAACCACAACATAAACCGTGGAAAATGTGCAAAATATGAGCTTGTAAGATAGTAATACGAACGTATGTGAACCTGCCAAGGTTGTAAAGATTTCAAAAGAACGTATCGGCAATGTTTTGTATGACGAATTACACAAGTAGTAGCTTAGTGCAAAGCGGGATCAGCACCTGCTCACGGCAAGTCAGAAAAAATTTCGCACGACAGTTAATGACGTTTTCCTAAAAACTAAAGAGATGTTGTTCTGCGTGATGTGAGACAACGAATGAAACACGGATTCGCAGTACAAACCAAAATCGAAACAGTAGACAGAAACCTGTTCGTTAGCTCCAAAGAAGGCGAAGACGGTGTCATTAGTGATACAGATAATGAATTCAGTGTTCTGAGATACGAAAGGAATTCTATTAGTTGTATTTCTCCAAAGATATAAAAAAATAACCGCAGAACATTATTTTAGCCTTCTAAGGGATGGGGATGCACAAACTGGAGAAAAGAACTTCATTTGCAGAAGAAAGAAAATCATCTTTAATCAAGACAATGTAACTGCCCACGAATGTGGCTCCCTCAGACTTCCATTTGTGCCCAAAACTCAAAATTTTCCTCGCTTACTATCTTTCTCGGTTCATCCAAAATGCGACTGCAGCTGTGGTCAAATATTTTGCAGTATTGGCAAAAGAACACTACACACATGGAATATAGTAACCGGAATACCACTGGATACAGCGTACTGATGTCAAAGTAGAGTGTGTTCGAAAATGAAATGTTTTTGAAAACATTAATTCTCATAATCATTCGCAAGCAGAGAACTTTTCAAGCCACCCTCACGTTAGCTCCGACACCTCATTTGACTGATTTCTTGGTTGGTGAGTTTATCCTAAATATGTTGCCTTATTCCCATAATCAATGTCCATTGTCCCAACTATACGTACATATTTCGTAGTTGAATTCACTAAGAGAATTGGCACGACGAATCGAAGCAGTTACCCTTGTATGAAAGACATCTCTATCCGACTAGCCTGACAAATGTTTTCCTCGATTTTCCTATATGATTTCTTTCATATGGAGATATATTTATTTCAAGAAAGTTACGGCTGGTTCTGCCCCATCTATGTCTATTTCCATTAAGGCTCTGTTTTTAACAATGCCGCTTTCAAACTTTAATTGAATCTCCGAGCAAATAATGAAGAATTCAGAAATAGCACATCTGCCCCTTGCGAAGGTAAGATGCTACGGCTACAAATAAATCCAGGAAATACGCCGAAATCCAGTATAATTCCCGCCGCACCACAAGCGACTGTAAGTGTCTTTACTCGGAAGCTGCCGACGTGTGGATATGAGGAAAATTTCGCAGTCGTTGGCCGTTCGTCCCGTCAGGAAGGGGCGCATGCGCGCGATGTATGACGGCGCAGGCGGTCCGACAGCGAAACAGCAGCGGCGGGAGCCGCGCGGTCGATGTAGGCTCCTTGAGAGATATATTTGTGGATCGTGCCCGAGAGTCGCATTCCTGGCGGACAAACACAGCGCCTCCCCGAACCCCGCAGTTCTCGGCGGCGCGGGACACCTCGGCCGCTCCATTTGTCTGCTGCAGAACGATGTGGTTGTCTGTACCAGCGCACCCAAAATTACTCCCGCCTCGTGTTACAAATGGTGGCCCTTCGCCCGAACCGAGTGTCGAACGTGCTACAGGAGGGAATGTGCGGCCCCTTTCTGTCAACAGTATAACTGCCGACAGAAAAAGGAAGAGCACATTTTGCAGTCTTTCTTCAAACAGGAAAAGATAGGAAAAACGTGTTTACGACGGAAAAAGGGAAGGAAGGATAGTATGTTGTCGATACTGGAATCATAAAATACGGAGCATTAGTTTAAGAGAAGGCGGCGAACGAATCATCCAGTAGCAAACGATAGCAAGAAAAAACAGGATGTCTGTAGTGCTCTCTCACTTTATTCTTGTGATCCTTCCACAAGATATACAACGCTAGCAGTAAAATGGTCCTACTGTTTGAATATTTGATCTATAAGCTTTGTTTAAAAAAAAAGCCTTATTTCCACGATCGTGGTCTAAAATCTCTGTGCATTACCGTAACAGTCCGGAACTACTTGAATCGGCCTGTTCCAAACGTAGTGGCACTGAATGACTCTTCTTTGTATCAAAAACATTCGAAAACTACACAAGACGAGTCTATAAATTCGTTTTGTTTGCGGTTTGCTTCGACTCTGCACAATACTTTCTCGGAGTTCCACCAAATATCGAAGTCGTTCATTTGCTTCAGATGAACCTGATTCTGTGTCTGCCTTTCGCTTAAGAACTCTACTCCCAGTCAGTCAATCGAAGAGACTAAGCCGGCCGGGGTGGCCGAGCAGTTCTAGGCGCTACAGTCTGGAACCGCGCGACCGCTACGTCGCAGGTTCGAATCCTGCCTCGGGCATGGATGTGTGTGATGTCCTTAGGTTAGTTAGGTTTAAGTAGTTCTAAGTTCTAGGGGAGTGATGACCTTAGAAGTTAAGTCTCATAGTGCTCAGAGCCATCTGAACCATTTTTTTTGACGAGACTAACCCCTCTGCATACTACGTTCTAAAGCTCTACTCAAAACTTAAAACAGCTTTTCTCCTACAGTTACATTTATCAGTTTCTTTAAAAAGCAGCAGGCAATTAATTATGCAAATAAGACATTTTGTATTAGAGCCACAGAATATGCCAAGCTAGCGCTGGCTGACTCATCTTTTGTACAGGAGCGTCAAGTCTGCTGGCAGACTTTTGGAGCTGAGGAACCCGTGGTCTCGAAAGACTCCTTTCCAATTGGTAACCCAGTTGTCATTGTAAGCATATTGACTGAAAATACCTACGCAATAATGCATAGTATATTACATTAGATTAGCCGTAGTTTTTGCTGCATGTATCCGACGTCATAAAAATACACAATACAAATTTACAAAGAAAAAAAGTTATGCTAATGTCCCTTCCACAGATCCCAAGGGAAATGGTCTTCATGGAAGTGGAATAAGTACGAAAAGTCTTAACATGCTTTCATTTAAAAGGCAATAACACACTTGACACAAAACACGCAAATCAATGATACAGTGAGATGCCTATGATAAATCTTACGCTATCGTAGCCATGCGTCATCACAGAGAAAATCAGTTTACAGCACGTAATAACATTGATCACGTTACCTCACTGAATGTGAACAGACGTCAGATTTAATAAGTTTGGAAATTTATGGTAAGGTCTTATGGGACCAAACTGCTGAGGTCATCGGGCCCCAAGCATACGCACTCACTACTTAATCGTAATCTACTTACCGTATTTAAACTAACTTATGCTAGGGACAACACACAACCCATGCCCGAGGGGGGACTCGAACCTCCGACGGGGGGAGCCGCGCGGACCGTGAGAAGACGCCTTAGACTGCGCGGCTACCACGCGCGGCTCGAATTTAAAGTAATATTCAAATTATTAGATATTATTAATAACATATAAACATCTGTCGGTTCTACAAAAATCCATAAGTGGAGTAGAAGTTGGCCACCAATACATCCTTTAGGCTTCTCTTAAAATGAAATATCTTTCTGGACCAAAGTAACTGACTTTAAATCTTCGTGGAGGTTATTCTTATTTCTAGAATTCATTACAGGTACTGAAAAAGAGAAGTATTATTTATGACATGTTTAGTTGGCAGGTAAATATATTGGGAAGTAGTAGATAGTGTCCCCAGTTTCTTGAAAAGACCTTTGTAGGACTTCCTCGTGTTCACACCAGAAATAATTCGTATAACACGATCGGCTCGATGAGGTATCCCCTAAAATAATCCCGTATGTCATTACGGAATGAAAGTAAATGAAGTATGCAAGCATTTTGGTTTTGATATCTCGTACATCTGATGACATGTCTCATACATAAGTTTGTCAAGGAACGGGAAGTTTGCTGAGCGAGATGTGGCTGGTGAGTTGCGGTGTAGCGAGCCAGTAAGTGTGTAGGTACCTGGCGAGGCAGTAAGTGGAAGCCGCCTGTATGTCCGCGCGGGGCAATGGCCAATATTGAGCCACTGCGTGGTTATCGATGCTATGAAGCATGGCGAGATTACGACTGTGACAAAAAAAGCTTCATATATTCATGATAAACACTAAAATTTCTTCCAGACAAGCTCTAGAAAATCTGATAATAGCATGGAAACCACAATTAAGAGACGAGTTCAGTAAAATAAGTGACGTATTTTTAGAACAAATATTATGAAAGCTTTCACGCTTATATGTAAAATTATTCTTACTAAGTAATACGTATATATTAAATATGCATATGATACACCGTTGAATAGGAACTAAAATCAGGTATAAAATGAGCACATTTGATATACCGACCGCCGGCCGGGGTGGCCGTGCGCTTCTAGGCGCTACAGTCTGCAACCGCGTGACCGCTACGGTCGCAGGTTTGAATCCTGCCTCGGGCATGGATGTGTGTGATGTCCTTAGGTTAGTTAGGTTTAAGTAGTTCTAAGTTCTAGGGGACTGATGATCTCAGAAGTTAAGTCCCATAGCGCTCAGAGATATTTTTTTTTTTTTTTTGTATACCGGTAAACAGACCAATATTCGTCATAAATAAAATAACGCATTATTATTACCGAGAGACAAAAAAAAGAGTTCACAGTTGCACCAGAAGGTCAGCCTCTGCATGAATGATTTGCATTACTGTTTTTAATTGTTTATGTGTATCTAATAAAAATTTGCGAATTAACGTTTGTATAGAAGTTATTTGAATAGTTCAGACGATGTATACAAGATAATGTGAAGTTAATTGCATGGAAGTATTTGAATATTATGAAATGATATTCAAGTGTAATTGTTAAAACATGTATAATTTATATATTAGGAATATTAAAAACTTGTAAGAACTTATGTCTAAGATGAAATGAAACGTCGTGTGGCTAGGGCCTCCGGTAGACCGTTCACCTGGTGCAAGTCTTTTGAGTTGACGCCACTTCGGCGACTTGGGTGTCGATAGGGTTGACATGATGATGATTAGGACAACACAACACCCAGTCCCTGAACGGAGAAAACCTCCGACCCAGCCGGGAATCGAACCTGGGACCCTTGGCATGACATTCCTTTGCGCTAACTACTTTTTTTATCTCGTTTTGTTCGGTATTGTTCGTTCTATTTGTTCGGGGCGGACGTCCCATCACGCTTGTTCCAGTTCAATGTTGATCCATTAACTCAGTTTTTTTTTTATTAGAGAGGGTAGCTAATCTTGTGACCGAACACGCTCAGCTTAGCTACCGGGACTGATTATGTCTAACATAAGATAATGGCCAGGCATGCAGATGCTCTTTTGACCAAGGTAGTCGACCACGTGACAGAGTTTAGGGAAGAGCAAGCATAATAGGTTTAATGGTCTTTTGCAGTTCGTAAGTGAGCCGCATATGTGTTAAGTAACAGCGTGGTGTAAGGTTCGATGGAGTTAGTCAGTTTAGTGCAACAGTTTGCAACTTTAAGAATATGATTTTATGTGTGCTAACATAGACATTTGTTAGTGTGAATAGCATTGGTGAATTAGTTATTCAAACAGACTAGGTTGAACTGATTCGATATGGGGAATTTGTTCACGTTAACGGTCTGGTGCATTGCACAGTGCCATTGGCACGAGTTAAACACCGCTTGTGCAGGCAATACTTGCTCTGATAGGACTGTTATTCCAAATTGAATTTGTTCCACTGTCAATAATATTAGCCTTTGTACGGCCTCAATTCGATATTACTTGTTTTCTTGTGACAAATAAAACTGAGAGTGAATCTTAATACTGATGTCAGGATATATCTTTTTCACATTTGTTTGTGCTTTTCAATTTGTTCATTGACTGTTCCTTGGCTAGGCTTTCATGATTTAAAAGGTCTCATTAGGGCACAACACAATAGTGCACAACCAAACCCCGAGGTTAGCAGTCGAGCCACTAAATTAATGTATGGTTGGGTGCTTGAATTCCGGTGGTTGGGTGGCAAAAAATTGGTTTCATTTGAGGACAATTTTCAATTCACTTATTTGATGTCGTAAACCACTTGACATGTTGCAATTCGCATTGCAAATAATGATTTTTTTCGCCGCGTCAACAGTTCCGCGGAATGCTCCTTCCAGTCGAATTTGTTGTCAAGGTGCAGTCGCAACAATTTAACATGGTCAATCACTTCTATCTGCTTCTCGTAATGTTATAGGCATATACTGGGAGAAAACTATTACAGGTTCTGATTGCATGTACTGCCTTTTTTTAAAAACAGTTTGGAGACAAAGTGGTTCAAATGGCCCTGAGTACTACGGGACTTAACTTCTAAGGTCACAGTCCCCTAGAACTTAGAACTACTTAGACCTGCCTAACCTAAGGACATCACGCACACCCATTCCCGAGGCAGAATTCGAACCTGCGACCGTATCGGTCGCGCGGTTCCAGACTGTAGCGTCTACAACCGCTCGGCCACCCTGGCCGGCAGTTTGGAGACAAATGTTTGTTAGGAACCATTATTGATCTTTCTATAACTATTCTCAATTTGATAGTTATTGCAATGTTCGTATCATCTGCAAACAAAACGAACATAGCATACAGTAATGACCCTGATAGCCAACGTGTGCCATGTTTGTTCACAAAACTTTCCCATTGACTTCTAGCACACTCTTTGTATAACAAAGTCAAATATTCTCTTACGTTTTCGTTTCGAGGCTCGAACTCGACCAATGGTATTACACCAACAAGTTGTAATATCCCTGTACAGGCATTAGGTACCAGAATCTGATGTTTGCAACTTTGATTCAATAACATGCACAGTGGTATTTTAATATTTAGCATAGCTAATTTGTATGGCAATAACCGGCCGCGACCGCTACGGTTGCAAGTTCGAATCCTGCCTCGGGCATGGATGTGCGTGATGTCCTTAGGTTAGTTAGGTTTAATTAGTTCTAAGTTCTAGGGAACTGATGACCTCAGATGTTAAGTCCCATAGTGTTTAGACCCATTTGAACCATTTGTATGGCATTAGTAGTCGAATTAAGTCGAGTGATGCTGAGGGAATAAGATTACTTAAAGTAGTAAAGGAGTTTTGCTATTTGGGGAGCAAAATAACTGATGATGGTCGAAGTAGAGAGGACATAAAATGTAGACTGGCAATGGCAAGGAAAGCGTTTCTGAAAACGAGAAATTTGTTAACATCGAGTATAGATTTAAGTGTCAGGAAGTCATTTCTGAAAGTATTTGTATGGAGTGTAGCCATGTATGGAAGTGAAACATGGACGATAAATAGTTTGGACAAGAAGAGAATAGAAGCTTTTGAAATGTGGTGCTACAGAAGAATGCTGAAGATTAGATGGGTAGATCACATTAACTAATGAGGAAGTATTGAATAGAATTGGGGAGAAGAGGAGTTTGTGGCACAACTTGACTAGAAGAAGGGATCGGTTGGTAGGACATGTTCTGAGGCATCAAGGGATCACCAATTTGGTATTGGAGGGCAGCGTGGAGGGTAAAAATCGTAGAGAGAGACCAAGAGATGAATACACTAAGCAGATTCAGAAGAAATGTAGGTTGCAGTAGGTACTGGGAGATAAAGAAGCTTGCACAGGATAGAGTAGCATGGAGAGCTGCATCAAACCAGTCTCAGGACTGAAGACCACAACAACAACAACAGTATTCACTGATCTAGATGCCAGGCTAATTGCTACAAGCCGATTAAAAATGGTTCAAATGGCTCTGAGCACTATGGGACTTAACTTCTGAGGTCATCAGTCCCCTAGAACTTAGAACTACTTAAACCTAACTAACCTAAGGACATCACACACATCCATGCCCGAGGCAGGATTCGAACCTGCGACCGTAGCGGTCGCGTGGTTACAGACTGTAGCGTCTAGAACCGCTCGGCCTCTCCGGCCGGCCAAGCCGATTAAAACGCGCTATATTCCAGAAAGAGAGATGATATGCTCACCAAACAAAATATTAGTGATCAACAGAAATGAACACACTGGTCTTTATGGAGCGCTGTAGACGGCGTTGAACTAGTTGCAGGCGGTCGTGCGACCCTCCATTGCGGCAAAGGTATGCTATCTATGTGCAGCCTGTAGTATGGGATCAGCATCGTCAGGTGGGTTGACGCAGAGACGTGACGAAATGGGAGAGAGGGTATATCGTGTTTATACGTGGCCATAACGACGTCGTGAAAGAAATTGACCGATTCGTTTATGTATTAACGTGGACTGTTAAGTGGTTTACAGGGAATGGTGTACCACTTGCCGCCATGTAACAAGAACAATGGTTTGTAAAAAGATACAAATAGAGAGCTACAGGAGAGGAGTGATTCCTAGTATCAGTTACAATCGGTTACAAACCTAACAGGAATTTACGAATTCATGGTGATATTTACTGATAAAATTCTCTCGAGCTCCCAGCCGCGTCAGGTGGTTTAAAGTCCACTTGCTTTCATTCGAGTGCTCCTCAGCCATTGTCAAGTGGTGACTATCACTTGGTTGCTGCTACTGTCCTCATGCCGAATAATTTTTTCCACCGTGTACAAACTCTAGGAACTGATCGATGGAATAAAAAAGGTCTAATGAACTTATGTCCGAAAATTCATGGTTTCCATAATAGAAACCATTTAGTCAATCGTACTCTGTTATATATACTGCGGTCTACTACGCGCTGTACCATGCAGCCACACTTACAGTATGCACGGTTTCCTTCTACAGGGTGGTACTGTTCCTCATATGGCATACCCCTAGTGCCCTCGCTTGCCAACCTGCCATAGTAATTGGTAATGTTGTGTCCGATTCACTTCTCTTGCTGACTCACCTTGAAGTGGATGTGATACAGCGATGTACACAGTGGTTCCGTATCCTAATCGACTGCTCGCCGACACGGAGTTTACTTATGGAAGGGCAAATAGCAACGGGCAGCGGGTAGCAAGGTTGTATCAGGAGACCTGTCCCCGCCGACAACAACCACAGCATTCAATGTTTGCAACAATTTTTCGCCGTTTGTCTGAGACAGGGTCGTTCCAGGAAGCAGGAATCATGATGGACGTAATCGAAACGTTCGGACAGCAGAGGAAAATGGTCAGTACCAGGCAGTTGGCCCGCCAGTACAGGGTAAGCCAGACGACCGCGTGGAATAGTCTCCATTACAACTACTGCTACTCTTGTCACTTGCGGCGTGTGCAGGTCTTACTAGCGACAGACTTTCCACATCGGGAGCAGTTTTCTCACTGGTTTCTTCACCAGGCAACCACGATTCCGGGATCTGTGTTATCCATACTGTTCACAGATGAGGCCAGTTTTACGCGCCGTGATATCTTCAGATTTCATAATAGTCATCTGTGGGATGGTATCCAGAATCCCCCGTGGTACGGTGACAGCGAATCATCAGCATCGGTGAGCCGAAATGTGCGGGCCGGGATAATTGGCGACCGTATTTTGGGACCAGTCTTCCTTCCACATCGCCTAACAGGCCGGAACTATTGGCATTTCTTGCGGATTACTTTGCCTCCCCTGCTGGAAGAAGTGCCATTGATGATTTGAAGGGTTGTGTGGCTGCTAAAAGATGGTGCTCCAGCCCACTTCGCCGTTAACATCTGGACACATTTCAATCGTGTCTTCCCTGGTCGATGGATCGGACAACGGGGTCCAGTTACGTGGCCTGCTCGTTCAGCGGAACTCAAACCGAGTGATTTCTGGTTGTGGGTCCATCTCAAAAGTATCGTGTATGCACAGCCCATTCCATATGTGGAGACACTGGAGCAGCGTATTCATGCTACCTTTGACACTGTTCGGGTGCAACCTAGCCGATGTGAACGTGTGAGACAGAACATGCTACGGCGCGTACACCCAGGCGTTGGGGCACATGGAAACAATTTTCAACACGTACTATCGCTGCATGGCACAGCGCGTACTAGATCACAGTCGCTGTAACAATGTATGATTGAACAAATGGTCTCTAGCATGGAAACCATGCATTTCCGGGCATGAGTTCAAACGGCTCTAAGCACTATGGGACTTGAACATCTGAGGTCATCAGCCCCAAGACTGAGAACTACGTAAACCTAACTTAACGACATCACACACATCCATGCCCGAGGCAGGATTCGAAACTGCGACCGTAGCAGCAGCGCGGTTCCGGACTGAATCGCCTAGAACTGCTCGGCCACAGCGGCCGGCCAGGACATAAGGTAATTAAACCTATTTTGTTCCGTATCCTCTCATTGATCAGTTTCAAGAGTTTGTACACGGTGGAAGAAATCACTCTGTATAGCCGCACTGCCTACTGTGACGTTGCTTGTGCTCGCTTTAGCGCCATATACGATAATGTTTTCTTTGCTCAACCGCTGCGCCCGCTTCCATCTTCCGATGGCCGCGTTCCAAGCCGTGCTTAGCTGTAGACCGCCTTCTTTATTGAGGGTGTTATCACAAATTTTGATCTCGGTTCTTCTTTTATTACGCTGTTAGTCCGTGTAATAACAGACGGCTCGTCGAATGCAGTGGGATGTTAGTTTTCTAGACTATGCTCTGCTATCGCTAATTTCTCAGGACCTGAAGGCGGAAACATGTCTCGTATTCTACACAGCGCTGTTTAGTAGTACTCACCGTATGTTCGACATAAAACTGTCCAAATCCACACGATATTTTATATACATGTGGCGTCCAAAGGTCTTCATCGTCTCTCACAGGCCTCATGAGTTGGCAAATTTCTGCTCGAGCCCTGAAAATCGAATCGATTTTATGCCTCTTTAGGAGCCGTCTAATCTTTCCCGTAACTGAGTTACAGAACGGCAGACACGCAAGCGGGGTCTTTCTGCTTATGTGTTTTGGGAAAGTTTGATTGCGAAATCTGGCCGTTGTTATAGCCGTTTTCCTTGAATACTTTCCGTAAGAGGATCGGTTTTCAGCGTCTGACACTGTCTTCGCTCGATGCATGTAGATCCTCTGAACACAATATTTCTGCGACGCTCTTAGAGTGCAGATATCGGTACGAGTAGGTGGATTTCTGGTAAACATTGTGGCTGAGACTCCCATTTGCTTTACGGTAGACGAGGACGCGAAGGAACGGCAAGAAACCATCTATCTCTACCTCCATCGTGAATTTGATGTTGTCATGAACGTTGTTGATGTGGTCCAAGAGTTATCCAGGACAAAATTCGTTAAGTCGTGAGACGTGTGAAAGACGATGAAGGCCTTAGAACTCCAGGACCACATACAAAACCTTATGCGTGTGGACAGTTTTATGTCAGACAGACTGCGCGTACTATTGAACAGCGCTATGTAGGACATGAGAGATGTTTTCACCTTCACCCTGAGAAACCAGCGGTAGCAGAGCATGCTCTAAAAACGGACGTCGTATTGCATTCGACGAGACATCTGTTATTGTTGTTGTTGTTGTTGTTGTTGCGGTCTTCAGTCCTGAGACTGGTTTGATGCAACTCTCCACGCTACTCTATCCCGTGCAAGCTTCTTCGTCTCTGAGTAACCACTGCAACCTACATCCTTCTGAATCTGCTTAGTGAATTCATATCTTGGTCTCCCTCTACGATTTTTACCCTCCACTCTGCCCTCCAATAATATATTGGTGATCCCTTGATGTCCTACCAACCGATCCCTTCTTCTAGTCAAGTTGTGCCACAAACTCCTCTTCTCCCCAATTCTATTCAATACCTCCTCATTAGTTATGTAATCTACCCATCTAATCTTCAGCATTCTTCTGTAGCACCACATTTCTAAAGCTTCTATTCTCTTCTTGTCCAAATTATTTATCATCCATGTTTCACTTCCATACATGGCTACACTCCATACAAATACTTTCAGAAACGACTTCCTGACACTTAAATCTAACTCCATGTTAAAAAATTTCTCTTCTTCAGAAACGCTTTACTTGCCATTGCCAGTCTACATTTTATATCCTCTCTACTTCGACCATCATCAGTTATTTTGCTCCCCAAATATCAAAACTCCTTTACTACTTTAAGTGTCTCATTTTCTAATATAATTCCCTCAGCATCACCCGACTTAATTCGACTACATTCCATTATCCTCGTTTTGTTTTTCTTGATGTTCATCTTATATCCTCCTTTCAAGACACTGACCATTCCGTTCAACTGCTCTTCCAAGTCCTTTGCTGTCTCTGACATAAATACAATGTCATCGGCGAACCTTAAAGTTTTTATTTCTTCTCCATGGATTTTAATACCTACTCCGAATTTTTCTTTTGTTTCCTTTACTGATTGCTCAATATACAGATTGATTAACATCGGGGAGAGGCTACAACCCTGTCTCACTCTCTTCCCATCCACTGCTTCCCTTTCGTGCCCCTCGACTCTTATAACTGCCATCTAGTTTCTGTACAAATTGTAAATAGCCTTTCGCTCCCTGTATTTTACCCCTGCCAACTTTAGAAGTTGTAAGAGAGTATTCCAGTCAACATTGTCAAAAGCTTTCTCTAAGTCCACAAATGCTAGGAACGTAGGTTTGCCTATCCTTAATCTTTCTTCTAAGATAAGTCTTGGGGTCAGCATTGCCTCACGTGTTCCAATATTTCTACGGAATTCAAACTAATCTTCCCCGAGCTCGGCTTCTACCAGTTTTTCCATTCGTCTGTAAAGAATTCGCGTTAGTATTTTGGAGCTGTGAGTTATTAAACTGATAGTTCGGTAATTTTCACATCTGTCAACACCTGCTTTCTTTGGGATTGGAATTATTACATTCTTCTTGAAGTCTGAGGGTATTTCGCCTGTCTCTTACATCTTGCTCACCAGGTGATAGAGTTTTGTCAGGACTGGCTGTGCCAAGGCTTTCAGTAGTTCTAATGGAATATTGTCTACTCCCGGAGCCTTGTTTCGACTCAGATCTTTCAGTGCTCTGTCAAACTCTTCACGCAGTATCATATCTCCCATTTCATCTTCATCTACGTCCTATTCCATTTCCGTAAAATTGTGCTCAAGTACATCGCCCTTGTATAGACCCTCTATATCTCCCATTTCATCCACATCCTCTCCCATTTCCGTAATATTGTCCTGAAGTACATCGCCCTTGTATAGACCCTCTATATACTCCTTCCACTTTTCTTCTTTCCCTTCTTTGCTTAGAACTGGGTTTCCATCTGAGCTCTTGATATACAAGTGGTTCTCTTTTCTCCAAAGGCCTCTTTAATTTTCCTGTAGGCAGTATCTATCTTATCCCTAGTGAGATAAGCCTCTACATCCTTACATTTGTCCTCTAGCCATCCCTGCTTAGCCATTTTTCACTTCCTGTCGATCTCATTTTTGAGACGTTTGTATTCCTTTTTGCCTGTTTCATCTACTGCATTTCTATATTTTCTTCTTTCATCAATTAAATTCAATATTTCTTCTGTTACCCAAGGATTTCTACTAGCCCTCGGTTTTTTGTCTACTTGTTATTACAAGGATTAATAGTCTACGGGATAGCGCAATAAAAGAAGCAATCAAGATAAAAAATTATGTGACAACACCCTCAATAATAGCGGCGGCCTGCAGTTAAGTATGACTTGGGACCCGGCCATCGGAAGACTGTAGCAGGCGCGGTGGTTGCACAGTACCTTACACGGCTCTGGAGCGAGCATCAGCGGAGTCACGGAAGGCAGCGCGGCTGTATAAGGACGGTAGCAGCAACCAAAAGACAGTCACCGCTTGACCACGGCCGAGGAGTACTCGGCCGAAAGCTCGTGGATTTTAAACCACTTGACACGACTGGAAGCTCGAGAGAATTTTACCATCACGAACTGCTGCTCTCTGTGAATGTAGATCCATCCCAAGCTCTTTCCGAGTAAACATTGCGAAGTGAACGGCATACAATGGGCATTTGGAGTCTGGTACCTCACAAAAAGGGCATCCCTCAATGTGGCGTATATAGCTGCACCTCTTTAATGCTCTCAAGAACACAAACATCAGACAATAAATGATGGAAAGCCTGTAGTATGATCCAATGAGTCGCAATTTTGACTCCCTTAACTTCTGAAAGCAGTCGAGTGCACTGACGCCCATGAGACGTTTAATTTGCAGTGCATGCTGGGTGTAGTTCAGGTCTGAGGTGTTCTGTCTTGTATTGGGGTATTTTTCGTACCATGACTTTTGAGCCACTCATTCAGGTAACTGTGAATATGACCAACATTTCCAGAATGAGATTTTCACTCTGCAGCGGAGTGAGCGCTGATATGAAACTTCCTGGCGGATTAAAACTGTGTGCCGGACCGAGACTCGAACTCGGGACCTTTGCCTTTCGCGGGCAAGTGCTCTACCAGGGGAGCTTCTGTAAAGTTCGGAAGGTAGGAGACGAAGTACTGGCAGAAGTAAAGCTGTGAGGACGGAGCGTGAGTCATGCTTAGGTAACTCAGTTGGTAGAGCACTTGCCCGCGAAAGGCAAAGGTCCCTAGGTCGAGTTTCGGTCCGGCACACAGTTTAAATCTGCCAGGAAGTTTCATGACCAACATTCTCGATGACCAAGTCTTGCCGTATCTTTTCTTCATCATGTTGATTACATTATGAACACTGCAGTCTTCCAAAACGACGTTCAGTCCGGAACCGCGTGACTGCTACGGTCGCAGGTTCGAATCCTGCCTCGGGCATGGATGTGTGTGATGTCCTTAGGTTAGTTACGTTTAAGTAGTTCTAAGTTCTAGAGGACCGATGACCGCAGATGTTAAGTCCCATAGTGCTCATAGCCGTTTGAACCAAAACGACAACAGCCACGTTCACAGAGCTGCGAGCACACGTTCCTCGTTTGACGAACTCAGGCACCTTATAGCACCTCCACTGGACTGTTAAATCACCCGATCTTAACCCTAAAGGAAATGTCTGGGAGTTTTTGTAACGGCGGGTAAAACATAACCATCCACATCGCCGCAATTTGGCATGTTTATAGCACACAGGGTGTTACAAAAAGGTACGGCCAAACTTTCAGGAAACATTCCTCACACACAAAGAAAGAAAATATGCCATGTGGACATGTGTCCGGAAACGCTTACTTTCCATGTTAGAGCTCATTTTATTACTTCTCTTCAAATCACATTAATCATGGAATGGAAACACACAGCAACAGAACGTACCAGCGTGACTTCAAACACTTTGTTACAGGAAATGTTCAAAATGTCCTCCGTTAGCGAGGGCATCCACCCTCGGTCGCATGGTATCTCTGATGCGCTGATGCAGCCCTGGAGAATGGCGTATTGTATCACAGCCGTCCACAATACGAGCACGAAGAACCTCTACATTTGGTACCGGGGTTGCGTAGACAAGAGCTTTCGAATGCCCCCATAAACGAAAGTCAAGAGGGTTGAGGTCAGGAGAGCGTGGAGGCCATGGAATTGGTCCGCCTCTACCAATCCATCGGTCACCGAATCTGTTGTTGAGAAGCGTACGAACACTTCGACTGAAATGTGCAGGAGCTCCATCGTGCATGAACCACATGTTGTGTCGTACTTACCTTCCTTCAAATGGGCCAACTGGCGGTGAATCGAGGAAGTACAGTACATACTGACGAAGCTAAAATGAGCTCTAATATGGAAATTAAGCGTTTCCGGACACATGTCCACATAACATCTTTTCTTTATTTGTGTGTGAGGAATGTTTCCTGAAAGTTTGGCCGTACCTTTTTGTAACACCCTGTATAATCATCAATGAGTGTCTTCATTTGCACATATCATAGCTGAAGAAACTTATGGACTCATTTCTTTGTCAAGGTGAGGCCATTATCAACACTAGAAGCGGTGCCACACATTAGTAGCGTCATATCTCATGGGGGTGATTAATTTTTAATGCGCTGTGCTTAGGGATGTGATACGGAAGTATGGGGCATTGAACAGTGATACACTGACGTTAAAAGTACAGGGGGTTGAGAAAATTATGAAAATGCCAAAATCATAACACATTACCATGCTCAATATGGTGTAGGAGTACCTTTGTGATTCAAAACAGCTTCTAGTAGTCTCGGAATGTATAAATACAGGCACTGTATGGTTTTCAAGGCAATTTGATACTATTCTTCGTTCAAAATAGTAGCCAATTCAGGGTTCAAAATGGTTCAGATGGCTCTGAGCACTACGGGACTCAACATCTGAGGTCATCAGTCCCCTAGACCTTAGAACTACTTAAACCTAACTAACCTAAGGACATCACACACAACCATGCACGAGGCAGGATTCGAAACTGCGACCGTAGTGGTCGCGCAGTTCCAGACTGAAGCGCCTAGAACCGCTCGGCCACACCGGCCGGCCCAATTCAGGAAACGATGTTGGGTGGTGGCTAGCGATTACGCAAACTTCTCTGCAAAGTACACCACAAAAGCACAATAATATTGAGTTCTGGTGACTGTAGGCGACAGTTCATTCTCGTGCTCACAAAACTAGCCCTGGGTGATGGGAGCTGTGTGAACAGGAGCTTGTCTTCTTGGAACACAGCTTCACCATTGGTGTGCAAACACTGTTCCATGTGCTGGACCAGATCACATCAGCCAAGGTGCTTAGATAATCCTTGGCACTAAGGTGACCTTGCAGAGTAGCCATGGGACCTAAGGAATACCATGGAATACCACGATATGGTTGCACAAACCATCACCGAAGATACACCGTGTTTCACTCTTGGGCGGTGTACTCGGCGAGAAGTCGGAAACAGTGTGAAACAAGACTTATCTGATAAAATTACTTTCTTCAATTGCTCCACAGTTTCCTGTTACGGGCATTTGGGTCAGTGATGAGGGGTTTTGGAATTCCACCAGTCCGTCCCGCAATTCACAGCTTATGGAGCTACATTCGTTTTATTTGTTTTTGTTTTTTTTGGGGGGGGGGGTTGGGGTTGAGGGGGGAGGGAGTATTAGCACGGTTCCCGAGTGCGACTTTTAGTTCTGCAGTGACTTTACAGCTGTCGTCGAATAAGTTTGCGTCAGAATCCTCGTCAGTCACCGCCCATCACACACTACGCATAACTTTGTCCATGTTGTGACATACGCAAATTGCTGCAGATTTCACTGCTGGGCCATCAGCAAGTGTCAGGGTCGAACCATTCAACGAAGCCGGCCTCTGTGGCCGAGCGGTTCTAGGCGCTTCAGTCCGGAACCACGCGGCTGCTACGGTCGCAGGTTCGAATCATGCCTCGGGCATGGATGTGTGTGATGTCCTTAGGTTAGTTAGGTATAAGTAGTGCTAAGTCTATGGGACTGATGACCTCGAATGTTAATTGTGGTGTCACCGCCAGACACCACACTTGCTAGGTGGTAGCCTTTAAATCGGCCGCGGTCCGTTAGTATACGTCGGACCCGCGTGTCGCCACTATCAGTGATTGCAGACCGAGCGCCGCCACACGGCAGGTCCAGAGAGTCTTCCTAGCTCTCGCCCCAGTTGTACAGCCGACTTTGCTAGCGATGGTTCACTGACAAAATACGTTCTCATTTGCCGAGACGATAGTTAGCATAGCCTTCAGCTACGTCATTTGCTACGACCTAGCAAGGCGCCATTAGCAGTTGCTATTGATATTGTAAATAATGTACAGACAAGAGCTACGTTCAACATTAATGGATTAAAGTTAAGTATTCCACCAGCTACACCCTTTTTTTCTAATCTAACTTCCTTGTCCTGTTCCAGACCTCACGCCAGCCGGCGTGAGCTAAAACGCGTGCCTTTCGGCTTCCTCTTACATTAGTGGGTTGGCCCTCTTGCCAATCCACAACATTAAGTCCCATAACGCTTAGAAACATTTGAACATTTGAACATTCGACGAAACATCACAGATATGGGCTTTCGGAACCGAAGGCCCGCTCCTGTACCCTTGATGACTGCACGACACAAAGCTTTATGCCTCGCTTGGGCCCGTCAACATCGATATTGGACTGTTGATGACTGGAAACATGTTGCCTGGTCTGACAAGTCTCGTTTCAAATTGTATCGAGCGGATGGACGTGTATGGGTATGGAGACAACCTCATGGACCTATGGACCCTGCACATCAGCAGGGGACTGTTCAAACAGGTGGACGCTCTGTATTGGTGTGGTGCATGTGCAGTTGGAGTGATATTGGACCCCTGATAATCTAGGTACGACTCTGACAGGTGACACGTATGTAAGCATCCTGTCTGATCACATGCATTCATTCACGTCCATTCTGCATTCCGATGGACTTGAGCAATTCCAGCAGGACCATGCGACACCCCACACGTCCAGAATTGCGACATGTTGACTCAAGGAACGCTCTTCTGAGTTTATAAACTTCCGTTGGCCACCAAACTCCCCAGACATGAACATTATTGAGCGTTTATGGGATGCCTTGCAATGTGCTGTTCAGAAGAGATTTCCAACCCCTCGTGCTGTTCATAGACAGCCCTGCAGGATTCATGGAGTCAGTTCCCTCCAGCGCTACTTCAGACATTATTCGAGTCCATGCCAGGCGGCACTTCTGCCTGCTCGCGAGGGTCCTACACGATACTAGGCAGGTGTACGAGTTTCTTTGGCAGAATTGTAAATACTCACTTAATAAACTGAAAATAACTCCACTATGTAAACACAAGTTCAGTGAAGTTGTTTTGTCTACTTATATAACAGAAATGGACAGGAAAAGCTGTGTATAGTCTGTCTATGTACTGGTAAGCGAGGAAGTCGCCTTTCCCGGAAGAATAGCGTATAGTATGACTAAGAATCAATTTTCCCTGTAGCAGTAGAGAACAGTGTGCAGAGAATTACGTGGAATCTGTCCATATGATTTTCCTGCGTTTGTATTAGTAGCAATCATGTCTGCAGTCAGTGTACTGCTATCAGCCAGAGCGTCTGAAAGGGTTAATACTGTTCTACAGCACTTACATGTGGTACACAATTTAATATTTGTTCTTAATCCACTTCATTTAGCAATAAACATCGATTTTATGCCTTTAATTAACTATTTTTAACAATCCGATGTTTCTCCATCCACTGCAGTGCGGAAACTATTAGTTTTAGAGAAAAAATGAATAGGTCCCTTTTTTGCAGGAAATTTAATGTACTTTAATTTTTTACTTTTCGCTATGTGCCACAGGTGTCGAGAAATTCATGACAAACCTAAAAAAGTTATTACTACACGCCCCCCCCCCCCAAAAAAAATACCTCCCCAAGCCCACACCGCACCGGACAGGATTTTTAATATAAACCCCTTTTTCATGATACTCCTCCTACTATTGTACAACAATTTATGACCACACGAAGTTTTTCCCCTCATCGATATTGTTTGGTCATCATTGACTGGGCTAATTAGCGCACCATCCCATTCGCACATATTCCCTCGATATCTTTGGTGGTTCCATGAATCTGTGATGCTAACAGCCTATGGGACTCATATATCATGTTATTATCTGTTCTTATGTATAAAGTTACCTGCGCATTCTACTGTCTGTGTGTTATCGTTAATCTAAGGAACATCTTTAGCGGTTTTGATATGGTTTTATCTAATAGACAGAATTATTCACGTTGTTGTTGTTTTTGTTGTGGTCTTCAGTCCTGAGAGTGGTTTGATGCAGCTCTCCATGCTACTCTATCCTGTGCAAGCTTCTTTATCTCCCAGTACCTACTGCAACTTACATCCTTCTGAATCTGCTTAGTGTATTCATCTCTTGGTCTCCCTCTACGATTTTTACCCTCCACGCTGCCCTCCAATACTAAATTGGTGATCCCTTGATGCCTTGGAACATGTCCTACCAACCGATCACTTCTTCTAGTCAAGTTGTGCCACAAACTCCTCTTGTCCCCAATTCTATTCAATAAATCCTTATTATTTATGTGATCTACCTAGCTAATCTTCAGCATTCTTCTGTAGCACCACGTTTCGAAAGCTTCTATTCTCTTCTTGTCCAAACTAATTATCGTCCATGTTTCACTTCCATACATGGCTACACTCCATACAAATACTTTCAGAAACGGCTTCCTCACACTTAAATCTATACTCGATGTTAACAAACTTCTCTTTCTCAGAAACGCTTTCCTTGCCATTGCCAGTCTACATTTAATACCCTCTATACTTCGGCCTCCATCAGTTATTTTGCTCCCCAAATAGCAAAACTCCTTTACTACTTTAAGTGTCTCATTTCCTAATCTAATTCCCTCAGCATCACCCGACTTAATTTGACTACATTCCATTATCCTCGTTTTGCTTTTGTTGATGTTCATCTTATATCCTCCTTTCAAGACACTGTCCATTCCGTTCAACTGCTATTCCAAGTCCTTTGCTGTCTCTGACAGAAATACAATGTCATCGGCGAACCTCAAAGTTTTTATTTCTTCTCCGTGGCTTTTTTTTAATATCTACTTTGAATTTTTCCTTTGTTTCCTTTATTGCTTGCTCAATATAGAGATTGAATAACATCGGGGAGAGGCTACAACCCTGTCTCACTCCCTTCCCAACCACTGCTTCCCTCTCATGTCCCTCGACTCTTAAAACTGACATCTGGTTTCTGTACAAATTGTAAATAGCTTTTCGCTCCCTGTATTTTACGCCTGCCACCTTCAGAATTTGAAAGAGAGTATTCCAGTCAACATTGTCAAAAGCTTTCTCTAAGTCTACTAAAGGTAGAAACGTAGGTTTGCCTTTCCTTAATCTTTCTTCTAAGATAAGTCGTAGGGTCAGTATTGCCTCACGTGTTCCAACATTTCTACGGAATCCAAACTGATCTTCCCCGAGGTCGGCTTCTACTTGTTTTTCCATTCGTCTGTAAAGAATTCGCGTTAGTATTTTGCAGCCGTGTTATGCCTAAGATGTTGTACTTAATACGGTAAACGCTCTCAAACACAAGACGCTCGAAACTATCCAGTAATAAGAAAACGAGGAAATGAAAAACACTTGCCTGCAATGCATAACACTAAATGTGATGGTAAGTATTCATCGCTGAACCTATTAACAAAAAGAAAAAAGAATCAATTGGTTCCCTGATGCTGTCCTCATCGCTATAATATATTATGAATCACACTGAAGACAATCTGCGAATTCTTTATTTCACATCTTCTCACACTGTTGGACATTGTTCACACACAATATCTATCATGCGTCCTCAAAAGAAATAATCAAGGGGAGACAGTCACAGGCCCACCTCTGCCAATCCAGTGACCAGAAAAAATTAAAATACGCTTAACTGCTGCAGGAAAATGTGCTGAACACCGAACTTGCTGTAACAATATTAGTAACTGTCTTGCTAGTGCAACGTCTTCTAACAGATATGCCACTGAGTAATTGAAGAAATTCAGACTACCGGTCAGCATTTAATTTTACTTCGAAGAAAGAAGGTCTGATAACTTTATCACTGATAATTCGAAACCAAGTACTAATGTTCCAGAGGTACTGGTACTGGTGTGTAGCTGACACAATCAATGAAAATTTTATTCTTACCAATATTGAGCATTGTGGACATTTATCTCACCATTATATTTGTAAGTTGCTTCATCAGTATACGGTATGACAGTCCTGAAGTTCTAATTTTGGTTTAGAAAGCAAGTGCAGGTGGTGAGCCTTGTCTAGAAATAATCTTCGCGTAATGCCTGATGGACAAGGATGTGATACAAACGTAGAATGCTCCAGACGGTACCACTGCTCACATTGAAATCCAGTGTTTCCTTCTTGCAGAAGATGTTAGTCGAGATTTAATACGGCAACAACTTCTGCACTTACGTCGCCTCTTACATGTTTTATAACTTGTTTGTTAAGATTGTGGGACGGTTGCATCCGGCCACTACCGAAAATCCGTGCCTCCAGTCGGCAAAAACCCGGCATAGATGATTTTGACATCTGCATGTAGGTAATTCTGGTGGTATTGTGGGAGCTAGGAAAGCATAATAAATTCTTCTTACTGAACAAACAACACAGAAAAACTAAAATTGTTGATGATGAATCGTCAAAATACCTTTCGTGTAGGAACCACATAGATCGCCGCGCGGGATTAGCCGAGCAGTCTAGGGCGCTGCAGACATAGACTGTGCGGCTGATCCCAGCGGAGGTTCGAGTCCTCCCTCGGGCATGGGTGTGTGTGTTTGTCCTTAGGATAATTTAGGTTAAGTACCGTGTAAGCTTAGGGACTGATGACCTTAGCAGTTAAGTCCCATAAGATTTCACACACATTTGAACATTTTTGAACCACATAGATCAGATACGAGAAATTATGGCTGATACGAAGGCGTGTAGAGAGTCGTTTCTCCCTCGCTCTGTCTGATATGGGAACAGAAAAGGAAACTACCAGTTGTGGTACAATGTACGCTCCGCCACGCACTGTACGATGGCTTGCGGTGTATGTATGCAGAAGTAGATGTTAGGCGTGAGCGATGCCACTAGCAGTGAAAAAGTTATTACCCTCGACAGTTCCCATTGACTTCGGTTGAGTGGTTAGCGTTACGTGGTGCGTTGCCAGGAAGAATTTAGCTATAATCTCGATGAAACAGCGCAAAAAACAAAAAAAAAATTGTTGACAGAAAAGTTCAATTTTGAGAGTTCTTCTCAGGGGTAGTCTGCAACTCGTGGTCTCGCGGTAGCATTCTCGCTTCTTGAGCCAGGGGTCCCGGGTTCGAATCCCGACGGGGTGAGGGATTTTCAACTGTCTCGTGATGACTGGGTGGTGCTGTGTCGTCATCATCATCATCATTCATCCCCATTATGGTCGGAGGAAGGCAATGGCTAACCACCTCCACCAGGACCTTGCCTAGGACGGCGGTGTGGGTCTCCCGCATCGTTCCCCTACGCTCTGTAAAGGAGTATGGGACTTCATCATCATCACCTCAGAGGTAATAACTTTCCCCTCATGTTACTAATACACAACTGGTCATTAAAATTGCTACACCACGAAGATGGCGTGCTACAGACGCAAAATTTAACCGACAGGAAGAAGATGCTGTGATATGCAAATGATTAGCCTTTCAGAGCATTCACACAAGGTTGGCGACACCTACAACGTGCCGACATGTGGAAAGTTTCCAACCGATTTCTCATACACAAACACCAGTTGACCGGCGTTGCCTGTTGAAACGTTGTTGTGATGCCTTGTATAAGGAGGAGAAATGCGTACCATCACGTTTCCGACTTTAATAAAGGTCGAATTGTAGCCTATCGCGATTGCGATTTATCGTATCGCGACATTGCTGCTCGTGTTGGTCGAGATCCAATGACTGTTAGCAGAGCATGGAATCGGTGGGTTCGGGAGGGTAATATGGAACGCTGTGCTGGATCCCAACGTCCTCGTATCAGTAGCAGTCGAGATGACAGGCATCTTATCCGCATGGCTGTAACGGATCGTGGAGCCACGTCTCCATCCCTGAGTCAACAGATGGGGACGTTTGCAAGACAACAACCATCTGCACGAACAGTTCGACGACGTTTGCAACAGCATGGACTATCAGCTGCGGTTACACTTGTGGTGTGTGTACTGTAAGACCTTCGATACACACACCATCAGATTATTTGACCTGTCGCTCTAACGAAGCAGGCGAGTGTCAGCAATATATCTCGTGGACTTATCGTGGCGTGTTAATCTTCTGCCGTTAGGTCAGACGATAGAAATGCCACTTGCACGCTTAGAGTAGCAGATTGACGGTGACCAACTTTAAACAGAACTTGATTAATTTTCACACACATTTATTAAAATAATAACAACATGAAATTACTTAACTTGATTTTTGATGCCATTTACAATTGACAATCTGAAGTTCCTTTGGTCTTGGTACGTTAATCTTATTCTCACATATCTCTGATACTTGACAAAATGTCTATACATTTATCTTCATGGCTATGTACAGGAATATGATAATCTTATTAGGCGCAGACTGAAACTTGACTATAGACTGGTACAGACTAATGGCCGGCCGCGGTGGTCTAGCGGTTCTAGGCGCTCAGTCCGGAACCGCGCGACTGCTACGGTCGCAGGTTCGAATCCTGCCTCGGGCATGGATGTGTGTGATGTCCTTAGGTTAGTTAAGTCCCATAGTCCTCAGAGCCATTTGAACCATTTTTGAACAGACTAATGCAGACAAATGCAAACTAATGAAGAGTGGTACAGACTGGTGCAGACAAATGCAGACTAACTAATCGGAGGTCTGTACACTCGTTATAATACCTCGCGCGTTCAGGTATCACTGCGCGAGTGTGATCCGCGAGGAGAAAAGGTTCTACGTTAGCAGCAATCTCATTGGCTGCGTTGCATATTAGTGCGCGGATCGGCGGAAGCAGAATTTGGTCCGTCTCTAAGACAACGCCATCGCGCAATGCGGAGACGGACGAGCGCTGCGCCTGCCCTGTTGTGCTTAGCGGGGCGCGCTCTAGTGGGAAAGTTGTGTACGCGCTGACTACGCGGAACTATGTACACAACAACACTTAATGCTGCATCACAGAGAGGAGCGCATGTTATGGTGTACCCAACGACGAACCTGGGTGCATGAATGGCAAAACGTCATTTTTCGGATGAATCCAGGTTCTGTTTACAGCATCATGATGGTCGCATCCGTGTTTGGCGGCATCGCGGTGAACGCACATCGGAAGCGTGTATTCGTCATCTCCATAGTGGCGTATCACCCAGCGTGATGGTATGGGGTGCCATTGGTTACACGTCTCGGTCACCTCTTGTTCGCATTGATGGCACTTTGAACAGTGGACGTTACATTCCAGATGTGTTACGATCCGTGGCTCTACCCTTCATTCGATCCCTGCGAAACCCTACATTTCAGCAGGATAATGCACGACCGCATGTTGCAGGTCCTGTACGGGCCTTTCTGGATACAGAAAATGTTCGACTGCTGCCCTGGCCAGCACATTCTCCAGATCTCTTACCTACTGAAAACGTCTGGTCAATGGTGGCCGAGCAACTGGCTCGTCACAACACGCCAGTCACTACTCTTGATGAACTGTGGTATCGTGTTGAATCTCTGTTTGACTCAATGCCCAGTCGTATCAAGGCCGTTATTACGTATGCACCTAAATTGCGTGAAAATGTAATCACATGTCAGTTCCAGTATAATATATTTGTCCAATGAATACTCGTTTATCATCTGCATTTCTTATTGGTGTAGCAATTTTAATGGCCAGTAGTGTAGAGATGTAGTAGTTGGGTTCATTATGTTTATTTTCCAGCAGCTTTCAGGCAATATAAGGTCCACCACTCTATTTTTTACTACCTTTATTCCTATAATGCATCTCGAAAGAGACATAGTGCCCCGGTTGGAGATAAAAGTTCTTGTATGGTAGGTCTGAATCATCCTGCATAGCTTTCTTACCAGTTCACGCAATTTCTAGTTGACCTAGGCACGTTCATTCCTAGGGTAAACAGTGACCTTACAATTGTTTGGTCATAATGTTCAGGTTGAATAATATATGTCTCTCGTAGAAAACACTCTGGTGTCCAAAACTTAAGGACGAAAGTAACTTTCGCATGATGAGTAACTGCCAAGTAACATAGCTCGATGAAACTTGCACCATGCATAGAAAGAACTGCTACAGTATGTTGCAGGAAAGAAATATGCAATGAAACGAACAGAAATCGCACTTTTATACAGTTATTTAAAGACAATAATGCCTCTGCGATTCATGAAAGTCCCCTTAATGTAATCTCATTTTGCAAGAGGTAGGGAATGCAGGCAGGAATATTGTTGAACATGATCGCATCCTCTTGGAACGAGATGATATTCAGCAAATGGACTGGCCTGACCCTCAACCAACCTCCCTCCCCTCCCCTCCTCCCCTCCTCAAAACTTAAATACACTACCGTCCGTGGAGATAACACACCCTGTTATGAACCATGTCCTGCCTTGTGTAATGTCCTGGGGACCATAATGAATCGCGTTAAGTTCAGTGTAATTTCTTTTTTTTTTCAGATACGTTCTGTACAGTAGTACAGCAGTTGTTCCTACCTGTAGTCAAAGATTCATCGAGCTGTGTTACTTGGCAATGGCATATCATGCAAAAGTTAAATTCGCCCTTAAGTTTTGTACACCACTGTATGCAATTGTTTAAACCTCTTTATAAGAAAGTTGACAAGAAAAACTTAAATAATTATCGTCCACTTTTCTTACCCACGTGTTTTTCTAAAATATTCGAAAAAGTAATGTACTCAAGAGTACTCTCACGTTTAAGTTGAAACAATTTACTTACAAGATTAGGTCATGACTTTGGGGTCAAAGACTTACGTCAAACCTTGTACACCTTTAGTAGACCATTAAAATAACATAATGTGCAAGTAGTACGGTGCACTACTCTTACAATTCCGAGAAAATCGTAAGAGAAGTCTATTATGTAACCGATGTATTTGTACGTAGGCGCTAGATGTTAGAGTACATGGCGGTAAACTGGTTAGCGTTCGAGCTTCGAAAGACGAACAGATGTGAGGCGCCAGTTTGACTCCTGCTCAAAGTCACTTTTAAATCTAGGTTTTCTTTTTACACCAGTGGTCGTATTATTTAATTTATACTACGTTTAGGGGGGTAATATAATTTAAAAAATCACGTGTGTTTTCATGAATTTTTAGTGAATTTCATGTTGTTTGGCTACTTACTATTCAAATGGTTCAAATGGCACTAAGCACTATGGGACTTAACATATGAGGTCATCAGTCCCCTAGACTTAGAACTGCTTAGACCTAACTAACCTAAGGACATCACATACATCCATGCCCGAGGCAGGATTCGAACCTGCGACCGTAGCAGCAGCGCGGTTCCGGACTGAAGCGCCTAGGACCGCTCGGCCACAGCGGCCGGCCTACTTACTATTTTTAATGAAAGTTAGTTATCAGAACAAACAGATTTATGAATATCGACAAGTAAATGAAGAAATGCATAGAGTTTTCCTGAAAATATATGCCTGTCGTGATTTGCGAAATTCCTTATACATGCAATCTGTTAAGGTACCCAGAACTACTTTGTACCTTGACCCTTCGAGCTACGGACAGAAGCAGGCCCTATTTGGCAGTTAACCTGTGTAGCGGTGAAATGTTGCCTACGTAGCGAGAACGAATAGTGCAGCTGCAAATTTTTTGAATATCACAGAATTTACAGTTGTACTACAAAAATGAAAGGAACTGCCAGAGTAGTTGTTGTGTACATAGTTCCGCGTAGTCAGCGCGTACACAACTTTCCCACTAGAGCGCGCCCCGCTAAGCACAACAGCGCAGGCGCAGCGCTCGTCCATCTCCGCACTACGAGATGGCGCTGTCTTAGAGACGGACCAAATTCTGCTTCCGCCGATCCGCGTATTAATATGTAACGCAGCCAATGAGATTGCTGCTAACGTAGAACCTTTTCTCCTCGCGGATCACACTCGCGCAGTGATACCTGAACGCTCGAGGTATTATAATGAGTGTACAGACCTCCGATTAGTCAGTCTGCATTTGTCTGCACCAGTCTGTACCAGTCTGCATTTGTCTTTACCAGTCTATAGTCAAGCTTCAGTCTGCGCCTAATAAGATTATCATATTCCTGTACATAGCCATGGAGAGAAATGTATAGACACTTTGTCAAGTATCAGAGATATGTGAGAATAAGATTAACGTACCAATACCAAAGGAACTTCAGATTGTCAATTGTAAATAGCATCCAGAATCAAGTTAAGTAATTTTATGTTGTTATTATTTTAATAAATGTGTGTGAAAATTAATCAAGTTCTGTTTAAAGTTGGTCACCGTCAATCTGCTACTCTAAGCGTGCAAGTGGCATTTCTATCGTCTGACCTAACGGCAGAAGATAAACACGCCACGATAAGACCATGAGATATATTGCTGACACTCGCCTACTTCGTTAGAGCGACAAGTCAAATAATCTGATGGTGTGTGTATCGAAGGTCTTACAGTACGCACACCACAGTAGTGAACCTCTACTTGCACGTTATGTTGTTTTAATGGCCTACTAAAGGTGTACAAAGTTTGAAGTAAATCCGTAATTCCAACGTCGTGGCCTCCCCTTGATAGTACATCACAGTTTAGATTCCAGAAGCGTTGCTATCTGTACATTCACTGACCAAATATTACAAGTCTTAAATTAGGAAATATTGGCGGTAGGAATTTTTTGTGTTCTTTCCAAGGCGTTTGATGGTGTAGATCATGTTACTTTCTTGGAAACTTATGTTTTATGGAACAGATGGAGTATCACACGACTGGTCTGAATAACGCTTAACAAAAGGAATGCAAGATATCGTGCTAAAAAATTCAAACACTGCTGAAAGAAGAGAACATTTCAGTGACGGGAGAAATCACGGTTCATGTTTGGGTCCACTCCTATTCCTTATATTTATCAGTGACCTCCCACTTAACATTCATCAAGCACAACTGACGCTTTTTACAGACAATTTTAGTGATATAATAAATCCCATTGGAGAAGAAGTAAGAGAAGAATTTGTTAATGATGTTTTTCAAAGAATTATTAAATGATTTTCTCGAAATGGACACTCTGTCAATTTTGAGAAAACGCATTATATTCAGTTCTGTACAACATTTACAGAGATATAAACAGTTGATGTACCACTTGAACAGGAATCAGTAAATATGGTAGAATGCTGTAAATTTTCTGGTGTTCGTAGTGATGGAAACTTGAACTCAAAGAAGAATATTACTGAATTGCTTGAACAGTTATGTTCAGATACTTTTGCTTTTTGTATTATTCCTGGTCTTTGAAACAAACGATCAACCGCCTGACGTATTTTAGATATTTCCACTCAGTAACGTGTTATGAGATTATTTTCTGAGGTAACTCACCACTTAGAAAGTACTGATTGCACAAAAGCGAGCAGTGCGAATAATATGTGTTGTTCACCCACGGTAGCCATGTAGGCACCTCTTCTAGGTGCCAGGCACTTTAACTCCATCACAATATATATATTCACAAATTGAGAAGAATAGTGATGCCCATACCTCGAATACCAGAGCAAAAGACTAACTTTTATTACCGAAAAGAGTTCAGTATGCAGCAACAAAAATGTTTAGTCATTTTCCCAGTACCGTAAAAGCCTGACAGGCAGGAAAGTAAGTTTCAAAAATATCGTAAAATGATTTGTTCTGAACAACTCCTTCTATTCCACGGAAAATTTTTACTTAAAAACTGTGAACCTGTAAAAAGAATTAGTTTTTGAATTTATTTGTATGATTAGGAGAAAAATATATGGTCATTAATGTTAACACTAATCACGTATAATACATTCTGCGAACTGACTAGTCCCACATCATTTCGGAAGACTCTATCGAAAGGTGAATAGATAGTCTTTGTCTCATGCTAGAGACTTGCAGCTCTCATAATTCTATAGAATATGAAAGACTTTCAGTCTGACACAGAATTTGTTTCAGGCATGTCAAGAAGCTCTTCATCATGACATTCGGAGATTGTTTGCTATCATACCACTAGGAATACAAGAGTGTATTCGCGCCTGTGAGGGTCATATCTCATACTGGTATAACATATGAACAGGAGTCAATAAACAGGGTAAGGCTCCAAATTTTTGGGTGTTCATACTGACGGAAAATTGAACTGGAAGAGGCATATTACTGAGCTGCTCAGACGATTAAGTTCAGATATTTTTGCTCTTCGTATTATTGCTTGTCTTGGAAACAAGCGAATCAGCCTCCCGAGATATTTTGCATATTTCCATTCATTAATGGTTAATTGGATAATTTTCTGAAGTAACTCATCGCGTAGATCTGTTGATGATAGGCATCAGTTCCAAATGGAATAAAGGTTTAATCATTTAATACCGGTTGTGCTATGAGCATCTCTAAACAGTTTGATGCATATCGGACTGCCGCTTCATGCAGTACCACTTTTCATTACCATCAGTGTACTATAGAAGCAATTATAGAGTGTCAGTACTAAACACTTCCGTCGTTCTATCCCATTCAGATGCTCATCGAGGGAAAAAAAGTTATTTATATGGCTAGCTGCAATCTTTTCAGAATTAACTCAACAAGGCCTTAGAGAAAATAAATCAGCTTTCTTCCTACGATTCCAATTTTAATTATCTTAGAATCTATATAAGGGAATACGTTGGTCCATTATGACCTTAGCACAACCGGTACGGTAACTCAGCGGGTTCGGTCAGAAGGTTAGCTGCCCTCTGTAATAAAAAAACTGAGTTAATGGATCAACGACGAACTGAAACGGGTGTCTTGCGACGTCCCCCCCGAGCGGATGAAACGAACAAAATGAGATTTTAAAAAAATAGCACTGAGCTTTGAAACTCCTTCTTTGTCTTCCTTCAAGCCTACTTGGTAAGGACCCCCAAAATCTGGAGCAGCACTCCTGAAAGTCGCACAAAAATAGTTCCTTTCACTGATACACCGTACATTCCCAATATCTCCACACCAAATATGTCTTCCATTCGCCTTCTTCTCTACTGCATTTACCTGTGTGCTCTGTTTCATGACACACAGTTGAGTTACACACAGATATTTTACATTATGAAATGTTCGATAAGTTTACAAATAATGCTTAATCCGATTCTATCATATGATGCTCACTGGTTTGCATCCATTTGCATTTAAGGAGAGCTGCAATTCAGTCAACTAAATAGAAGCACTGTCTTGAGTTTTGATGCATTTCGTTATTGCTGTCTAGTTGTGATACATTCCGGTAGATGAGAGCAACGTAAGTGAATAGTATCAAAGTGTTATCTCGGAAATCGATCATGTAAGTACACCAGGCAAAGAGTCACAACCAAGGGACATGACGTTATTACACTGTAACAACACTGAAGCCTTCGTATCGGCTTCAATGCAGCGAGTAAGAGTCCAGTAGTTACTTCAGGTATGCAATATTCAGCTGTAGCCACTCTTTGATGATTACATTTGGTAGAGGTGACTAAATTCAAAGAGCCAACTAACTGCGAGGATGGTGACTGCTACGTTTCACCTGCTGTTCCAAAAACACCCACTTAATTTTTATAAGATTAGGAACCGATGATTTAGCAGACCAGTCGAGATGCGGTATGGCGTGGTGAACGCCTAGAAACCATATCTAGAAGCCATTACTGCATCTCGACTCGTCTGTTAAATCATCGGTTCCTAATCTTGTAAAAATTAAGTGGGTGTTTTTGGAACAGCAGGTGAAACGTAGCAGTCACCATCCTCGCAGTTAGTTGGCTCTCTCTCTCTCTCTCTCTCTCTCTCTCTCTCTCCCTATATACACTCCTGGAAATGGAAAAAAGAACACATTGACACCGGTGTGTCAGACCCACCATACTTGCTCCGGACACTGCGAGAGGCCTGTACAAGCAATGATCACACGCACGGCACAGCGGACACACCAGGAACCGCGGTGTTGGCCGTCGAATGGCGCTAGCTGCGCAGCATTTGTGCACCGCCGCCGTCAGTGTCAGCCAGTTTGCCGTAGCATACGGAGCTCCATCGCAGTCTTTAACACTGGTAGCATGCCGCGACAGCGTGGACGTGAACCGTATGTGCAGTTGACGGACTTGGAGCGAGGGCGTATAGTGGGCATGCGGGAGGCCGGGTGGACGTACCGCCGAATTGCTCAACACGTGGGGCGTGAGGTCTCCACAGTACATCGATGTTGTCGCCAGTGGTCGGCGGAAGGTGCACGTGCCCGTCGACCTGGGACCGGACCGCAGCGACGCACGGATGCACGCCAAGACCGTAGGATCCTACGCAGTGCCGTAGGGGACCGCACCGCCACTTCCCAGCAAATTGGGGACACTGTTGCTCCTGGGGTATCGGCGAGGACCATTCGCAACCGTCTCCATGAAGCTGGGCTACGGTCCCGCACACCGTTAGGCCGTCTTCCGCTCACGCCCCAACATCGTGCAGCCCGCCTCCAGTGGTGTCGCGACAGGCGTGAATGGAGGGACGAATGGAGACGTGTCGTCTTCAGCGATGAGAGTCGCTTCTGCCTTGGTGCCAATGATGGTCGTATGCGTGTTTGGCGCCGTGCAGGTGAGCGCCACAATCAGGACTGCATACGACCGAGGCACACAGGGCCAACACCCGGCATCATGGTGTGGGGAGCGATCTCCTACACTGGCCGTACACCACTGGTGATCGTCGAGGGGACACTGAATAGTGCACGGTACATCCAAACCGTCATCGAACCCATCGTTCTACCATTCCTAGACCGGCAAGGGAACTTGCTGTTCCAACAGGACAATGCACGTCCGCATGTATCCCGTGCCACCCAACGTGCTCTAGAAGGTGTAAGTCAACTACCCTGGCCAGCAAGATCTCCGGATCTGTCCCCCATTGAGCATGTTTGGGACTGGATGAAGCATCGTCTCACGTGGTCTGCACGCCCAGCACGAACGCTGGTCCAACCGAGACGCCAGGTGGAAATGGCATGGCAAGCCGTTCCACAGGACTACATCCAGCATCTCTACGATCGTCTCCATGGGAGAATAGCAGCCTGCATTGCTGCGAAAGGTGGATATACACTGTACTAGTGCCGACATTGTGCATGCTCTGTTGCCTGTGTCTATGTGCCTGTGGTTCTGTCAGTGTGATCATGTGATGTATCTGACCCCAGGAATGTGTCAATAAAGTTTCCCCTTCCTGGGACAATGAATTCACGGTGTTCTTATTTCAATTTCCAGGAGTGTATATACTCCTTGAATTTAGTCACCTCTACCAAATGCAATCATCAGAGAGTGGCTACAGCTGAATATTGCATACCTGAAGTAACTACTGGACTCTTACTCGCTGCATTGAAGCCGTTACCAAGGCTACAGGCGTTGTTACACTGTAATAGTGTCATGTCTCTTGGTTGTGACTTTTTGTCCGTGTATATACACAGACGATCCAAACAAACTGGTACACCTGCCTAATATCGTGTTGAACCCTCGCGAGCACCCATAAGTGCCGCAACACGACGTGGCATGAACTACATTAATGACTGAATTAGTGCTGGAGGGAATTGAGACCATGAATCCTGCAAGGCTGTTCATAAATCCGTAAGAATACGAGGGGGTGGAGAACTCTTCTGATCAGTACGTTCCAAGGCATCACACATATGCGCGATAATGTTTGGGGAGTTTGGTGGCCAGCGGAAGTGTTTAAACACAGAAGAGTGTTCCTCGAACCACCCTCTAGCAATTATGGACATGTGTGGTGTCGCATGGTCCTGCTGGAATTGCCCAAGTCCATCGGAATGCAGAATGGACGTGTATTGGATGCACGTGATCACACAAAATGCTTACGTACGTGTCACCTGTCAGGGTAGTATCTAGATTATCAGGGATCCCGTATCAGTCCAACTGCACACGGACCACACCATTACAGAGTCTCCACCAGCTTGAACAGTCACTTGCTGACATGCAGTGTCCATGGGTTCATAAGGTTGTCTCCATACCCGTACACATCCATCCGCTCGATACAATTTTAAACGAGAATCGTCCGACCATGCAACATGTATCCAGTCACCAATTGTCCAATGTCGGTGTTAACGGACCCAGGCGAGGCGTAAAGCTTTGTGTCGTGCAGCCATCAAGCATACACGAGAGGACCTTCGACTCCGAAAGCCCATATCAATGATGTTTCGTTGAATGGTTCGCACGCTGACAGTACTGAAATTTGCACAATTTGCGGAAGGGTTGCACTTCTGTCACATTGAACGATTCTCTTCAGTCGTCGTTGGTCCCGTTCTTGCTTTATCTTTTTCCGGCCGCTGCGATGTCGGCGACTAGATGTTTAACCGGATTCCTGATATTCACGGTATACTCGTGAAATTTTCGTACGGAAATATTCTCACTCCATCGCTACCGGGAGACGCTGTGTCCCATCGCTCGTGCGCCGACTATAACACCAGGTTCAAACACACATAAATCTTGATAACGTGCCATTGTAGCAGCAGTAACCGATCTAACAATTTCGCCAGATACTTGTTGTCTTATATAGGCGTTGCCGACCGCAGCGCCGTATTCTGCCTGTTTAGGTGTCTTTGTATTTGAATACGCATGTCTATACCAGTTTCTTTGTCGCTTCAGTGTATAGGTATGATGTTTAACGACCGTATGCAGGTTGAATTCCCACTCACCTTGCACTGTTCAGACTGCGTTCGCTGCTTCCCTGGTAGTATTGCTGCGTTTTAACGATGCCGGAATGTCCCTGCAATGTTCAAACAAGTACATAGGGGAATGGTTGAGGGCGCGAGGATGCTTCACTACCGAGTGACGTCACACGAGTCTGGCAGAACTTTTATCATAGTTAATATCTGTGCCCTTTACAGGGCTGCACTGCTCACACTGGCATGGTGCGGCGCGGGAGATGTGCAGGAACATCAAATCGTATTTCTCGCTTTTTGATATAATTCACTCATTTCGCAAACTTCTGATGCCTTCGCGTGATGCTCACGAACGATTTCACTTTTGTCACCATTTCACAACAATTTTTGCGACCCAAGATCTCCGCGGTTTCTTTGCGTTAGACAACTAACCACACACTACTCATCACTTAGCACTAACCGTTAGCAAAACACACCAAACAAATGCGAAACCAATAGCGCCGCCGCCCTATCGATATCAGCGATGGTAGTGTATACAACCTTACAGCCATACCAGGAACGTATGCGTCCAGCCCTATGAACACGATTTTGTCTTCTCGGAAGACGGAAGTGTCCACAGCGTACCTATCATGAAGATGCCGAAGGAACGACAACATTAGATCACCAAGAGTGTTGAAATGAACACGGAATCCTGAATGAGTTGGCCCAAACATTACAGAATCACTCGAGCTTGAACTACGCACACCAGACATGGTGTGTGTAGATGTAGACATTGGTCCGTCGGTGCACTCGACTTCTTGTGTCACCTGAAAAGAAGCAAAATGATTACTCGTTGGACGACACTGCATGATTACATTCAGCTACTGACCAGTTTGTGTGCTTTTTGGCCCATGGAAGACGTGCGGTTTTATATGTCACTCTGAGTAAGAGCAGTTTTCGATTAACCCTACTCCTCGTGTACATTTCATGCAATTTCCTTAGCAATGTCCGCTCGCTAACTGGTTTAGATCCCTGACAATAACAATTCCTATCCGATTTGAAACCGATTGTCATTCACAAACTCTGATATTCTTTGCCAGTCTTTGTTAGTTAGGATCTTTGTACGACCACTGTTCTTACGACACGATGTATGGCTACAAGTTGTACACCGTTCTTCGTAGACACGTTGGACAGTCCGCGTTGATAGTCCGATAAATCGAGCTTGTTTATTCACGGTGTAGTTATGGACTTGTGCCTACACTATAGCTCGTTTCTGCTGCCATCCTGTCACGTCTCCACCCAACCCATCTTATTGCGCTGATTAGATACTACTGATTAGCGCATACACACTACTTCATTGCCATGCTTTACGTCAGAGATGGAGAATCACACGACCCTCTGGTATCATTGTCTACTACTTGTAAGATTTCGTGTCCAGGAAGAGCGAGCAGCGTTTCACACTAGAGATATTTACCGAACTCGTGTCCACTTTTTGAGAAGTTTCTGTTAGGAAATGACTGAGTTGCTGTTTAGAATATGCTCCAGACTCTTTCAGCATAAAGGCTTTAGGGATACATTTTTGATTTGGGTTTTTTAAATTCGGCATTATAGAAAACACAACGTCTTTCTTTATATTCGCACAGATATGTTTCGACACGTATGTGCCGGCTTCTGTGCGTACAAATTTATATCTGTGAAATATAATACAAAGTTCATGGTCGTTTATCTATTTTGGACCTTAAAATTATAACATGAGCATTTTGTTGGTTTGCTTCAATTGCCCTCCTGAAAATTATACTACTAACTTAGTGGAAATACATTTTGGCAGATCGACTTTTTGTGCCCTTTTTTTCCTTTTGACAGCATGTCATCGGCAAAGTAGTCATGAATTAGTGGCTTTTTGAAATACATTTCCGTGGATAGTGATTATGTATGTTACTATACGTATATCTTCCGTCCTGTTATGTATCTCTGCTAGGTATATCTTTCTACTGCTATTGTGCACACTTTTTTCGCATATTGTTTAAATAATTTCACTCTCGCCTTTACTTTACAAGCATTTCCCCAAAATGTCATTTGAGCATACCCTTATGTCTCCATACGCATTGAGTCGTGCTATGTTGTTATTGCCACTGTTCACTTGTTAACCATTTTCCTTACGTTTAGTGTGGCTCTAATTTTGAATTTTTCGTAACAAATATTGTAGTGTGTGCTGTGGGAAAACTTATGTGATGTGTGTGTGTGTGTAAAATTTGAGGGAGAGCTGGAAAGACATAAGGGGGGCGGGGTTGGGAGGAAGGGAAGGGAATTGAGAGACATATGTTTTTTGATGTTTGAAAGTGTTACATGTGCAGATGGCGGAAGTATTGCGTGCACAAGGTACAAAATGGCAGTGTATTGGTGGACCTGTCATTTGTACTCGGGTGATTCATGTGATAAGGTTTCCGACGTGGTTATGGCTTCACGAAGGGAAACAAGACTTTGAAGCGGAGTTGTAGTTGGAGCTAGACGCATGGGACATTCAGTTTCGGAAATAGTTAAGAAATTCAATATTCCGGGTGTAAGACGTGTATATTTCTATTGTCTGTTGTCAAACCACAATTTATGAAAGATGTTTATATTTTATTAATAGGATTAAGTAGGAATAATTAATATTTGTCATGTTGGAAGTAATTGTGGTAGCAGGGAATGTCTGCACCAAAGTATTGTTGGCAGGAGAGATATAATTTTAAAAAGGGCGGCAAAGAGAGCGTATGGATACATTTTAAGAAAAGAGCGGGAAAGACCGCGCATTGATACATTTTGTAATGGTAGCAGGGAATGTCTGCACCAGAAAGCATTGTTGGCAGGAGACACCGCACTTTGGCGTTCGTAGGAAGTCAGTAGTGAAAGAGGTGTGAAGGGAGTCGGTAGCAGGTCTGAAGCGAGAGGTTGAGAGGAGCGGTGTGCCTGCCAGCCACTAGCTATGATTTACAAGAGATTATAAACGGATGTACAGATACATCAGCTAACTATTATCGTAAGAGGAACTAATATTATTGAATTAATTTTTTGAGAAACTCAAGACTACTGAAGGTATGTTTGCGCATTGCTAGTTGTAAGTTTATTGTAAAAAGTAAGTCCCATTTGAACGTTTGTAAAATCATTTCATTCAGAACATAATTAATTTTTGCTAGCAATATTGCATTACTGATTATAATCCATCTCAAAAACCATCAACGTAAAACTTCGCAAAATTTTATTGTTGTCAAGAAAAAGTTTAACTATGAATTACGTAACTTCAGTCAAATTAATTGAAGAATAACGTCAGCTTTGCTATTAAAGAATAACGTCAGCTTTGGTAATAAATACAGCCACTTGTTATGACAGCCCACCAGCAGCTAATAGAGTATAGTAAAACAGACTAAGTATATTCATGTCGCAGTTCGATGTAGCAGTCAGATCGCGATCCAGTAACAGTAAAAAAGGTAAGGAACAGTTTTGGGTTATTGCAGGTAACGACTGAGAGCCACGACGACGACACAATCTATGTTTCGTCGAAATAATCAGAAAATAACGTTTAATAAGCAGCATTTAAATTTGTATGCGAAGATTGAGAAAGAGAATTAATTTCAAATGGAAGATGTCATTTATTATTATTAAGCAAGAGGTAGAAATCCTAAGGGAAGGTTTCATAGGTTATTGTAAAAGGGGAGGTTGCGTAACAAAAGAGATATAGAGGAGACGGGAAGATTTCACGAGATCGACAGTGTCAAGAGTGTGCTGAGAATAGCAAATTTCAGTCATTGCCTCTGACCACGGAAGAAGCAGTAACCGAAGGTCTTCACTTAACCACCAAGAGCAGAGGCGTTACGTAGAGTTATCAGTGCTAACAGACAAGCAACACTGCGTGAAACAACCGCAGAAATCACTGTGGGACGTACGAGTATCCGTTGGAACAGTGCGACGCAATTTGGTGTTAACGGGCCATGGGAACCGTCGACCGACGCGAGTGCCTTTGCTAACAGCGCGACATTGCCTGGAGCACCTCTCCTGGTCTCATGACCGTATCGGTTGAACCCTACATGACGGGAATGCAGTGGCCTCGGCAGATGAGTACCGATTTCAGTTGGCAAGAGCTGGCTGTAGGGTTAGAGTCTGGCGGGGGCTCCACGAAGCCATGGACCCAAGTTGTCGACAAGCACTGTGCAACCAAGTGGTGGTTCCATAATGGCGTGGACTGTGCTCACATGGAATGGACTGGCTCCTCTGGTCCTACTTAACTGATAAATGTCTGTAAGTGGTTATGTTCGGCTACTTTGATACCATTTGCAGCCATTCGTGTGCTTCGTGTTCCCAAACAACGATGTCATCTCACTGGCGCACAATTGTAGGTGGTTGAATTGAAGAACATCCTGGACATTTTGAGCGAATGGTTTGGCCACCAGATCGCCCAACATGAATCCCGTCCAACATTTTATGGGACATAATCGAGAGGTCATTTCGTGCATAATGCCCTGCATCGGCGATGCTGTCAGAATTAAGGACGACTATAGAGGGAGCATGGCTCAGTATTACTGTAGGTGACGTCCAACTACTACACTACTGGCCAAAAAAATTGCTACACCACGAAGAAATGCAGATGATAAACGGGTATTCATTGGACAAATGTATCATACTAGAACTGACATGTGATTACATTTTCACGCAATTTGGGTGCATAGATCCTGAGAAATCAGTACCCAGAACAACCACCTCTGGCCGTAATAACGGCCTTGATACGCCTGGGCGTTGAGTCAAACAGAGCTTGGATGACGTGTACAGGTACAGCTGCCCATGCAGCTTCAACACGATACCACAGTTCATCAAGAGTAGTGACTAGCGTATTGTGACGAGCCAGTTGCTCGGCCACCATTGACCAGACGTTTTCAGTTGGTGAGAGATCTAAAGAATGTCCTGGCCAGGGCAGCAGTCGAACATTTTCTGTATCCAGAAACGCCCGTACAGGACTTGCAACATGCGGTCGTGCATTATCCTGCTGAAATGTACGGTTTCTCAGGGATCGAGTGAAGAGTAGAGCCACGGGTCGTAACGCATCTGAAATGTAACGTCCACTGTTCAAAGTGCCGTCAATGCGAACAAGAGGTGGCCGAGACGTGTAACCAATGGCACCCCATACCATCACGTTGGGTGATACGCCAGCATGGCGATGACGAATACACGCTTCCAATGTGCGTTCACCGCGATGTCGCCAAACACGGATGCGACCATCATGATGCTGTAAACAGAACCTGGATTCATCCGAAAAAATGACGTTTTGCCATTCGTGCACCCAGGTTCGTCGTTGAGTACACCATCGCAGGCGCTCCTGTCTGTGATGCAGCGTCAAGGGTAACCGCAGCCATGGTCTCCGTGCTGATAGTCCATGCTGCTGCGAACGTCGTTGAACTGTTCGTGCAGATGATTGTTGTCTTGCAAACATCCCCATCTGTTGACTCAGGGATATAGACGTGACTGCACGATCCGTAACAGCCATGCGGATAAGATGCCTATCATCTCGACTGCTACTGATACGAGGCCGTTGGGATCCAGCACGGTGTTCCGTATTACCCTCCCGCACCCACAGATTCCATATTTTGCTAACAGTCATTGGATCTCTACCAACGTGAGCAGCAATGTGGCGATACGATAAACCGCAATCGCGATAGGCTACAATCCGTCCTTTATCAAAGATGGAAACGTGATGGTACGCATTTCTCCTCCTTACACGAGGTATCACAACAACGTTTCACCAGGCAACGCCGGTCAACTGCTCTTTGTGAATGAGAAATCGGTTGGAAGCTTTCCTCATGTCAGCTCGTTGTAGGTGTCGCCACCGGCGCCAACCTTGTGTGGTGTGTCTGCCTCGTGATGACTGGGTGTTGTGTCAGGAACCACGCGGCTGCTACGGTCGCAGGTTCGAATCCTGCCTCGGGCGTGGATGTGTGGGATGTCCTTAGGTTAGTTAGGTTTAAGTAGTTCTAAGTTCTAGGGGACTGATGACCATAGATGGTAAGTCCCATAGTGCTCAGAGCCATTTGAACCATTTTGAACCTTGCGTGGATACTCTGAAAAGCTAATCATTTGCATATCACAGCATCTTATTCCTGTCGGTTAAATTTCTCGTCTGTAGCCCGTCATCTTCGTGGTGTAGCAATTTTAATTGCCAGTAGTGTAGTTAAGTCAATGCCATGTCGATTTGCTACACTACGCCGAGCAGAAGAAGGGTCGAGACGATATTAAGAGGTATCCCGTGACTTCAGTCACCTCAGCGTATAGTTCACTGAGTGCTCCAAACAGTGTTTTGTTGCATAGTGTTGTATTTTCATTCAAGAAAGTTTTTCCTTGTATCATTGCCTTTTGTATGTTGTAGTTCTCCTGTGTTGTGAGTTTTTGATAGATACTATTGCTTTCTCTAAGAATCTTATGCTCAGTCTGTGTTTTTTGTAGTGGCTTTCATGTAAGCCATGTTCCGTGAAAGTGGTGTGTGTACTGTCTCTTTTTAAGGCTCTGAGATGTTCAGAATTTCTCGTTTTAGAATTTTTGCGTGTTTGGCCTCTGTAGACAGACTGGCACGAACTACAGGTTAGCTGATAGGTTCGAAATTGTATAATTTGTTTGTGGAGGCATTCTTAGGGTTTAGAGAGACCGCACGGCTAACAAGGCGGTCTGTTTTGTTAGTGCGGAATGACATTTATAGTCCTTGTTTCTTCAGAATGTTCTTCACATTGTGTGCGTTTTTATTGCTGGATGTTAGTATGTGCAACGCTGTGTTCTTAGTAAGTTGTTCCTGGTTTACTGTGTTAGGGGTACTAATTTGTAATTTTATGCATCTGAAATTCCGAATTATAAGCTACTTATTTCAAGAATGAACTTTCTTTAGAAAATTATATTCGAAACGTAGAATCTCCCAAATTCTATAAAGTCTCGAAAGCGTAATGCGAGTCAACGCGTGATCGGTATACGAGATGCCACTTCATAAAGAACATTTTATATAATCGTTACTGTCGCATTACACGTGATTGCGGCCGATAAAGAAAAAAGATAAATTATTTGTTAGACCACTTCAGCTACGAAAGAAAGTCTTTTTATCATTTATAAATTTTACAGCGCGAAGAGAAGTACGTGTCACTGACAGCTGGAGCAGTTACTATGTGAGTCGACGAACGAAGATCACCCCGAAAGTGACGTACATTTCGTCGTACAGATATGTTTGTTATTAATACAAAAAATGGCTCTGAGCACTATGGAACTTAACTTGTGAGGTCATCAGTCCCCTAGAACTTAGAACTGCTTAAACCTAACTAACATAAGGACATCACACACATCCATGCCCGAGGCAGGATTCGAACCTGCGACCGTAGCGGTTGCGCGGTTCCAGACTGTAGCGCCTAGAACCGCTCGATCACTCAGGCCGGCTGTTATTAATACACTGGTGAACAAAGCTTAAGGACGAAAGTAATGTGTCACCGTCAAGTAACATAGCTCAATGAACCATACACAGAAAAAAACCGTTACAGTACAGTACAGTTCAGAAGGTTACTCGACAGAAATACACAATGAGACGAACAAAGAAGACCCTTTTATCCAAAGAAAATATTTACACTGTACTCATCGCGCTCGTCCCCTGCACATTAGAAACGGCTGGACATCGCTATTGGTTATGTGTGATCAGCATGGACGGCCGTCCGTGTTCTTCAGCGTTCTCCCTTGCCGGCGACAAGGTTGGTAAGGATTTCTTGTGCTTAGGCTGTCCGTTCCTCCACCAGTTTTGTTGACGACTGCTGGAAGGTCATTGGTGCACGGGAACGTGCTGCAATACTTCTCTCCAATGCTTCCCACGTGTTCTCGATGAGATTTAATTCGGAGGAACGGCCACATCAGTCCATTCGCCGAGTATCTTCTCATTCCAAGAGCTTCTGCACTGTTCGATGCGGTAACACGTTTTCGCCAATAAAAATAAAGTCTGGGCCGAATGCACCCGTCCAAATGAGCAGATGGGAAAACAGCACAGTGACACAATAGCGTGGACCGCGGAGTGTATCGTGTTCAAGGCTGAAGGTCAATACACACTTGTAGCATTATACCATTCTGTACATATCGTTTTGACCGAACGAGGTGGTGCAGTGGTTAGACACTGGACTCGCATTCGGGAGGACGACGGTTCAATCCCGCGTCCGGCCATCCTGATTTAGGTTTTCCGTGATTTCCCTAAATCACTCCAGGCAAATGCCGGGATGGTTTCTCTGAAAGGGCACGGCCGACTTCCTTCCCTATCCTTCCCTTATCCGATGAGACCAATGACCACGCTGTCTGGTCTCCTTCCCCAAGCAACCAACCAACCAACCATATCGTTTTGAGGTTGTGCTGGTATCAGAACAATAGTAGTGATTTCATGATGTGTGAAGAACGCAAACATTGAAATGACACCTTCTAATTTTACACGCGAAGTGACAGACATGGTAGTTACACTACTGCCCATTAAAATTGCTACACTTCAAAGATGACCTGCTACAAATGGTCTTATCCCCATGGCTGTTACGGATCGTGCAGCCACGTCTCGATCCCTGAGTCAACAGATAGGGACGTTTGCAAGACAACAGCCATCTGCACGAACAGTTTGACGACGTTTGCAGTAGCATGGACTATCAGCTCGGAGACCATTGCTGCGGTTACCCTCGACGCTGCATCACAGACTCAACGACGAACCTGGGTGCACGAATGGCAAAACGTCATTTTATCGGATGAATCCAGGTTCTGTTTACAGCATCATGATGGTCGCATCCGTGTTTGGCGACATCGCGGTGAACGCACATTGGAAGCGTGTATTCGTCATCGCCATACTGGCGTATCACCCGGCGTGATGGTATGGGGTGCCATTGGTTACACGTCTCGGTCACCTCTTGTTCGCATTGACGGCACTTTGAACAGTGGACGTTACATTTCAGATGTGTTACGACCCGTGGCTCTACCCTTCATTCGATCCTGCGAAACCCTACATTTCAGCAGGATAATGCACGGGCCTTTGTGGATACAGAAAACGTTCGACTGCTGCCCTGGCCAGGACATTCTTCAGATCTCTCACCAACTGAAAACGTATGGTCAGTGGTGGCCGATCAACTGGCTCGTCACAATACGCCAGTCACTAATCTTGATGAACTGTGGTATCGTGTTGAAGCTGCATGGGCAGCTGTACCTGTACACGCCATCCAAGCTATGTTTGACTCAATGCCCAGGCGTATCAAGGCCGTTATTACGGCCAGAGGTGGTATAATATATTTGTCCAATGAATACCCGTTTATCATCTGCATTTCTTCTTGGTGTAGCAATTTTAATGGCCAGTAGTGGATCTGCGGTTTAGCTAACGGCCGTTAGCGACAGGCACTTGTCTTGTAATCCAAACGATGCCACATTCAACTGAAAAGAAAATTTTCAGCGGGTTGTTCCACTGGCTGTCATGTTAACTACGCCCAGTGAAATTGGCGCCCACAAAACGTCGAGGGTAGGATCACTAATCTCCCCGGCCGAACTCAGTAACTTGCCTGGCACGTAGGAGAGTCGAAGGCCCAGACGTGTGTTTGTTTCATTGTTTGAAGTACTGAAGTCTGCATGAATAGCTCATATTTGAAAAAAAATTGCTTGCAGCAGTATTTGAAGGTCTCGTTTACTCCTTCGGGCCTCCATTCCTGCTGTTCCATGCCCTGCTTTTTACCCTATTCAAATATTTGGAAGTCAGGACGCCCATGCAACATTATGCCACCCCTCCCCCCCACTATACCCCACCCCTCCCTATACACACACACACACACACACACACACGCAACGTAACACCTGGACCACCAAAGCGATCAGGTTCGAGAAAGTTTCTGGGTGTATTATGTGTTCCAATCTCACGCCAAATGACGGTACGTAATGCACCGGGAACACAGCCCATTTCAGTCGTGATCCAGCTCATAGCTCTTATCTACTACTACATTCCATTTCACCACAGTAAAACACACTATTAAAAATTTATAAATCGATGAACCACGGAGGAATTATTTGAATATTTGGTGAGCACGAAGACATACAGTAGAAGCTCTCGCCGTATCCAGGTGGGTATTATCTTGCTGAAATGTAAGCCCAGGATGGGTTGCCATGAAGGGCAACAAAACGGGGCGTAGAATATTGTCGACCGCTGTGCTGTAATCATTCCGCGCATAACAACGGAAGGGGTCCTGCTGTGAATGAAATGGCATCCCAGACCATCACTCCTGGTTTTCGGGCCGTATGGCATGCGACAGTGGGGTTGGTAATCACACCGCTGTTTGGGGCGTCTCCAGACATGTTTTCACTAGTCATCGGTGCTCAGTTCGAAGAGCGACTCGTCACTGAGGACAGTAAGTGATATTTCAGGATGAAGACATTCTCCTATTCACCAGTAAGCGCTTTGACGAACTGTTTATCTCGGAACTAATACACCCTTGTGTTGTTTTATGTGATAAATCTGTTTTTAAAAGACCTTCTAGCTCGTTAAAGCTCAATATGAATAACAGTAGCATTCCATCTGATATCATAAGTAATTTGCTGGTGATGTGTCGCCTTGAGATAGCAAGTTACAGAGTCACCGAAAATGTCTGTAAACAGAAAGATATGTTTCGGTTTCAGAGCTGGCAACATATGGAACCGTTTAGTATTGATCGCTTTTCAAGTAGTCCAGCGATACATGCTGTGTGTTTCCTGTCGCACATTAATAGCTGACAGGCGCCTGATATATAAAATCTACTCCAGAAATCTGTAGAGCATCTGGCGTCTTCCACCTTGACGTCAATGTTGGGAAACTAATTTCAATGACATTAAACCACTGAGAGATAACAAGTTCTCTCATATCAATAGCGACATAAATATCAGTAAATGCGTCACCAGTCTTCTCCAAGAGTGTTTTAATATATTACAGTGCTGACGCAGGTTTCACGTAGATAATTTTGAAGTCCACGTACGGAAATAGGCAATTGTACCAGACCAATGTGTGCGATTTTCCTTTTTCGAGTTAGTTTATTGAAGTCCGAGCAACTGAACAAGAGACAACCATCTACTAGCGTACAGCACGCCCTTTCGACCTGATGATGGCGGTGATGCGTCGACGGATGAATTTCCCGAGACATCGAAAGTAATGGAGAGCCACTAATACCTCGACACGTATACTGGCCGAGCTAGCCCAAAGCGAGCACGTCTCTTTCGTTAGCGTCCCAAAAGTTCTCAGAAGGTATGAGGTCAGGTGAACAGGTGGGAGGGAAGGCGGGGCACAGAAGCATCTTCGTGTCCATGGAGTCTTCCTAAAACAATTCTGGTACATTACGTAAGCTAATGGTTGGTGTGTTTTCTTGCTGAAGGCATAATGGCTCTTATAATGTTGTAGACAACAGAAATTCTGGTCATGTGTACAGACTTTTAGTGGCACCAAAGTTAATGTCTAGATACTAATGAACGAGATGGGGACTGGAATTGAGGGTAGCAAAGCTAAATCAGAAACGCTTAACTTCGTTTCCAAATGTTCCTTTACAGATGTAAATCCCGGATTTCGCAGATGATACGGTAGTCTGTAATAAAGTGCTGTCAGAAAAAACTGCAGATATTCGGCTGGATGTTGATAAGATTTCAGAGTGGTGCAAAGATTGGCAATTTGCTTTCACTGTTCAGGAATGCAGGAATATAAAATTGTGCAACTCACAAAAAACCGTAATATCCTATGACTAAAGTGTCAGCGAGCCACATGGCTGTAAAAGTTTGTAGGGATACGAAATGGAACAACCACATAGGCTCACTCGTAGGTAAAGTAGATGGCAGACTTTGGTTCATCGGTAAAATACCACGGAAATGCAATCCATCAACAAAGGAGACTGCTTACAAATCACTCCCGCGACCCAGCCTCGAATATTGCTCATGTGTGTGGGACACGTAGAAAATAGAACTAACAGGGGATATTGAACATACACAGAGAAGGGTGGAATGAATGGTCACTGACTTGTTTGACCTGTGAGAGAGAGTCGCAGAGATGCTGAAGAACCTGAAGTGGCAGAAATTTGAGGACAAGCGCAAAATATCCCGAGGAAAAAGATTACTTACAAAGTTTCAAGAAACGAATTCAAATGATGAATCTAGCAATATACTACAACCCTCTATGTATCAGTCCTGCGGGAATCGGGAGGACAACATTAAATTAATTACAGGATGCACGGGGTCATTTAAACAGTCTGTTGCACAACAGATCCAGTTCCCAGATGCACATATATATATATATTTTTTTAAATCATTGATTGGCGCAGACGGTAGAAAATCAGCTCTGTCTTATACCGTGTGTAATAGTCGGTATCTGGAGCACGCAAGGTGTGCCAGTGTTGCAGAAGACAGGGTGCTGCTCGTAGCCGACTCATAGTCAAGGTGTGCAAACGGTTCAGTATGACAGCACCCAGTACCCGGATGAAGAGGGCAAAATTATCACATTGGAGGCCGCGAAGACTTCAAGTCCAGCTTAAATACGACCGTTTCAGGAGTCTCAGTCCCGGTGTTTGGCCATCGCATCTGCATCTCTGATTCCGACGGAATGACAATCTCGCTAGTTACTGAATAACTTTGCTGGCGAATAATGATGTGCTTCCTGCTGCCTAAGTGAAGACTTTGTCTCCGAAACCACAGCTAGCCAGCTGCAGTGGATCTTAGCCGCTACAAGCTGCCACTGCTGTTTGGTCACCACTGTGACTGACAAAAGATGTGAACGAGCCTGGGCCTTCCACTGGTGAAGGAGCATAATAAGTGACTGCAAATAACCTCTTCATCCTGTTGGGCGAGGTACCCGAGTACTGCCTCCTGGCTCTACATAGTACCGCCTTCCTGGCTGTACGGTGTGTTGCTGATTAGAGTTCTGGGCTTCTGCCTTCACGACACCCGCTTTCCGTGATATGCTGTTGTCACCTGCTTAAACACACATCCTTTGTCGAGAGCGCTGGAGCAGGCCGCTTTAATAGGCTTGCACCTAGAGACTCCTATTCCGGCTACCTGCACGACGTCGCTCTTGGATCCTAATTAGGGCTGTTGGTAATATATCGATGTATCGATCTTTTGCCAATGGTAATGATATACATCGCCGATATTTACCGCCAGACCACACACCTTAACTTCGACATATCTATATCGAATGGCAATATCGAACGCCGATAATTTTATTTTATATTTTTTTCGCATTTTCGGTAATTATGTGAAACTGTTCTTTTGAAATTGTACTAGAACATAATTTTAATTTCATTGTGTGAAGGAGTCTTAATGTCTTTTGAGCTCCCATCACACCTTTCTCTTTGACTGTGTGAAGCAAGTATAGGTGGCACAAAGATGGTTCAAATGGCTCTAAGCACTATGGGACTTAACATCTGAGGTCATCAGTCCCCTAGACTTAGAACTACTTCAACCTAACTAACCTAAGGACATCACACCACACACATCCATGCCCGAGGCAGGATTCGAACCTGCGACCGTAGCAGCAGCGCGGTTTCGGACTAAAGCTCCTACAACCGCTCGGTCACAACGGCCGGCAGCACAAAGAAGAAACCAATTGCACTCGAGGGCGGCGGTGTGAATGGAATAACAAGATTTCCGGTGTGGAGAAACAGCACACTAGTGTGCTGTTTCTTGACATCTGCATTCTTCAAGAACAGTTCCTGAAAAAGATGTCCATAATATAAATGACAAGACAAGGTTGGTTTTTCCGGTGGGCGGAGACGTGTGAGGGTATATGCTGACGTAATCGTCGCTCGCCGCTGCCAGCAGAAACTGCGAAGTTTAACTTCAGAACGCAATTTTGACGCTAGAATTGCTAGATCGCTGACGTTTGCAGAAATGAAAAAATAGGGAAGCCGGCATGAATTGTTCGAGACAAATCTGATATGTGACGAAACTGAACGATGGACCCACCGGACACCATTTATTGTGCACCTTACATGCAGTTACCATCGTTAGCAAAGTAGTTATCGCCAAGCGTGAACGTGTATCGTTTTCCTTTCAATTCTTGCTCTAAAAGGGATAAGCAGCTAGCTAGCTCGTTGATGTACAGAATATCTAATAATAACTCAATACTTAAATATACAGATCTAAAACTGGCAATATGTCTACAATGTGCAGCCGATATTTTTATAAGCTGATACGTCGTTCTTTTTTTTCGTCGATATATCGATACTCTTCTGCGATATATTTTGCTCTGGTAACGTCTTTTTTAAACATCGATATATCTAATTCAGATTAATAGTCTCAACAGTTCTAGTCCTAACCTACACGCTGGCCACAGCCGACAAAGTGTTGCGTCCACATTCCTTGTTCCACTCGACTGTGCCATTCAGCGCGCTTTCCGCCGAACGAGAGAAGACAATCGGTACTGTAAAGTCACAAGTAATAAATATGTTTCCAGACCATCGGGCGTATGACTACCACCCACACCAGATCCCGAGCTTGGCCTTCTGCATCTGTAGCGTCACCACCTCAACAACTCAGCTTCCACACCCACTAAAAGTGTCATTCGTCCTGTGTTGCATTCGTGAATGGAACGGGAAGAAGTCATGGGGAGGTACCATCTGCCTTGTACTTAACAGTGGTTTGCATGATATGGATGTAGATGTGCATAAGAGTACTGTATACGGCCAAAGTTGTCTCAAATTATGAGTGGACTTCAAAAAGTGAGCTACACATGTCGTCTCACGCTATGGCCATTGCGCAACAAAAGTGGCGGACTGTCAAAAGAGGGTACATGCTCTAGGTTTCCTATATACACAATTCTTCGGCGTCACTGCATCACAGAGTGGGAGTGAAATGGCGTGGCAACTGGATAAATACTCCAAAATTATAGTTCGCTAGACAATACGAGTCTTGAAGGAAAAACTGCCCACAAATTCAGCGTGAAATTCTGGCAGAATATGGACCTAATGCAATGTCGCGTCCAGCCTTAATGAAATAGTGTCAACAATTTGCCCGAGGCCAGTCAGACGTGGATGATAATGATAGGGAAGGAAGGTCATCGACATCGACCACAGAGGACAACGTGCAGATAATCCAGAATCTGATTCGCAGGAATTTCTGATTTTACGACGGTGAGTATGTTTACACAGTGGTTCTCGAATAGCTCAGTGACCAAGGAGCGGATTCCTATCGCCGAGGAACTGAACAATTGGTAGAACGTTCCGACTGTTGTTTACAGAGACTGGTCACTATATTGAAAAATAATGTCATGGATCTGTCGCGCTTCGAATTCTATTACAGCATTCAGTAAAGTTTAATTGTCTCGCCATAATAATGTTCAACTCACTTTTTGAAGTCCCCTCATACCTAATGGTACATTGGTCTACGTTCAGTTGTGGCGTCAATCCGCCCCCAAACTTTCTCTATTTGTTTCTGTTCCCTTCTGGAAACCCCCCCCCCCCCTCACCCCCCCCACCCCCCCGGCCGCCAGTGGGAAATGAAAGAAAGAGAGCCTTTTTTGGAGACTTCTATTCGCCCTCTCACCGTATCAGGGATTTGCACCTGGGTAAGTTTTGTATTTTTCGGAACCTTTCAATAACTTCCATAAGTTACAATGGCAGACATACTTTCCCCCGCCCCCTCCCTTCGTACGCACACAAGAGCGGATTTATGACTGACGTATTATGAATTTGTGTCCTGATAACCGAAATTTATGATATTGTTATAAATTTTCTATTATTTCGACACCTACGCGGGTGTTGTGTTGGGATTTTTGCGTCCCCAGGATGCTAGGTTCGATATGTAGTGGGGGCATTTTGTTAGCTTAGTAACATAAGTCGTGAGTTCAACCTCCAGGGGTTGACGTCTTTCTCCCAAGCCAAAGATCATACGTCTTTCCACCTCAGAGATAGAATTTTCGTACCGACAGTAAGACATTTTGTACAGGTGTTGCTCAGTTCACGTTGTCTATGATGGATGCACTACCGTCTACCTCTGTGGACAAACTGAATGCCAGCAAATGTCTTCGGAGTGCCAGGATACTCCGGTAGTAATTGTCGAAAATCCTCACTTCGATGACAATATAATAGTGACGGGAGTGACAAGTCGATGCACAGTGCCACATTGTTTAATGTTGTTCCTCAGTCACCTGATGTTATGTGGACAAAGATTCTGTATAATGCAGAAAATTGGAGCATATAATAAGCACACTATGCGAAATAAACGAAAGTTGGTAGGCGTGTTTCTACATCTGAAAGATAATATCTATTCAGATTAAGGCGTAGCGCCGTATAACGATCCTGCCTTGGAGGCGGTTAAGTGGGAGATGTGTCTCAGAGCTGGAGAGTGACAGATGGTGACGAGAGACTGGATGCGCACGTACTTTATGTGTCAGCCGATAGAGGACAGTATTGGATAGGGGACTGATTTGGTTTCGATTGTGCCCAGTAGAGTGCACTAAAGTAATAGAATGTTTTTCATAAGCTGTTATAGTATTTTCATAAAGTGTTATTATGTCTTCTTGTGTATGTAAAATGTTATAAATGTGTTTTAGTAGTATGAATGACGCGTGAGTGTCGATTAATGTTAATATGAAGATAATTGTTTAACGAGTTATGTAGTAGGATTTAGTGTGGGAACATTTCGAAGAAGTATGGATATGAACAAAGGGGATTTCTGTAGAATAGATTTGTAAAGTAAGTTTATGGTATAGGGAAAGTTAATTCAGGTATAAATAACAATAGTAAATAACTTTATGCATGAGCAAAACTTCAGCATATTAGATAATTACGTCGGTAAAAAGTGCAGTCGTTAGGTGTACTATTTTGCGATTTGTTATTGATGAAAAGCGCAGATTGACGCGGGAGAATGTTGTTTTGCTATTGGCTGTTGAGTAAACTGACCAATGGTAAAGCAATATTCTTCGCGCGCCTTTCTCTGCTGGTAGAGAAGACTGAGAGTATTCTAGAGAAGATTCGAAGCCTAGCCATGAAAGAGATCGGACGTGTGCAGTAGTAGTTCCGATGGAAATGATAAGTTGCAGGATCTAGCAGTGTTTCATACATCAAAAGTGTTGGAAAGTGACGGCATAATTATTCCGATGTGTGTGTAGAAATTTCGGAATTTTTAAGTGAATTTTGTGACGAGATAAGACATATTCTGCGTGGCGTATTGAGCAGGTCGGTGGCTAAAAACTGTGACTGTATTTGGTACCGACAGACTTAATATTTGGCGAGCATTATTGATCTAAAACAATCAGTATTTTTTAGCTATTACGTTTTCGGGAAATGCAACACCATAAACTTGCTAACGTGAGTGAAAGGGATTGTGAGTGACTTTTTTGACTAGCACGGGCTTGGCAGTGATACTTGTTCACCTAAGTTTCAGAATATATTAATTGAGGACAAAATTTCCAACCTTTCATTTCGTGTTTCTCCCGAAACATAGATTAGTGGTTTTAATTGCAGCCTGGTTCATGTCGAAGTACAGTAGGTTTCACTCGGCTTTCCTACCGATGATCTGCTGAGACAATGTTCACAGGTAGGTGCAGGTTCGTCGTAAAGGGACGGAAAGAACTGCGCCGCCGCAAGATTCACGCCAGTCATATCAGAGTGGCGCTAGTTGCGCCCCTATGAGGCTGCAAATCAGGTTTGCTTTAAATACACACTATAACGGTCATGAGCGTTAGTTACCTAGGAGATTGGACATGGTGAGTTGATGTTACTCAAGAATGCCTTCAAGGCGACAAAACGCCATTATAAACACCTCACTGAGTTTCAGCTAGGTCATGTAGTTGGTCTACGAGAAGCTGGATGTTCCTCTTGTGGTACAGCAGACAGACTTGTCAAGAAAGTAGTCACTGTACATGATTGCTGGGAGCGGTAGTCACGAGGATGTAGGATCGCAAGAAAACCGTGCTCCGGACGGCCACGTGGCACTACCGAGAAGGAAGATCATCGTTTTCGATGTTTGGCTCTGGCGCATCGTACTGCATCTGCAGCAGCAATTGGCACCACACTGACACAACGAAATGTTACAAATCGCTTACTTCAAGGACAGCTGTTGAGTTTTATGATGAAAGCTGGTTCTGCCTCGGTGCCAGTGACGGCCGTTAATTGATTAGAAGGAGGTTAGCTGAGGGCCTACAACCAACCAGTCTGTGTGCTAGATACACTACTGGCCATTAAAATTGCTACACCACGAAGATGACGTGCTACAGACGCGACAGGAAGAAGAAGCTTTTCAGAACATTCACACAAGGTTGGCGCCGGTGGCGACACCTACAACGTGCTGACATGAGGAAAGTTTCCAACCGATTTCTCATACACAAACAGCAGTTGACCAGCGTTGCCTGGTGAATCGTTGTTGTGATGCCTCGTGTAAGGAGGAGAAATGCGTACCGTCACGTTTCCGACTTTGATAAAGGTCGGATTGTAGCCTATTGCGATTGCAGTTTATCGTATCACCACATTGCTGCTCGCGCTCGCGTTGGTCGAGATCCAATGACTGTTAGCAGAATATGGAATCTGTGGGTTCAGGAGGGTAATACAGAACGCCGTGCTGGATCCCAACGGCCTCGTATCACTAGCCGTCGAGATGACTGGCATTTTATCCGCATGGCTGTAACGGATCGTGCAGCCACGTCTCGACCCCTGAGTCAACAAATGGGGACATTTGCAAGACAACAACCATCTGCACGAACAGTTCGACGACGTTTGCAGCAGCATGGACTATCAGCTCGGAGACCATGGCTGCGGTTACCCTTGACGCTGCATCACAGGAGCGCCTGCGATAGTGTACTCAACGACGAACCTGGGTGCACGAATGGCAAAACGTCATTTCCTCGGATGAATCCAGGTTCTGTTTACAGCATTATGATGGTCGCATTCGTGTTTGGCGACATCGCGGTGAACGCACATTGGAAGCGTGTATTCGTCACCGCCATACTGGCGTATCACCCGGCGTGATGGTATGGGGTGCCATTGGTTACACATCTCGGTCACCTCTTGTTCGCATTGACGGCACTTTGAACAGTGGACGTTACATTTCAGATGTGTTACGACCCGTGGCTCTACCCTTCATTCGATCCCTGAGAAACCCTACATTTCAGCAGGATAATGCACGACCGCATGTTGCAGGTCCTATACGAGCCTTTCTGGATACAGAAAATGTTCGACTACTGCCCTGGCCAGCACATTCTCCAGATCTGTCACCAATTGAAAACGTCTGGTCAATGGTGGCCGATCAACTGGCTCGTCACAATACGCCAGTCACTACTCTTGATGAACTGTGGTATCGTGTTGGTCCTGCATGGGCAGCTGTATCTGTACACGCCATCCAAGCTCTGTTTGACTCAATGCCCAGGCGTACCAAGGCCGTTATTACGGCCAGAGGTGGTTGTTCTGGGTACTGATTCCTCAGGATCTATGCACCCAAATTGCGTGAGAATGTATTCACATGTCAGTTTCAGTATAATATATTTGTCCAATGAATACCTGTTTATCATCTGCATTTCTTCTTGGTGTAGCAATTTTAATGGCCAGTAGTGTACATTGGACCCACACCTGGAGTTATGGTCTGGGCTGCGATTTCGTATGACAGAAGGAAAACTCTCGTAGTTATACCACGCACCGTGACTGCAAGTTTGTACGTCAATCTGGTGACTCGAACAAGTTGTCCAGCCATTCATGAACAGCATTCCAGGGATGCTTTCTAGCAGGATAACGCTCGCCCATATGCCGCTGTTGTAACCCAACAACGTGTCGCCATATTGCTTTGGCCTGCTTGATAACCAGACCTGTCTCCAATCTAGCATATACGGCACATCATCGGATGATGTCATGCATAAACAGCATTAAGCATTTCTATATTGACCGACCAAGTGCAATAGGCAGGGAACTCCATCCCACAAACAGAAATCCAGCGCCTGTACCACACAATGCATGCACCATCACAAGCTTGCATTCAACATTCTGGCGGTTACACCAGTTAGCAGCGTACCAGCTTTTCACATTTGCACTTACGATGACCTGCGATCTTGCAATGTTAATCACTTAAATTTGTTACTTCGAAGGTTAGTGTCTTCCTCCCACAGCTGTGCCCTAACGAATAACAATATGTATTTCGAGAGATGCAGCTGATGTCGGAAGTACCAGGCATTCTGTCTGTCCCACAATGACTAAATGGTGTATTCCTAAAGATAGTAGCTGTGTCGAATTTTCCAGCCACATGCAGTCGCTTACCAGCAAGCAAAGGATGTTTCCGAAGGTTCCCTCTATCTGTCCGGCCCATAATTTTTTTCTCTCTCACAGTAGCGTTCTGCCCCTCAGGCACCTGCACCAAGCCTGCTTGAACAAAAAGAAGGCAAATTATTACTTGCTGGTATGGCATTCTGAGTTCCTACTGGTCCTCTGGAAAACAGAGCGTGGAATCTGGAGGTGGTCTCGAACCCCCACCACAAACATAATCCTACTGGTCCTCTGGAAAACAGAGCGTGGAATCTGAAGGTGGTCTCGAACCCCCACCACAAACATAATCAGTCTTTGACAATGACTAGTTGTGTCTGAGTGATTCTCGCAATATGAAACGGCCAGCCAATGGCGATGCCAGTAACAATGGTGATGGGAAACGGCCAAACTTGGGGCAACCTCCATGTAAGTGTTTGTAAAAGAAACTATGAATTCAAATTGCGACAGTTATAAAATTTCATAACAAAGTATTCAAATTTTTCGATATTGTGATAGATTTTCCTAACAAGTGCAGCGGAATGTACTGGCAGAAGTAAAGCGGTGAGGAAGGGGCGTGAGTCGTGCCTGGGTAGCTCCGATGGACCTTTGCCTGCGAAAGGCAAAGGTCCAGAGTTCGAGTCTCGGTCTGGCATACAGTTTTAATCTGCCAATACGTTTCATATTAGAGCTCACTCCGCTGCAGAGTAAAAATCTCACTCTGGAGGATCATGCTTGTTTTACATGGTCAATCCTGGCTTGAAAAAGAAAAATTAAACAGAATCGAGAGCGCACATTCCGATATGGATTAGGTCTTAACATTTGTGGATATTATAACTTTGATGGTATCGAACTCCCCGTAAAGATTCCGGACATATTAAAATTTGAGGCACAAAATCCCGGAATATTGGTTCACGTTCGTGGCCTGAAGAAGCAGAGAAGCAAGCTAGAAGAGCACGACAAGCATACTGTATTTGGACCACTCCACTTTACGAAATATGCTGGTGAGCGTGATCTTGATGTAAACATGCTGCTGTTCTCTGATGGTGATAATCAGCATTACGTATGAATGAAAGACACATCCTGCCTCCTTTACAGCCAAATTTCGAAAAAAGAACACAAAAAACGCATTTACTTCAGGTGTCTAAATACCGTTTCAGAAGAAAAGTATACAAAAAGACATATGAAGGACTGTGAATCCAATGAACCGGTATGTGTTCTTATGTCTGCAGAAGCAAACATGTTCGTTAAATTCAAAAGTGCTCACCACCAGGAATGATGTCCAATTGTTGTATACGCTGACTTCGAATGTCTCCTTGCGCCTATCACCCGCAGTGAAGGGAACCCCTTAGACTCACCTACCACCTTCACACAAGAACACGTACCGTATGCAGCAGCGTACCAACTTGCATGCTCATGTGATTCAAATCTTAACTGCTTTGAATCGTTTGTCAGGATAATCCTGCGGTTTGGTTGCTCACTTAGTCTGAAAAACTCTCACGGGATGCTTATAGGCTTTACAGCCTTTTAATGACCAAATTGGAGGAGGGTAAAAAGTTATACAATGATGCGGTTAACTATCATATTAGTGTGCTGTCATTAGATAGAAAAGCTGGAACTTCCGGTAGAGATCATTGTCATTTTACGGGAAGTTCCGTTGTGCAGCTTTCAATTCACGCAATTTGAACTATAAATTACCATGACACATGATCGCCTTCTTCCACAATTTAAGTGGGTATGGTGCTCACTTCGTAGTTGATTTCGGTGTGAAGAAAGATCAAATCAGTGTCCTGCCGGACAGGTAGAGAAGTATGCTTCTTTCTCGAAATGACTGACGCCAAAAGTTAAGCTCCATGTCCTTGACTCTTTACATTTCAAGCAGACTTCACTCCAGAAACTTGTTGACACTCTAGCTCAGGAGGATGTGCACATCACCCAATCTGCATACCCCGATGAAGAAAAGTTTCAGCATGTGACTAGGAAAGGAGTTTTCTCTTATGAGTACCTTGATAAAAGAGCAAAACACGACGAAACCAGGCTACAGGACATATCTGCATTTACCACTATCTCACAGGTGATGCAATAATTCGTGCAGGTTATGAGCATGCTGTGAATGTCTGGCGGGAATTCAACGTTCCCAATTTGAGTGAATATGCAACACTATACATGGACATCCACGAGCGCCCCGACTTTCGTTACATGGCACCTCAGTTGTCCTGGGACGCGATGCTCAAGAAAACGAGGCGTAGCATCAAACTTTTGACTTATGCTTTGAGGGCAGGATCCGTGGAGGACGTTTGCCAGAGTGTCTGTAGACAAGCCAAAACAAAAAATCCACATATGGGTGCAAGGTTCAACACATCCCTCGAGTCAAGTTATATTCTATATTTGGATGTGAATAATTTAAACGAGTACGCCGTGATGCAGCCACTGCCGGTTGCCGGGATTCAATTGGTGCGCGAAAATGAATTAGTGTGTTTAGGTGGAAAAATAATGGGTCTGGCAGCTGATGTAGGGTATGTGGGTGGAGACAGATCTCATGTACTCTGTTAGTATACATGAAATGACAAGCGATTTGCCATTATGTCCAGAACAACAAGTTCTGTGAAGAAGCACTATCCCTAAACCGATGACCACTGTTGGACACAAGCAGAGGGACATAATTCATTGTTGTAATCTCCAGTAGTGTCTCAGCTTAGGGACGGAACTAGATAGAATCACACAGGCTATCTCCTTCAATCAGTCCACAAGGTAGAAGGAGTACATTGAATTAAATGCCTAAAAGAGGGCGGGCGCGACTAGTGATTTCGAAAAAGATTTTTGTAAGTTAATGACTAATTCCGTTTTCGGTAAAACCATGCAGAATATAAGAAATGAACGTGATATTTTGATTAGGACAAAATAGGGTGGACGTTGGGGCGTAAGAAAGTGCATTGCCAGCCAAATTTTAAGCGGATCGCTATTTTCAATGAGAACTTTGCTGATGTTAAAATGTCGAAGGTTTCAGTAGAGTTTACGAAACCTATCTATTTGAGTATGTACATACTGGATATCTCTAAACCCCACATGTACCGTTGCCACTATGAGTTCGCTAAAACTAATTTCGTGGAACCAAAGTTACTTTATATGAAAACAGATAGCTTCAGCTATTAGGTGAAGAGCTGTGATCCATATGAAGTAACTAGTTGCCACAGTAATGAATTCGACACACAGGGATATGCAGCCGGTAGTCATCATGGTATTGTTCGTCAGAACAAGAATGTTATCGGCTTAATGAAAGATGAGGCGGATGGATTGCCGATTGTGGAATTTGTGAGTCTAAGATCCAAAATGTATGCATATCGTGCAATAGGTGGGGTCGCCCGGAAGCCGGATAAGGGTGTACGATATGCGGCATCACGTGTCCTCATGGTCGAAGACTACTCACAGTGCCTGTACGGTGGTGTTCGTGGTGCTCCGCCGCAAACCTCTGCATATGGTACAACAAACTAGTATTCAATCTCGACACCGCAAGGTATACACTGTGCTGCAATCTAAAGATGTATTGTCACCTGGCTGAGTGAGAGTTTATACCGAATAGTATTGCTCTTTTATCATAGTGTAAATATGGTATGTACTTGATGTGTGGTGTGACTGCATGTGTGATTGCTTTTGTGTCTGTGTGGATGCTTGCGAGTGCGTCTGAATGTGGATGCCTCTGTAAATATGTGTTCCTGTGGGTAAATGCATTCTGTTTTTTTCTTAATAAATAACATACTATGTACGCATGACTGTATAAGCATCACGTGCTGTAAAAAATATAAAAATTATAAAAAGTTAATAATATGCAATGTACACATAATGAAGTTGAAAAATTGGAATGAAATCATCAAAAAAGTTAAAAAATTGTAAATGGAGAAAAGAATAGTTTTATCGTATTTTTTTCTCTTTTGCACTTCATGTGCATGTGTGATTGTGTGAGTGCATGTGTAAATAGAATAGTTTTTAAGTTTCATCTACGCTAGCTGTCCAAGTCATACTAGTTTGTGTGAGATCCACACAGTTCATTTTAGTGCAGCTGTTTGGAATGAGCATTTTAGGGCCATCCATTTTATTCCAGTTGCTTGATGTAGAAAATGTTTAAAGCCACCCAGTTCAACTTAAAAATTTAGTCTTCTGTTTGAGTGGAATTTCACTAGCAATAGCAATAGTATTAGTGTAAGGAAAACTGTACCTCTGCAATAGCTGTAATCAGTACTGCAATGTAAAGTAAAAATGTTTTTCAACCAGCACTATTATTTGTAAAACCAAGAACTGTGAATAAAAAAAGTCAAACAGTAACAAGAACTGTGAATCTGAAAGCAGCATTACGTTGTGTATTGTAAAAACAACAAGGTTTGTGAATTTAAAGCTGTGTTACTACTGTGAATATTTGTATCTGAGTAAAAAACTGTTATTTGTTACGATACGTCTTTGTTGTTATTTCACAAATCCCTACCCTTACAAATGTATATAAATGCTGTGCAAGATGTACAAGATATTAGTTTGAAGCATGAGAGAGGTAGTGTTTGAGCTGGGGGAAAACAAAATATATGTCATCATTGCATGGGATCTTGCTTATCGTGCTGCGCTTATAGGTTTTTGGGAGCAAATGGCACCTGATTGTGTCTGCTTCCAGAACATGTGGCAAAAATGTCTGAAGTTATATCACCTGTGATTGAACGAAGTCTCAGACGTAGGATCTGGGCACATATACCTACTATCTAAATGGGAGCTATGTAGAAAGAAAGAAAAACAATGACTATCAGGTAAAATGGTTCAAATGGCTCTGAGCACTATGGGACTCAACTGCTGAGGTCATTAGTCCCCTAGAACTTAGAACTAGTTAAACCTAACTAACCTAAGGACATCACAAACATCCATGCCCGAGGCAGGATTCGAACCTGCGACCGTAGCGGTCTTGCGGTTCCAGACTGCAGCGCCTTTAACCGCACGGCCACTTCGGCCGGCTATCAGGTAAAAAGATTTATTTATTTTCAATAATCCAACTTAAAGGTAATTTTACATTTTGATATGCAGACACAACGCTATTGTGACACATCTTCTTGTTGGGATAATGGATAGCAGGTCACCCATAGAATTCCAGGTCTTGAACAGATGCAAACTTGAAGATTCGTTACATCTAAGTGATCTTCTCCTTGCCTTTGACGTAGATTATGTAATCAGGATGATCGAATATACGACGTCATGTCATCATATCTTTATAAGGTATACCAGGATCGTCCCAGTGGAGCTCATGGAAAAAACGTGTTAGCCACTTTGCACTCCTCCATGTTTTAGCACATTTCACATCCTTGAAAGGGGTCGGTGATGCCATGCTGGCTGAGAATGTCTCTATTATACCAGCATCTTCTGTGTATGCTATGAATGCAACAATTTTAAATATGCATTTCTGCACTCATCATCATAGAAACCTTGAATCTTAGCAACAACGTTCACACTCCAAGTTGTCACTGTGAAAAGCACTTGGTCATTTATACAGCACGCTGCACAACACCAGTAAGTGGGCAATAGTTAATCACACGGTCATGTAGAACTCGGAGCATACGCTGTAGTGCTTCCTGAGAAATTTGATGAGGATTCAAATTCGATTCGTACATCTATTGTTCCTGATTTAACTATCTCATTCTCCTTACCACAGTCTATTACGATGAGTGGTGCCAGTTCCTTGAATTTCCGTGGACTGAGTGGGCATTCTTCCTCTTCAACACTTTCTTAGTAAGAATCTGGATCCTTGCATACATATCAAATGCTAGACCATGTACATTCTGGTGCCAGTGTAGCAGTTAACTGTCATAAAGATAGAATTCTGAATTCACGTAGACCCTGGCATTAATTAAATTACAGTTGTCAAATACGGTGGAATCATTTGCTAAATTCCACCTCCTATGGATCTGAAATGCAAGTATGATGAATCTCGATGTTTTCAACTGCACGGAGATTTTAATAGCCCATGTTTGTCTGCTCACTGTTGGTACCTCTAGATACTCAGAAACCTTCCTTCAGCCGGCCGCTGTGGGCGAGGGGTTCTCGGCGCTTTAGTCAGGAACCACGCGGCTGCTACGGTCGCAGGTTCGAATCCTGCTCGGGCGTGGATGTGTGGGATGTCCTTAGGTTGGTTAGGTTTAAGTAGTTCTAAGTCTAGGGGACTGATGACCTCAGATGTTAAGTCCCATAGCGCTTAGAGCCACATTTTGAACCTTCCTTGAGCTGAAAGTTAATGGCAGATGCGTACCGGTATTCAGAACTTTTAAAAGCTTTAAACGCTCCTCGTCTGTCGCAGTGATGTATGGCACTTTCCGCATAACTGTATTGATGATGATCTGATTCTTCTCTTGAGCTCCTTGAATGTATGAGTCGCTATCCGTTGCACTCCTTACCAGAATAAGCTCCTGTTTAGCAATCATAATAATTCGCTGCATGTCCTCAAAGTACCCCATAAGCATTTTTAGAGGCAATCAAGCAGCAAATTGGCAATATTCTTCTGCTGTTCTGCCCATAGGCTAGTCTATGAAACATCCTATATTTTCTAAACCATTTATATCCGAGTGTGATGATGAGACATATGCTTTAAGGGTTGATCCTATGCCAACATCACGTGTACGATCAATCTCTACCCCATTAAGTTCATATCATATATAAGCTTTGATTCCACTGTATGACTTCCATCCTGTTTCTTAAATGATCCATCCAAATATGCGAAACTCTTGCCTGGAAGATTTAGAGAGTCTTGGTGCTGGATGACAGTCCTAATTTAGATTAAAACAACTGTGGAAATCGGAATTTAAGTATACTGATGTTTACACGGAGGTCAGTCCCTTTTCCAGACTGTTTTAAAACTTCGTTTAAATAATCAGTGCCGTATGGCTGGCGCTGGCGGCTCCTCAGTTCTTCACGTGATACCACGGTCGTATCACATCACTAACCGCGGAGCCGCCAGCACCAGCCAAAGGGGGCCTAAAAATCTGAAGATGGCTTCAACATAAGCCAAAACCGGTAATAATAAGCAAATGCTATTGCGATCTCGACTGTTGTTTCAATCAAAGTTAGCACCAAACCACTGCGTTCCATAGACAGTAATATATAAATTATGAATCGTAATTTCATCGATGTTGTTAAATGCCATTGAAGCATAATGCTTATGCGAGAAGTATTTCTGGAGAATGATTCGCTCATCATATTCCATTGGATGAGATATATTGAATGACGACGTCATTTCAAGGTTTCAAGCCAACTGATTTAAGAAACTGGTAGTTCGCATATGTTATCACCTTGCGGTTCTGCTGCGAAGTGCTGTGCTATGCGCTGTGTATTCTGGTTTTATACCTTACGCCCATCCCGTCTTAGATGTAGTTGTACAATGATTTCCTCACCATGAAAGTCAACAAGTTGGTTACTCTGGTCACAATACGCACCTCCAAGTAGTCCAGCTCTGAACTGTCACTGGAAAGTATATAGCAGTGGTAGCAATCTCAACAATCTTGTACCCTGTTCCAACCGATGGGAAGAATCCGGTCACTGAATGAATCGGTCTGTCCTTGAGATATGAGATCATTGCAATGTTACACTCGACATGGATTGTACTGACAGGAAGATTATCCACTGCCTGACCAAATCTGTAACATTTACTGGGATCCGTCTTCAATACCTGTTCCTTTGTGAAACCCAGTAGTGGGCCTATTGAACTTTTCTGCTTATGCATTCACCGTCCTTATTTCAGATTCAAGCGTACTGATGTTTGCACGGAGCTCAATCCGTTTTCCAGATTGTTTTAAAACTTCGTTTAAATCGTCAATATCGTATGCACCAGGTTCAGTTTCCACAGTTTCACTTTTACCATTAATGTCCAGATGCAGTTTGTTGTTAGCCTCTGTGATATTTGGGATGCTATTGTACGTCTCCAGTCCAATCAGAGCGATCTTCCAATCTCCAATGCTTAAATCAATTCGTGGGAAGTAATTTGCACGTAATACAGACAATTTTTCTTTTAAAGTCAAAGTGCACGACATTACACGTAAACATCAACCGGTGGATGGATGCTTAATGCCCGTCCTTATGTCATTAGCAGATGTCAGGAGAGCCACGATACTTAAGTGACCACACAGAAATGTATTAATCTATTCGTCTCCTCGAAAATTGTAGAACACATGTCTTCTACCTGTGAAGCATCGTTTTAGTTCTTCTGGAGGTTGCAGGTCGCCGAATGAGTCCAAATAGTAGACGTTATTTGTATTTCTTTTTTTCACATATGCTACCCAGGGAGCCCAGGTCCTTCTGCTACATCTATATTCACAATTCCTCATTATCCTGATTTCCACATATTCTTTGACAATGTATTCCGCATAAACACACCTTGGAATCTCGGAATGTTGAATTTCTTCGTAACGAACTTAAGCAGTTATGTATTTGTAAGCGCCCTGGCCGGCCGAAGTGGCCGTGCAGTTCTGGGCGCTGCAGTCTGGAACCGCGAGACCGCTCCGGTCGCAGGTTCGAATCCTGCCTCGGGCATGGATGTGTGTGATGTCCTTAGGTTAGTTAGGTTTAACTAGTTCTAAGTTCTATGGGACTAATGACCTCAGAAGTTGAGTCCCATAGTGCTCAGAGCCATTTGAACCATTTTAAGCGCCCTGTCTGGTAGGACTGCTAGGGGGCTTTTTTTTATTTATGAAGAGGCCCAGTCCTTTCTTGAATGGTTTCAAGTATAGTCCTTTTCCGATGGCTACTACCTCCATCATGCGGTTATGTCTTCGTGCCTCCTGCAGTTGCTCCTGAGAGTTTTGTGCAATCTTGCTGTCCTGGCAACAGCCGCAACGCCCCCAGCCAGTGAACCACCGCCGAGAGACTGGCTAGGGCAGTAATGAGGAAGGGAATAATTCCACCCGACGTCTTAGGTATTGGTGGAACCATGAGTGGTTTAATCGATCTTCTTTTTCTCATTCCTTTCTGCTTCAGGACGCTTGTAGCTCCACACATCGCTGTTAGGATGCAGTTTTTCATGCACCCTTTGGCTGTCATCTTCGTCCTTAGCGCCCGACGTGCAGCGCTCATAACTTGGCTAAACTTCTTCATGCTCAAACCCAACTTAACTTTACCACGTAAAGTTTTTCAACTGCAAATGCTGCAATGCGTTGATGTTTAGCAGTATCCCTTCTCGCACGTACTGCCTTAGCTTTATCAGCTAAACTTCGATCGCCGGTGTGACGATCTTTATTTGCTGCATATGCGATGTCGTGTTCCACACCGTCTGTTTCGTCGAGCAAATTTATCTTCTTTATCACCACGTGCGAATCTTTTTTGAAGTTTTGTTCCGGGTCCACAGTAGCTATATCCAGGAAGGTGTAATTCGACTGGTAGTTTATCGAGAATACCACCTCTTCCTCTAATGTGTCTCATGTTGTGCTACTGATGTGGCTGTCGTCTGCTTTCACTGTTCTATTCAGACATTCCGCAATACTCAGCTTCAGGTAGGTGAATATCGAGTAGTGACGTAATCCATATCACTCCATCACAGTCTTGAAATATCTACTGTAAAACTCGCCACAGTGATCTGTTTGAAGGTTTTGTGGGCTTCGGTTCGTCCCCATCTGCAGCAATCGCTCAGACACATGCGCGACACCCTTCCCTGTTTTCAAATGGTTCAAATGGCTCTGAGCGCTATGGGACTTAACATCCGTGGACATCAGTCCCCTAGAACTTAGAACTACTTAAACCTAACTAACCTAAGGACATCACACACATCCATGCCCGAGGCAGGATTCGAACCTGCGACCGTAACAGCTTCCCCGTTTTCACCTTCATGGGTAATGCCGAGGCAAATTTTGAATGTGTATCATTGACCATTAAAACTTTTTAATTGAATATTCCTTCATGTCGACGAAATCCACCTGTTGCGATTCTGCCTATTGTTTCATTCATTTTGTAGAGGAACCTCACGCACATTTCTAAGTGCAGTAATGGGAAAACTATGAGTAACACAATCTAATGCTTTCACCGTCGCAAACAAAGTGGTACGTAAAGCTTCTAAATACAATTGGAACACCGCATTCCTATTCGGGCCGAGAGACTGCCATTGTTAGTTTAAACATAATCAACCGGTCGTGCAAGTTTTTAATGATGGAGTTCTGAATCAAGCATTTCCTGATTCCTATCATGTGTCCTATTCTGTGCTTTAGCCTGCCACACCTTCTCCAGATATACAGAGCGATTTATTTTGTCCCGCTCTATACTTGATTCATATTATCGAATGGTAACTGCTCTTGCTGTTTCTTAAGAGAGTCCACAAAAAGTCAGTAACGTGGCGCCAGCGTGATGGCTGCGGGTCCCGTGTTCTTAAACACAAAAGGTCTGTTTGGCGTCCTGTATCACTCCACTTCAGAGATCGTATCTTTGAATGGTTTCGGTCTTGGGGTTTCTCAAAATATCGGCTTCCTGCGGAAGGCGGTGGGCCGCAATACTGCTCTCCCCCACCGTATGCTTGCGGTGCCTCCTCTTGGAGCCAGTTTACTGCACATGTTAAAAACCCAATACAACAGTCTTCCTTCGTGTAGGACAGAAAACAGACGTTGCCACTTTGGCAGAGTTGAGTCTGCACACAATATACTGTTCCTCCTTCCCCTGACGGTGTGTGTCCTTTGACAATGCCTGCAGTCCCTCTCAATGGCTGGACACTGGCTGTCCCCCCTACTCGGCTGGCCTCTGCTCAACCTGTTCCCAGTAAGACTCTCACTTACATTTAGACAGTCCTCCTGAAGAAGAATGTAATGGGGAAATATATTAATTAGCTACGTCAGCCACTGACATTCATTGTAATCATACTTGTATCGTCATTTCTAGCCTGGGGTTAATTTAGATTGGCTGCTTTCACTAATTTATTGTAGTTTAATTATAGTACACGGCAGTTTTGACAAAACGATCACATAACTGGTACGCCAAAAGTTGCAACAGATCCATTAGTTAATTTATCTCTTGTGTGTTGATTTCCCACGTGGATTACAAAAAGTTGCAACACTGATATTTACAAATATTACGTGGTTATAATTAAAGAATAGCTACTGAGGGAGGTCTACGGCAGCGAAACTTGCTACATATGCCAACGTGTTAATGTGGGACCAATTTATCCTGAAAAAAGTAGTTCCAATTTTGGCCACCAGTTGTAATTCTGACGCCTTACAGCATCTCATCGACGTCTCCAGTGCTCTTCTTTTTTCTTGTTTTTTTAGTGTTCAACCCTGAGGTTGGTTTTGCTGCAGAGCACCATTCCTCTCTTCTGTCTGCCTTCCTCTACATTTCCACGTATGTGTTACATCCAATGTCATTCATGATCTGTTGCATGTATGATATCCTTGGTAGCCTCCGCCGATTCCTTCCCTCAGCAGCTCCTTCTGCTATTGTTCCAATCATGTTGTTGTGTCGTAGGATGTGCCCTACGAGTTTGTCTCTTCTTGTTTGGATGTGCCTCCACATAAATCTGGTTTCCTGTACTCTCCTAAGCAGCTGTTCATTTGTTACTTTGTCTCTCCAGCTGATCATTATCCTTCTATAGCACCACATCTCCAGGGGCTCTAGCCGTCTTCTCTCTTCTCTTCCAGTTGTCCATGTTTCACATCCGTATAGGGCCACACTCCAAACGAAAGCTTTTACGATACGTTTTCTTATTTTCAGACTGATGTTCTTGCTGGTACGTTAGTTCCTCCTCCGATTAAATGCAGTTTTGACCTTTTGCATTCCGTTCGCAATTTCTTTCCGGCTTCTACCATCCCTTGTGATTTTGCTTCCCAGGTAAATAAATTCCTCGATCACTTCCAGCTCCTCTTTTCCAATTCTCATTCTCAGGGGTTCATATTCTGCTCCTTTACTGCATACCATCACTTTAGTCTTTTTCTTGTTTATTCTCATTCCATATTGACTGCATAGAATCCTTTCCATTGTTCTGAGGAATTCCTCTAGATCTTCTTTTGTCTCCGTGACTATAGCAATATCATCTGCATAACGTAGCATGTCTTATTTTCTGCCCATTAATTTTTTGATCCCCACCTCATAATGAACAAATTGTAAAAGTGATGCTTAATAATGAATTCAGCATTATGCCTTTCTCACTTGTCTGACCTTTTCTGACCACGTTCCATTCCTAATCCATGACATATGGGAAACATTTCTATAAGTCTTTCTTGTATTAACAGCGCCAGATTTTGACTTGGTGGGCAGAACTGGAACTAATTCTTTTCCAACGTAAATCGCTTCTGCGTGTATATAATAGAATATGTATCATGTTTCGCTGCCATACGATAATTACAGCCAACACTGGAGCTCTGTGGTTAGCTGCATTTTGATTATAGTCACCGAGCACAAGTACATTAACAGCTATTAGACATTCACAATAGATCTCTTATGCATCTGAAACCAATCTTCGTATAGATGTATAAGCGCCAATGTGGTGTCTGCGTCACAGTAAGCCTTATCTTGGCCGCTTCCGAGAATGCCCTCTATGATTGCAACATTTGCTGTAACGCTGAAGCACACTGGGGAGTCTTGGTATAGCCTAAAATGGTGTCGAAGGAATTTCATCAGCTCTGAAAAATATCATACTCTTCTTTGAAATCACAGTACCCTCGGCTCTAAGAGGCGCAACTGTCGAAAACTACCATTACATGAAAGCGGCAACTGCACATACTAGACGTAGTCGTAAAGTCTTAATTATCATCTCGAAAAAATAAAGTTTTTTATTTTTTCAGAACCGCTTCAGCAGGCTTGATAAACATTGCAGTCACCGTGCCAGAGTACCGTAGCACGCCACTACAGGATCCGAAACGAAACGGCGCAGCCCGTTGAGAAAGCAATACGTTTTTTGCATCTGAAGGGGAACAAAGCTGCAACAGTGCATGCTAAGTTGATGGAAGTGTACGTCAACAAGGCAACATGACATACTACAGTTATTACGCGGCGCAAACTCTTTCAGTGTGGTCAAACTAGTCTTAATGACGATGAACTAAGTGAGGAGCCTTTCTTCTGTGAAGAACCGAGAATCGCAGGAGAAGTGGAGGCCCTGATTCTCAAAGACCGGCGTATTACAATAGAAACGATAGCGTAAAAAATGAAAATCAGTCATGGATCAGTTTCAAACATATTGTGCGACATTTATAATATGACAGAGGTCGCTGCCATCTGGATTACGCGATTGCTCACGATCATTCAAAAAGCTCCCCGAACAGAGATAGCAACAGAAATTTTGTAGCTGTGTCAGGCAAATCCAGATTATTTCTTCAGCCGCCTAATCGTCATGGAGAAGAGCTGCGTGTGTGACTATGATATCAAAACAAAGCAGCAAAGCAAGCAGAGGAACCGTGGGGATTCAGCACCACCGGAAAATACGAAGAAAAGAAATGGTTCAAATGGCTCTGAGCACTATGGGACATAACATCTATGGTCATCAGTCCCCTAGAACTTAGAACTACTTAAACCTAACTAACCTAAGGACAGCGCACAACACCCTGTCATCACGAGGCAGAGAAAATCCCTGACCCCGCCGGGAATCGAGCCCGGGAACCCGGGCGCGGGAAGCGAGAACACTACCGCACGACCACGAGCTGCGGACAAATACGAAGACCCTACCATCGCCGGATAAGGACATACTAAACTGTTTTTGGGACTACCATAATGTGAAGCTAACATTTTATCCTCGTAAAGGCGAAACCGTCATTGGAGTAATGGTAGTTTTCCTCCACGGCAATGCACCAACTCATTCTGCACAGGATATAGTCATACATGCTGGTCCTTTCGACTAGCAAAATTTGCCTCAACCCCGTATTCTCCTGACATGGCACCCGGTGCAATCTTTCTTCTCCTCGGATGAAGGAACCATTGCGTAGCCGGCGAATTCAGAAAGATTACGAGGTGATTTTTGAGATAGAATGGTTTCTGACCTCTCAAAATGCAAACTTCTACAACTAGTGTCTCCGCTAATTCATCCATCGTTGGGAAAATGTGTCACAATGAAGGGTGAAGACGCAGGGAAGGAATAACGTCATCATCAATTTTTATGGCCGCAGCTTGAATCTTTCGATGTGATAATTAATAGTTTATGACTAACTCTGGTCCTTTTTCACCTTCTCTCAAATAACAACATTCAACTACGAAGCTGAAAATTTCTGACAAAACTGCCTGTCCTATTACCTGTCTTTTTCTCTCCTCTTGTACTATTAAACATTCACAATAGGTCTCTTTTTTCTGAACATTGTGATGTTCCTGGCTGTGGCCTCTAGTATTTTATCTTGCTAGAATCTGGCCTTGATGCAACTTGATAAACGTGAAGTAGCACATGGTAGAAAAGTGGAGTGAGATACAAGCAGCAGATGGTACAGTGTGTACCATTTCCGTGAGAGAGTCCGCCAGTTGTACTGAACTTGCTTCTGATTGGTCAGCACATTCGGGTGTTAGGCACAAAAACGTCTAACTTCTCTAATTAATTATTTATATACTTTTCATTGTTCAGATGGTTCAAATGGCTCTGAACACTATGGGACTTAACATCTGAGGTCATCAGTCTCCTAGAACTTAGAACTAATTAAACCTAACTAACCTAAGGACATCACACACATCCATGCCCGAGGCAGGATTCAAACCTGCGACTGTAGCGGTCGCGCGGTTCCAGACTGAAGCGTCTAGAACCGCTCGGCCACCCCGGCAGGCTTTTCATTGTATTTTACCCAGTTTTCAGTATGACAATCTCTCATGTTACCCTACGAGTCAACCGTTTTTGTTCATTAAATTTCACTACTTTTGATAAACATAAGAGTAATGATATTACAACCGAAGTGCTTCGGACACCTTTGGGTCGCTTTGGCGTGCCAGAGAGAGGAAGTACTTCGGCTGCTCCAGTCACTCAGTTTCGGGTGTTCTTCAGAGTCGGACGAGTATCTCTGTTTCGGATGGACATGTCGTACTCTACATTGAATGTTGTCAGAAAAGTTACCGTACTATTAAGGAAGCTATGTCGAGTGTGGTAGAAGACAGTGTAAAAAGTGATATTTTAAAATATAAGCAAACATGATACATTGATAAGAGTTGTCGCCCACCGTCATTGTCAGTACTACAGGCTTGCCCTCTGTAGATACAGAGACTAACCTGGGCAAGTGGCAACCCACAAAAAAAGCACAAACACAGGGTCAAGTTCGAGATGAGAGCATAGCAGCCTCCGCCGAAGAAGATCCCACGACCGACGAGCTGTCTTCTGCTCTGGGGACACTACTTTAGAAGACGATAGGTTGCTGGAAATAACGGTTAGGGACTCTTATTCAATCTCTACAGATCTCTCCAGCTTCCAGATCTGACTTCCAACTCGACAACGTATAATTTATAACATGAGTGGATATTACTGAATCTACCCGCAAAATTATATCACTGTTCGACACATAGTCTGGAGGTATGACGTCTATGTTTATGGACCTGAGCCGGAATACGACCCGGACCTATATCGAAAGGACTAAATTTTACCAGGTCGGCGACAGGTTCCAGAGCGCCGCTTCAAAAGATTCTGCCAAGGCGGCTTCTGCGGAAGTCCGTTTTTTTTCGTTTTTTAACGTGGTGGGGGAGGGTCATCTCCTAACTTTTGGCGAGAAAGAGTGGGAAGCACTCTGGTACGTAAAGAAGCAGCTTTGCTAGACCTCTGATGAAAGCTGTCGATATCAGTACTGCACTGCTCAGAGCACACTAGAAAGTCTCTGCTTCCCTCACTGGCAGATTTACAGACGTATATCCACAGATTCATACTTTACAGAGATTATCCAGAGAAACGGAGAGGATATAGAGAGGGTGCTGGTTGACATACAAAATAAATAGTCACATCCTGTGTATTCTGAACAGCCTTCAATCCACATCAGCAGCTTGTGCCATCGACCACTACACAAGGCTATGACCTAGTGTCTGTATTATGCCAATATTTCTGCTAAGCACATCTGCATTACCATGTTTTTTCGTTGATTTGTGAATCACTTCAAAGTCAAATTCACTGATAAGGAAAACAAGGCAAGAGCCATCGCCCAGTTTCCGAGGAACGTCTCTCAGAGGAAGAGGAGTCAAAATAAGGGAACAAATGTGTTGGCTTGTCCATATATACTCGACCATTTATGAAAGAAACGATTACTCGACCATTTCTTAAAGAAACGATGGTGAAAATTTTCGAGGCATTTTCGAGGTACTTTATGCGTCTTTAGTATATGATATCATCACATGAAGTGGTGACACAGCAGTTAGCGTTGCTGTTTCTTAATTTTGTGCCCTATGTTCGAAACCCAATTATTATTTTTATCTTTGTTTTTCATGTATATACCCATATCTGTAGAAGATAACTACACGAATGTTTATCGGTGTATATTGAAATAATGTTGTCACTGTTCATCTATTAATTGTTTGTCACATGAGGGAATTTTTAAAAAAATGAGAAAATATTTTGAAATTGTTTTTGGTGAAATTCCTGTAGTGTATCTTGATTCATAATCAACTCCAAACGCCACCTTTCGGAAAAGTGATCCATTATGCATAATTTGCCATGAAATTATTCTAATGCATGAAATATTCGGCGATGTTAACGACATTTCCTTACCACTTGGGATTCATATGAAGAAATGTCACAGTGGCAAACCTGTCTTCAAGCGATGCTTGTAGTTTTTCGAGTATCTGTTTCAAATGTTTCTATGATTGGCACATCCAAGGTAATTCATGAAATCTTTCTGATGAATAACCATATGAATAAGATATAAGAATTAATATAAGACTTCGTGTGAGAATGAAATATCAGACTATCAGAATTTAAAAATATTGTAACCCCTTAAAATACCATACATACGTATATTATACGATAAATGTATCACACTTATTGTGAAATCCAGTTGCAATTTTATAGTTAATATAACGCCATTCTATCCCCTAATTTGATAAGAAACATTCGTGTAGTTATCTTATGTGGAGGTGTAGATAAATGAAAACAATAAAATATAATAAATAAAAACAATAATTGGGTTTTGAACACAGGGCACAAAATTATGAAGCCGCAACGCTAACCACTGTGCCACCATTTCATGTGAGGATATAGCATGGTAAAAGGCACATAAAATTCCCCAAAAATACCTCAAAAACTTTGACTGTCGTTTTTTCAGCAACAGCCAAGTATCTATGGATAAGACGAGATGTATTCGCTTGTTTTGACTCCTCTTCCAGTGAGCCAAGTTCCTGGGAAATCAGGTGATGACAGATACTGTGTTCTCCTCGTAAGGTTTAATGGCCACCATGTAAGTCTGGTCGATGGATCATTTAAATTTAACTACAAGTTTAATGCCATATTATCTGTCAATACCTTGAACTTCCTACCATACAGATAAAATCAGAAGTATATAGAGCTATATATCGAGCTCAATATCTCCTTCTCAGTGGTAGGGTAATTTTAATCAGCTTTGTCCAATAGCCATGAAGAGTAAGCAGCTGGGTGCTCCTTATAATTCCGTTTTACAATCTGGAAAATCCACAAAACTGTCGCCGTCCTTGGACAAGCATTACAGTCGAACACATTCGAGTGGTTCGAGACATACCTGAAGGCGATCGATGGTAGAGAGTACCAGGAATTGCAGAACAGGTCGGAATTAATTATGGGGGCTGTCAAGAGATCAAGAGATCATCACAAATGAGTTACAGTTCCTTAAAGTGTGTTCCAGATGAGTCCCTCGCCTTTTGACCGAAAATCAGACTTTAGGTGTGACCACCAAGAAGAAATGCAGATGATAAACGGGCATTCATTGGACAAATATATTATACTAGATCTCACGTGTGATTACATTTTCACGCAATTTGGGTGCATAGATCCTGAGAAATCAGTACCCAGAACCACCACCTCTGGCCATAATAACGTCCTTGATGCGCCTGGGCATTGAGTGAAACAGAGCTTGGATGGCGTGTACAGGTACAGCTGCCCATGCAGCTTCAACACGATACCACAGTTCATCGAGAGTAGTGACTGACGTATTGTGACGAGCCAGTTGCTCTGTCACCATTGACCAGACGCTTTCCATTGGCGAGAGATCTGGAGAATGTGCTGGCCAGGGCAGCAGTCGAACATTTTCTGTATCCATAAAGTCCCGTACAGCACCTGCAACATGCGGTGGTGCATTATCCTGCTGAAATGTAGGGATTCGCAGGGATCGAATGAAGGGTAGAGCCACGGGTCGTAACACATCTGAAATGTAACGTCCACTGTTCAAAGTGCCGACAATGCGAACAGGAGGTGACCGAGACATGTAACCATTGGCACCCCACAACATCACGCCAGGTGATATGCCACTATGGCGATGACGAATACACGCTTCCAATGTACGTTCACCGCGATATCGCCAAACACGGATGCGACCATCATGATGCTGTAAACAGAACCTGGATTCACCCCAAAAAATGACGTTTTGCCATTCGTGCACCATTGTTCGTCGTTGAGTACACCATCGCAGGAGCTATTGTCTGTGATGCAGCGTCAAGCGTAACCGCAGCCATGGTCTCCGAGGTGATAGTCCATGCTGCTGCAAACGTCGTCGAACTGTTCGTGCAGATGGTTGTTGTCTTGCAAACGTCCTCATCTGTTGACTCAGGGATCGAGACGTGACTGCGCGATCCGTTACAGCCATGCAGGTAAGATGCCTGTCATCTCGACATCTCGACTGCTAGTGATACGAGGCCGTTGGAATCCACGGCGTTCCGTATTACCCTCTTGAACCCACCGATTCCATTTTCTGCTAACAGTCATTGGTTCTCGACCAACGCGAGCAGCAATGTCGCGATACGATAAACCGCAATCGCGATAGGCTACAATCCGACCTTTATCAAAGTCGGAAACGTGAGGCATCACAACAACGTTTCACCAGGCAACGCCGGTCAACTGCTGTTTGTGTATGAGAAATCGGTTGGAAACTTTCCTCATGTCAGCACGTTGTAGGTGTTGCCACAGGCGCCAACCTTGTCTGAATGCTCTGAAAAGCTAACCATTTGCATATCACAGCGTCATCTTCCTGTCGGTTAAATTTTGCATCTGTAGCACGTCATCTTCGTGGTGTAGCAATTTTAATGGCCATTAGTGGTATTAACTCTTATACTAATTCAGTACCTGAGGATCTGTCTGTTCAAAATATGAAAACGGCTACAAATATTTTAAAATGAAAAGGTAGTACTCGAAACTGATAAAATTTTCTTTCCGACAGGAATGCTGTATAAGGTATACAGTCTTCATGTAAGTGCACCTTTAAATCCGTGGAGCTCAAACTATAACCATAATTCCTCTATGCTTATACATTTCTTGAGTACTGGATGATCAGTACTTCTTAAAGTTGCCTTCGAAATCATTTCAAGAATTCCATTCGGAATGAGCTGTTCTCCATGCAGCAACATCCCCTTCTAAGTAGCTCAGGGCAAAATCAATCCCCTTGCAGTCGTCTCACCACTTCGGTAACAACTTCAAAAATACTTTTAAAAAGTACATATGAACTTGAGTACTGTTCATCAACCAGGGGCACCTACCAGGTAAGACTGATAGAAGAGATAGAGAGGCCACAACGAAGAGCGGCGCGTTTCATCACGGGATCGCTTAGACCGCGTAAGGACGTTATAGAGATACTCAACAAACTCTAGTTTCAGACGCTGCTAGAGAGGCCCCGTGCATCACGGAGAGGTTTAGTACTGAAACTGCGAGAGAGTATTTTCCGGGAAGAGACGGACAACTTATTACTTCCTCCCACATACATCTCGCGAAATTACCACAACGAGAAAATTCGAGAGGCTGGAGCTAATACAGAGGCATACCGACAACCATTCTTCCCACACGCTATTCACGAACGGAACAGGGAAGGGATGATCAGGTAATGGTAGCAGAAGTACCCTTCGCCACACACCTTCATGTGGCTTATGGTGTACTCGTGTAGATGTAGATATAGGCAAGGCTATGTTACTGCATGAACGGAAAAGACGTGAGTCCTCATTAAAACCCAACTGCAGCAGACTTCTTTTCCCCAATCAGAGCTTTTTTTTTTTTTTTTTTTTTTTTTTACTCATTTTGTTCGTTGCATCTGCTCGTGGCGGACGTCGTAAGACATCCGTTTTAAGTTCGTTGTTGATCAATTAACTCAGTTTTTTTATTACAGAGGGCAGCTAACCCTCTGACCGAACACGCTGAGCTACCGTGCCGGCTATTTTTTTAAAATTAAGCTTTTCATTCGAGGGAAGACTTGAACCAAGGACCTCACGGCTTTTTTTTCCGCTTTAGTCCGTTGTATCTGCTTGGAGCGGACGTCGTAAGACATCCATTTAAGTTCGTTGTTGATCTGTTAACTCAGTTTTTTTATTACAGAGGGCACGTTACCCTCTGACCGAACACGCTGAGCTACCGTGCCGGCTGAGCTTAGGAAGCACCTCTAATTACTGCGTCATCGACGGGGCTTACACTGATCTTCCTTCCTTCCTTCTACCGTTGTAACATTGAGATAATTACTTTCTTTTGATGTTTATCCATGTCACAACAAAGGAAGGACAGAAGATTAAGGTTTAGCGACCCGTCGAAGACGAGGTCCTTAGACGAGGAGCACTAGCACGGACTATGGAACTTATAGGGAAGGATATCGGTCGTGTCCTTTCAAAGGAACCATCTCGACCTTCGCTTTAAGGAATCACGGAAAAAGTATATCTGAATGGCCAGATGGGAATTCGGACCGCCGTCAATTCGGATGTAGGTTCATGTCTTACAACTGAGCCACCTTGCCCGGTATGTGCCTAGATAAAAGTAAATTATATGCTGGTAAGTAAACAGCAACTGAATGATAAATTATTGCAGGTAACAGCTATTTTTCATTTTCGCTCAAACCCATGTATTTTCTGTGTATTTATTATAATGTTTATTTCTAGTCATTGTAAGTAAAATAAAATTTTATGGTCGCAGGTTCGAATCCTGCCTCAAGCATGGATGTGTGTGATGTCCTTAGGTTAGTTAGGTTTAAGTAGTTCTAAGTTCTAGGGGACTGATGACCTCAGCAGTTAAGTCCCATAATGCTCAGAGCCATTTGAACCATTTTTCTTTTAATTTTATTGAGATTGTTATCATCTAAGAAGCCTGTCGCTGAGCATCTAATGACTGTGAAGAATGTAAATGCTCTTGACACAGGTCTCTTCGTTTCCAATGGATCCGTCAAGAGAATGGCGTTGTGGCGCAATGCTGTGAACACAGTCAGTAACAATATTAACAATATTGACTAGATAACGCGTTCCCTGAGAGCCCTAAATCAGTCTGTAAACACTGTAGCTGCCAAGACAAATCGATTAAATTTCGTTTACAAAATGGACTGAGATAATAAGTTAGCTACAGTCAAGTAACAAGGAAATTTGTTACTGGAGAGCATCCACTGTAATATCAAGAGATAGCTAAGTGACGACATACGGATGTTTCCATTCAAACTAATTCTCAGCAAGATACAGAAGATCGACACTGAAAGGCAGACTACAACAGTAACAGGTGTCGCAGCAAATACCTGTGCACCCGAATACCTTGCAAAACAAACGATCGCCAAGCAGACGGAGAATTATCAGCCACCTAAACGAAGCAGCTGTCAGCGTCAGAATTGCGTATCCAGTCAATGTCTCCAGACTTTGAAGTGAGGTCGACACCCGGAGTGAGAGCGAAACTGAGGCTGGAATCGGGACACGGGATAGCTGACGAGTATTCTTGTTTTAACTGACACTGAGTGATCACCACTAAGTGTTTTTTGAAGTGAACGTCGGAGATGAAATCCACTAACCTCGGATACCATTGGACAATTCTGCCGATGGTAGCTTCAACAAGCCAGCTATTGCACCCTAAATGGTGAACGAATGTGTCAGTACTACCAACAGAGACGTCCAATTGAGGAGCGGTCATCTCGAATGGGAGTACCTGCGTGTTCCAGTGTTAACAGGAGTCACATCTGGGTGCGGCCGGCCGGCACGCGGTGAATCGGACAGGTTTGCGCGACTTTGTTGCGATGATGATAGACGCTTCGTCCAACCACTCAACGTGGTTTTGTTCACTGCCAGGTCTTCTGAGACATTCTGAAAGCGCCAGTGAATATCTACGGCCGGCCGCGGTGGTCTAGCGGTTCTAGGCGCGCAGTCCGAAACCGCGCGACTGCTACGGTCGCAGGTTCGAATCCTGCCTCGGGCATGGATGTGTGTGATGTCCTTAGGTTAGTTAGGTTTAAGTAGTTCTAAGTTCTAAGGGACTGATGACCAAAGTAGTAAAGTCCCATAGTGCTCAGAGCCATTTGAACCATTTGAATATCTACGATGCTCTGGTTTTCCGCACAAGAAACTCCATCACACCAGTTGCTTGGACCGCACTTCCATTACAGACGCCATTCTGACACGGGTCTCAGCAGAAAACGGTGTTGTGTCCCACTGATGCCTAGTCCACAAAGAGTGGCTTCGTGCCCATGAAACTATAGGGACTGACGCGTAAATATTCAAGGATGTCCCGTAACAAATTCCGCATTTTTTAACCAAATCTGCCGAGAAAAAAAAGTGTTACATTACTTATTGAACACCCCTCGTAAATCAGGTGAGAAAATTCCCTTTCACCTCTTGAGATTCCATAGGAACACTTAACAGAAGGACCCCAAATGCCCAATCTTATTCTTATTAAAATGTTGCTAATCTACCGCATCACGATGTATAAACATAAACTCACAGCAATATCTGTAGTATACAGAAGCAGTTTGTAAAAATAGTTTTTTTTCCTTTATTGTATTTCAATTCCCCATCGGGGCGGGCTGGCAGCAGCATATGCGCTGCTCTTCAGTAGAAAGACATAGAACAAACAATAGAAGACATTTAAAAACATACAAAGGAGAAAAGATGGTGAACATACATATAAAAAAGGGGGAATCATGGAAGGCAATAGACAAAAAAGGGGCACCTGTAAAATGGAGATAAAAACCGTAAAAAGTAGCGCACACAAAAAACCACACACTGGGACAATTAAAAGAACACAAGGCACAGTATGACCGGAGCATAAGAGTATCGACGGATGGCGTAGCACATAACAAACACTGACAGTGAACCTCAAGGCAGCACACAATTAAAATCACGCCTCTTGACGCACAGGAGATACAGCACTAAACACAACACTGACGTGGCACGCTGACGATGATCAAAACGGAGGATCTGCCAGGCGCAAGGAGATGAGGGAGACCGGAAAAGGGGAGGGAGGGAGGGAGGGAGTAAAAATAGCTTCTTGCCACTAATATACTTATTGAATCATTCATCATCAACAAGAGTTTCATTTCATTTTGTGATCTACAGCACATGTATAAGTGAAGGAATAAAATGGAAGATACAGGAGAAAAAGAGAAAAGGAGATTCCCCAACAGCAGTTGGTCTTTAGTGTAACTATTATTTTGTAAAAAGCTATGTGCTGTGAGGTTTATTGAGTTTGTACTATCATCCACTCGTTACTGCGAGCAGCATTTCCGGCTTGCACGGTGGTCTCGTGACTAAGTTAAGCGGCGTTCAAATTCATTGTAGTGTGCTGCCATCTGGCGATATACGCGCAGAAAGTAGTCGCGGAAAATTCTTCGCAGACAGGCACGACATCTTGCTATCAACGCCTCTCATTTTACTGACGCTCAGCAGAATTATATTGCGACAGACATGGAGAAAATTGTGTAAAGTTGTTGCGAAATGTTGTGTAACTCTACGGAATGTAAATTACGGAAGGAGCAGCAGGAGGCCAAAGTGTGTGCTACAAAAAAGAGCGAGCAAACTTTTCACTTGCCAGAATAAGTATTCTGTTTTCGATATGGTTAAATGTGCTAAACAAGTCGTTTCGTTCGTCCATCAGACAGGGCAACAGGTAACGGCCGTGTGATTTACAACGAGTTCGTCAACTTCCGTCACATAGTGAACAAAATACAGTGGTCAAAATGAATGTTGAATTTTGCTGAAACTTTCATATTGAACGTTGCAATCCAGTAATATGTTTTGATGTCAATACAGGAACTTGTTTGTAATGTAATTCTGGCGGAAACAGTCCATGTTTCTACCGTGATGGTCAGCATGTGTAGTATATGGCAACAGTGTCACGTGTAAACGATGCAGTACTTGTGTCGTATGTCATTATGAGAGTTGCATTGCCGCAGGATGCTTACATGTTACAGGATTTAAGTGAGCCTCTTTCTTCTGTAGAGAAAATATGGAGGACGGAAGTATTCCCACATTCGTCAGAAACTGTTTTGATTTCAAGAGTGTTGACACTGATAAATTTTGCTCAGAGATGCACTTAGAAGCGTGTACAACAGAAGTAATATTTCACAATAAGTCCTTTACAATAGCGGTATGCATAGTGCACCTTCAGGAAACTTCAACCTCTTCATAAAGAAACAGGAAGCTCTGTTGTCCCATTTCACAGTAGAAAATTTGGAAATATTGGTGCTGGCGGTCTTAATGTGGATTTATTGAAAAGCTCTGTCAGGGATCAATTATTGCCATCACTAACACTGTCATTCAATTTAATTCCTACTGTGAACTTTGCAAGTAGGGTATGTAAATGCGCTGAGACTGATATTGATAATATCACTGTAGATAAATCTAACGAAAAAAAAAGTCATATCTCAAAATAAATAGGTTACCTGGCCATGACACGTAGCCCCTTATGTTAAATGTCGAAATTTGTCAGGATATAAAATCTATTACATCTGAGTACAAGAGAGTGACAAATCAGTAATAAATTTAGAAATTTTAGTAGACTGCTCAAAGACATGAACTGGGTATACGTTCACAATACTTCTGACTCTAATCGAAAATACAAAGTATTCATTAATAAAGTTACTTCCTCATTTGAAAACCGTTTTCTTCTAAAGGTAGCTCAACTCTAAAAGATGTCTAAAAATAAACCATGTTTTATACAAGGGCTAAAGGTACCATGTGAGACAAAGAGGAAACTGTATCTACTATCTAGGAACAGCTCTGATGTCAGCATAGTAATGCATTACAAAGAATACTGAAAGATACTGAAGCAAGTAATCCAGAAATCTAAGCAGCTTTTTTATGGAAAAAGATAATTACATCACGCAACAAAATAAATAAAATATGGGATATAGTGAAGACAGCGATAAATGGGGCCAGAAAGGAAGAGGAACAGATAGCTCTAAAAATAAATGAGACACTGATAACAAGTGCACGTAGTGTGCAAACCTCTTAAACAAGTACTTTGCTTTTACACTGAAGAGCCAAAGAAACTGGTACACCTGCCTAATATCGTGTAGGGCCCCCACGAGCACGCAGAAGTCCCACAACACGACGCGGTATGCACTCGACTAATGTCTGAAGTAGTGCTGGAGGGAACTGACATCATGAATCCTGCAGGGCTGTCCATAAATCCGTAACAGTAGGAGGGGGTGGAGATCTCTCCTGAAAAGCACGTTGCAAGATATTCCAAATATACTCAAGAATATTGATGTCTGAGGGATTTGGTGGCCAGTGGAAGTGTTTAACCTCAGAAGAGTGTTCCAGGGGCCACTCTGTAGCAATTCTGGACGCGTGGGGTGTCGCCTTGTCCTGCTGGAATGGGCCAAATCCGTCCGAATGCACGATGTACATGAATGGTTGCAGGTGATCAGACAGGATACTTACGCGCGTTTCACCTATCAGTGTCGTATTTAGAAGTATCAGGGGTCCCATATCACTCCAACTGCGCACGCCCCACACCATTACACAGCCTCCACCAGCTTGAACAATTACCCGCTGACATGCAGAGCCATGGATTCATGAGTTTGTCTCCATACCCCTACACGTCCATCCGCTCGATACAATTTGAAACGAGACTCGTCCGACCAGGCAACATGTTTCCAGTCATCAACAGTCCAGTATCGGTGTTTACGGGCCCAGGCGAGGCGTAAAGCTTTGTGTTGTGCAGTCATCAAGGGTACACAAGTTTCCCTTCGGCTCCGAAAGCCCACATCGATGATGCTTCGTTGAATGGTTCGCTCGCTGACACTTGTTTATGTCCCAGCACTGAAATCTGCAGCAATTTGCGGAAAGGTTGAACGACTCTTTTCAGTCGTCATTGGTCCCGTTTTTGTAGGATATTTTTCCGGCCACAGCGATGTCAGAGATTTGATGTTTTACCGGATTCCTGACGTTCACGGTACACTCGTGAAATGGTCATATGGGAAAATCCCCATTTCATCGCCACCTTGGAGATGTTGTGTCCCATCACTTATGCGACGTCTATAACACCACGTTCAAACCCATTTAAAACTTGATAACCTGCCATTGTAACAGTAGTAACCGAACTAACAACTACGCTAGACACTTTTTGTCCTATATAGGAGCTGCCGACAGCAGCGCCGTTTTCTGCCTGTTTACATATATCTGTGTTTGAATACGCATGTCTATACCAGTTTCTTTGGTGCTTCAGTGTCTTCCGGACAGCCTGGGGTTATCAATCTCAGTAAACAGTGCATTGGAATATCGGAGACCAGTCTCTATAAATAACTTCAGTAAAATGGAAGTGACACACACTTCTCCCAAAGAAGTAGCATCCATCATAAAATCCTTAAAATCAAAGTATTCTAGTGGTTATGATAACATATCAACGAAGTTAATCAAAGAGTGTTCATGTGAGTTGAGTTATATCTTAAGTTATATGTGTAATCAATTTGTTATTAGCGGAATATTTCCAGACTGGCTAAAATATGTTGAGGTTAAAGGGAGATAAAGAGATACCGTAAACCATCGACCAATTTCACTTTTGCGGGATTTTCCAAACGTATTTGAAAAGGTTATGTTCAAGCTCCTTCTTAAGTATCTGACTGCAAATAACATATTGTCCAAGTCACAGTTTGTATTCCTTAAGTGTTCCGATATAGGAAAGGTTATTTATACATACAGTGAGAGTGTACTTAATTCATTAAATAACAAATTAGAAGCCACTGACATTTTATGTGATCTGTCAAAAGCTCTTAACTGTGTGAGTCACTGCATTCTCTTGAGTAAATTAGAATATTATGGTGTCACTGGTAGTGCTGCAAAACGGTTCGAGTCTTAGCTAAGTAACAAGAAACAAAGGGTGTCGTTGCGATGTCACTGTGGAATAAGCAATCAGTCTTCATCTGTTGGGAATTAATTACATGTGGTGTTCCTCAATGTTCCATCTTGGGTCCGTTGCTTTTTCTTGTGTAGATTAATGACCTCTCATCTGTTACATTACCAAATGCAAAGTTCTTTTTTTTCCAGATGATACAAATATTGCAATAAATAGCAAGTAAAGTACCGATTTAGAAATGGCTGCTAATAAAATATTCACTGACATTAATAAATGGTTTAAAGCTAATTCACTGTCATTAAACTTTCAAAAGACCGACTATATGCAGTTCAGAATCTGTAAGATATTTCCTGCCAGCATCTGTATAACATTTGAAGACTGCCGACGGAAGAGGTTGACAGTGTTATGTTTCTAGGATTACAACTCGATAATAAATTCAGTTTGGAAGAGCATACCTCAGAATTGCAGAAGCATGCAAACAAGTCTGTATTTGCAATGCGAATGATGTCAGATGCAGGATATATAAATATAAATAAACTTACATACGTTGCTTACTTCAATTCTGTTATGTCATATGGGATCATATTCTGGAGTAAAGTTTTTAGAATGCTAAAGTGTGTAATAAGACTCATTTGTGGTACAAATTCAAGAACATCATATAGAAATCTGTTCTAGCAACTGGATATTCCTTAATGAAATTTGTTCCAAATAACATGTCTCTATTTTCACCCAATAGCTCAGTATATAGTATCAATACTAGGAATAAGAACAGAAAGACCTAAAATAACTTACCTTGGTCCAAAAAGGGGTCTAGTATTTAAGAACACACATTTCCAATAAATTGCCAGCAACAATTAAAAGCTTGGTTTCAGATAAAGCACAGTTTAAACAGAGTTTGAAAGGCTCTTGGTAGGTAACTCCTTCTACTCAATAGATGAATATCTTAACAGGGGCTATTATACCAACTTAAGTAAAACTGTCTGTTAGATTTTAGTTTTGACAGCGCTGGGTCGCAACAGTCAAGATTAGGTATTTTGTGTATGATAAATTTATTAAAGGGCATAACTATGTTTCATTCTGGCAGTGTGTTAATTCTGGAAATAATGCTCCACACCCACGAGAATCAACTCATTTGTGGGTCTATGAACGAAAACTGAATTTGGTCTAATCTAATCTTATTTATAACGTGCGGTCGGAGGCTCCGTATAGTCAGTCTAATGGAGCACGGAATGAGACAGGTGGACATCGCAACGAATGTCACTGTGAGTCCTACTAATGTCTTTAGCATCTGGAACAAGTTAGTAGCTACAGGATCTCTGGTGTCAACATTAGACACCACTCTAGAGGTTGCGATAATCGATAGCGGTCCAGCACTTACAACCTCTCTGGACTCGAAGGCGCTTGCAGCGCCGCCGCATGGTATGGACAGAGACTTGCAGATCGAACCGGCCGAGTCAGCTACAGGTCGTGAGCGAAGTCAGATTGGAATAGCCATCAGCTCGCTAGGTTCGCAGCCTCTAGTTCGCACATGTATTCGGCACGTAATACTATAATTGTGTTATCTTGCTTGTTGTATAATCCTGTTAATGTTTTTTAATGAGTCATTTGTATTAAAGAAAGATAGTTGTTATTATGTTCCTGGAGTGCAGTAGCAGGACAAAGTTAAGTAAAAGTTGTTTACTAAAGTATTCCAGTACTAATTATTATAGAATGTTCCAGATCCCTACAACCACCCCACTCGCGCTAGCCTCTACCATCCCACTGCAAATCCCAGGGGTACCGATCGAAAGCATCCTGCATTTGTGTGAGGTCATGACATGCTGCCATCGACCTTCACATCAGTATCAGTTTACGATCGTCACAGAAGTGGCCGTAGAAGGAAAACAACAAGTCTGCATGGCCGATATCAGTGTATAGCAGCAAGCAGATCGCTCAACACAGTGCTGCACGTCTACAATGGCAGCTGTCCGCCTCGGTGACTCCGCGGTCAGCGCAGCACATCCTTAACCGAAGGGGCCCAGGTTCGATTCCCGGCCAGATCGGATATTTTCTCCTCTCGCGGAATGAAAGCTGTGTTGTCCTCATAATTGACATTCAGCTATTGAGATGGCTGTATGGGCACGTCACAAAAGCCAATAAAAAATACGGTGGCAGTTCCAAACAGCTACAGGAGTGAAGGTGCCAACACACGTGATACGAAATAGGCTCCATGAGCAGGGATAACGTATCAGAAGACCTCTCAAGACTCCTCCTCTAAACCGCGTTCGGAGAGAGGTTTTTGTCTCATGGACACGAATCCTCTCTTTGTACATCAGGCACAGTGGGAGACAACGCTCTTTTCTGATGTGACCCGTATCAGTTTCCAGGATGAAAATACTGACATTTGTGTGTGGAGGCAATGAGGATAACGTTTACACACTAACTCTATTGTAGACCGCCACCCTTATCAAGGAGGTTCATCCACATTTTGAGGTGGAATAATGTATGGCTGCAGGTTACTTCCCGAGCCAATACATCGTAGGATGACTGGTGTGAAGTATCGGAACGACATCCTTTTACGCGTTATGGCTCCATTTGGTTGCCATGCCAGAGGAAGATTCAGGCTGATGGACGACAATTCACGACCCCATCGTCATAATCTTGTGAATACCTTCCTAGTGGAGCACAGAAGCTCTCGAATGGAATGGCCTCCATAATCTCCGGATCTCAGCAGCATTAATAATGCATGGGCTATACTAAAACGAGCGGTTTCCGATCGTCCTGTCCCAGCAGAGATCTTACTGGGCATCATAGAGGCTGTTGTGGACGATTGGAAAAATATCCCACAGGAGTATGCCTAACCGCATTCAGAAGTATCTCCAATTACGAGGAAGACCAGTTGGTTCATAAGCAGTGTGTTATGCGAGATGACAGTGAGACGAATCTGTGGTGTTTGCAGTGGAATATTTTGTAAAGTTTTGTTTTTCTTTTTTTTCTTTGTGTTTATCAAATGTAAATGTGTTTATCTTCTTCATTTTTATTTTCTTATGACTGTACCAGACAGAACAAGCTCAGTTTTCTTTCCTGTTACGCCTAGTATTGACAATAAAGCAATATGCAATATTTACTTTGACCACTGTAATACACACATCAAAAAAACGTTTTGCATCACCCCAGTTCTCAGAACTCCTGAAGATAGACGTTGACTGTGGATATTGTATCACAGACACAGTCCCTTCGACTGTTTAGAGACGTCAGTAAACCCGCCCAAAGATGTAAACTACCATGCATGAGCAGCGCCTATTAGACGGAGGTGGTTCGACAGCCGATCAGTTCCAGTCATTTCACCAGGAAGGAGGTACACGGCTCGTGTCGTCTGTAGTTCAACCATGCCTAGACGGTCAACACTGCGGTTCGATCACGTCCGCATTGTTGCTTTGTGCCAGGAAGTGCTCTCAACAAGGAAAGTGTCCAGTCATCTAGGAGCAAACCAAAGCAATGTTGTTCGGACATGGAGGAGATGCTGAGAGACAGGAAATGTCCATGACATGCCTCGCTCAGGACGACCAATGGCTACTTACTGCAGTGGATGGCCAATACCTACGGATTATGGCTCGGAGGAACCCTGACTGTGACGCCACCATGTTTAAAAATGCTTTTCCTGCAGCCACAGGACGTCGTATTACGACTCAAACTGTGCGCAGTAGGCTGCATGATGTGAAACTTCACTCGCGACGTCCACGGCGAGGTCCATCGCCGACCGTTGTGGCCGAGCGGTTCTAGGCACTTCAGTTTGGAATCGCGCGACCGCTACGGTCGCAGGATCGAATCCTGCCTCGGGCATGGATGTGTGTGATGTCCTTAGGTTAGTTAGGTTTAAGTAGTTCTGAGTTCTAGGGGACTGATGACCTTAGATGTTAAGTCCCGTAGTGCTCAGGGCCATTTGAAGCATTTCGAGGTCCATCTTTGCAACCCCGACACCATGCAGCGCGGTACAGATGGGCCCAACAACATGCCGAATGGACCACTAGGGTTGGCATCACGTTCTCTTCATCAATGAGTGTCGCACATGCCTTCAACCATATAGTCGTCGTAGACGTGTTTGGAGGCAATCCCGTCAGGCTGAACGTCTTAGACACAATGTCCAACGAGTGCAGCAAGGTGGAGGTTCCCTGCTGTTTTGGAGTGGCATTATGTGGGGCCGACGTACGCCGCTGGTGGTCATGGAAGGCGCCGTAACGGCTGTACGATACGTGAATGCCATCCTCCGACCGATAGTGCAACCATATCAGCAGCTTATTGGCGAGGCATTCGTCTTCATGGACGGACCCCGTCGTGCACATCTTGTGAATGACTTCCTTCAGGATAACGATATCGCTCGACTAGAGTGGCCAGCATGTTCTCCGGACATGAACGCTATCGAACATGCCTGGAATAGATTGAAAACGGCTGTTTATGGACGACATGACCCACCAACCACTCTGAGGGATCTACGCCGAATCGCCGTTGAGGAGTGGGATAATCTGGACTAACAGTGCCTTGATGAACTTGTGGATAGTATGCCACGACAAATACAAGCATGCATCAATGCAAGAGGACGTGCTACGGGTTATTAGAGGTACCGGTGTGCACAGAAATCTGGACCACCACCTCTGAAGATCTGGTACAACATGAAATGTGTGGTTTTCATGAGCAATAAAAATGATGGAAATGATGTTTATGTTGACCTCTGTCACAGTTTTCTGTACAGGTTACGGATCTATCTGAACCGAGGTGATGCAAAACTTTTTTTTTATGTGTGTAGATTAAGAAATATTGAATCAATTTCGTTCCCGTATTCAGAATTTCCTACCAGGGAGAACTCAATACGTCTTTATTAACGGTGCAAAATCGTCGTATGTACCACGATGCAGACTGGCAAGCAACATAGCCCGACGAAACTTGGACCGTGCATAGAAACAACTCCTACAGTATAATACAGAAAATAAACGAAAGAAATACGCAATGAGACGAACAGAAATGACACTTTTATACGAAGACAAGAATTACACTGAAGTCACCGCGATTAATGACGGTTTTCTGGACATTGCAAAAGGTGGGACATGGTTCTTAATAGGGTGTTTCATCACCACGGACAGCAAGCAAAGGGTGTTATTAGGAAAGAGACATGTATCAAGCTATCAGGCATCATCCAACTGGGAACTAATGACATGTGGGGTCCCACAAGGTTCCATTTTAGAGCCCTTACTTTTTCTTGTGCATATCAATGACCTTTCATCAGTAACATTACCAGAAGCCAAGTTCGCTTTGTTTGCCGATGATACAAACATTGCAATAAATAGCAAATCAAGTGTAGTCTTAGAAAGGTCAGCAAATAAAATATTTGTGGACATTAATCACTGGTTCCTAGCCAATTCTTTGTCACTAAATTTTGAAAAAAACACACTACATGCAGTTCAGAACTTTTAAGGGGTGTCCCACGAGTATACGTCTAACACACGATGACAAGCAGATAGAAGAAGTGGACAGTGTTAAATTCTTGAGATTACAGCTTGATAATAAATTCAACTGGGAGGAGCACACCACAGAACTGCTGAAGAGTCTTAACAAATCTCTATTTGCAAAGCGAATTGTGTCAGACATAGGGGATATAAAAATGAAAAAACTAGCATACTATGCTTACTTTCATTCCATAATGTCATATGGGCTTATTTTTTGGGGCAATTTATCAAGCCAAGCTAAAGTTTTCCGGCCACAAAAACGTGCAGTAAGAGTTATATGTGGTGTGAACTCAAGAACATCTTGCAGAAGCCTGTTAAGGGAACTAGGGATACTAACTACTGCTTCCCAATATATTTATTCCTTAATGAAATTTGTAATTAAAAATATATCACTTTTTCAACCAACAGCCCAATTCATGGGATCAATACTAGAAATAAAAATAATCTTCACAAGGATTTAAAGTCACTTAATCTTGTACAAAAAGGTGTGCATTATTCAGGAACACACATATTCAATAACTTGCCAGCAGCCATAAAAAGCTTAATAACCAATTAAATTCAGTTTAAGAGAAGCCTAAAGGATTTATTGGTGACCAACTCCTTCTACTCCATTGGTGAATTTCTCAGTAGAACCAACTGATTTATGTGTCTCTATATAAATAAGCACAATATAACTTCTGCACAATTTCAGTGCAGTAATGTGTTCATTGTAAATAAGTATTTAGTAGTTGTATTACACGTTTATTACCTTATAAATAAATAAAAAACTTTATTTTAAATTCAGTGCATTAGTATTTGTAAAATGATTCTTTCATATAGCGTTCATTAAAAAATGACGACCATGCCACTTGGGACCTGTGGAATGGTTGTTGTTGTTGTGGTCTTCAGTCCTGAGACTGGTTTGATGCAGCTCTCCATGCTACTCTATCACGTGCAAGCTTCTTCATCTCCCAGTACCTACTGCAACCTACATCCTTCTGAATCTGTTTAGTGTATTCATCTCTTGGTCTCCCTCTACGATTTTTACCCTCCACGCTGCCTTCCAGTACTATATTGGTGATCACTTGATGCCTCAGAACATGTCCTACCAACCGATCCCTTCTTCTAGTCAAGTTGTGCCACAAACTCCTCTTCTCCCCAATTCTATTCAATACCTCCTCATTAGTTATGTGATCTACCCATCTAATCTTCAGCATTCTTCTGTAGCATCACATTTCGAAAGCTTCTATTCTCTTCCTGTCTAAACTATTTATCGTCCACGTTTCACTTCCATACATGGCTACACTCCATACAAATGCTTTCAGAAACGACTTCCTGACACTTAAATCAATACTCGATGTTAACAAATTTCTCTTCTTCAGAAACGCTTTCCTTGAATTGCCAGTCGACATTTTATATCCTCTCTACATCGACCATCGTCAGTTATTTTGCTCCCAAAGTAGCAAAACACCTTTACTACTTTAAGTGTCTCATTTCCTAATCTAATTCCCTCAGCATCACCCGACTTAATTCGACTACATTCCATTATACTTGTTTTGTTTTTGTTGATGTTCATCTTACACCCTCCTTTCAAGACACTGTCCATTCCGTTCAACTGCTCTTCCAAGTCCTTTGCTGTCTCTGACAGAACTACAATGTCATCGGCGAACCTCAAAGTTTTTATTTCTTCTCCATGAATTTTAATACCTACTCCGAACTTTCCTTTTGTTTCCTTTACTGCTTGCTCAGTATACAGATTGAATAGCATCGGGGAGAGGCTACAACCCTGTCTCACTCCGTTCCCAACCACTGCTTCCCTTTCGTGCCCCTCGACTCTTATAACTGCCATCTGCCTTTTGTACAAATTGTAAATAGCCTTTCGCTCCCTGTATTTTACCCCTGCCACCTTCAGAATTTGCTCCGCCACTTGGGCTGTTCGATGCAGTCACGCATTATCATCCATAAAAATAAAGTCAGGCCGGATGCTCACCTGGAAAGACGCCCGTGGGGAAAGGATACAGTGTCACAATAACACTGACCAGTGGGTATACCGTGTTCGAAGATTTGAAGGGATCAAGGTCTACAATGGAATGAGATTTTCACTCTGCAGCGGAGTGTGCGCTCATATGAAACTTCCTGGCAGATTAAAACTGAGTGCCGGACCGAGACTCGAACTGGGGACCTTTGCCTTTCGCGGGCAGGTGCTCTGCCAACTGAGCTACCCAAGCACGACTCACAACCCGTCCCCACAGCTTTACTTCTGCCAGTATCTCGTCTCCTACCTTCCAAACTTTACAGAAGCTCTCCTGCGGTTCGGGGTGTGAGTCGTGCTTGGGTAGCTCAGTTGGTAGAGCACTTGCTCGCGAAAGGCAAAGGTCCCGAGTTCGAGTCTCGGTCCGGCACACAGTTTTAATCTGCCAGGAAGTTTCAAGGTCTACAATGATTCTTGGTGCATTACGTGTCGCCACCTCACGCCACATGGGGTGCGTCGAGCCGCTTATGAGACGTCGAGATTTCATCAAACTAGCAGGGTCTACTAAAAAGATGTGCTGTATAAAGTCTACCCCATAAGATGATAACGTGATTTTCTACATGAAAATTTTAAGTATGAGTACCTCTAACCAGAGGAAGATGTTTTGAAAGTGAATCAGAAAGTTTAAGTTTACTGGGCCTACACTGTTTTATACGAAGCGGATGACTGGATTATATGCAACACACAAGGCATACGTCCACTGCAAAGTGACTACGCTCTGCAGCCTTTCAGGGACATAACCAATACAAAAGTGCGTTCAGCGTCGCAGGGAAGCGTCAATGAACATTTCGTCTCTAACAGAATTATATATTAATACCCTCAGCTGCTGACGGGCGTTGATATATACTAACGGGGACAGGAGAAAATGTGTGCCCCGACCGGGACTCAAACCCGGGATCTCCTGCTTACATGGCAGACGCTACATCAATCATTTTTTTTTTTTAATTTGTGCTACAACCAGGACCTGAACCTTGGTCCCCTATATTTTTTTATCTCATTTTTTTCTATATTGTTCGTTGAATTTGTTCGTGGCGGACGTCCGATGACACCCGTTCAGGTTCTTCGTTGATCCGTTCACTCATTTTTTTTTTTTTTTTATTACAGACCGAACACGCTGAGCTACCGTGCCGGCGTCCATCTACATCTACATCCATACTCCGCAAGCCACCTGACGGTGTGTGGCGGAGGGTACCTTGAGTACTTCTATCGGTTCTCCCTTCTATTCCAGTCTCGTATTGTTCGTGGAAAGAAGGATTGTCGGTATGCTTCCGTGTGGGCTCTAATCTCTCTGATTTTATCCTCATGGTCTCTTCGCGAGATATACGTAGGAGGGAGCAATATACTGCTTGACTCTTCGGTGAAGGTATGTTCTCGAAACTTTAACAAAAGCCCGTACCGAGCTACTGAGCGTCTCTCCTGCAGAGTCTTCCACTGGAGTTTATCATCTCCGTAACGCTTTCGCGATTACTAAATGATCCTGTAACGAAGCGCGCTGCTCTCGGTTGGATCTTCTCTATCTTTTCTATCAACCCTATCTGGTACGGATCCCACACTGCTGAACAGTATTCAAGCACTGGGCGAACAAGCGTACTGTAACCTACTTCCTTTGTTTTTGGATTGCATTTCCTTAGGATTCTTCCAATGAATCTCAGTCTGGCATATGCTTTACCAACGATCAACTTTATATGATCATCTCATTTTAAATCATTCCTAATGCGTACTCCCAGATAATTTATGGAATTAACTGCTTCAGTTGCTGACCTGTTATTTTGTAGCTAAATGATAAGGGATCTTCCTTTCTATCTATTCGCAGCACATTACACTTGTCTACATTGAGATTCAATTGCCATTCCCTGCACCACGCGTCAATTCGCTGCAGATCCTCCTGCATTTCAGTACAATTTTCCATTGTTACAACCTCTCGATACACCACAGCATCATCTGCAAAAAACCTCAGTGTGTTTCGGATGTCATCCACAAGGTCATTTATGTATATTGTGAATAGCAACTGTCCTATGACACTCCCCTGCGGCACACCTGAAATCACTCTTACTTCGGAAGACTTCTCTCCATTGCGAATGACATGCTGCGTTCTGTTATCTAGGAACTCTTCAATCCAATCACACAATTGGTCTGATAGTCCATATGCTCTTACTTTGTTCATTAAACGACTGTGGGGAACTGTATCGAACGCCTTGCGGAAGTCAAGAAACACGGCATCTACCTGAGAACCCATGTCTATGGCCCTCTGAGTCTCGTAGACGAATAGCGCGAGCTGGGTTTCACACGACCGTCTTTTTCGAATCCTATGCTGATTAATACAGAGTAGATTTCTAGTCTCCAGAAAAGTCGTTATACTCGAACATAATACGTGTTCCAAAATTCTACAACTGATGGACGTTATAGATATAGGTCTATAGTTCTGCACATCTGTTCGACGTCCCTTTTTGAAAACGGGGATGACCTGTGCCCTTTTCCAATCCTTTGGAAGGCAACGCTCTTCTAGAGACCTACGGTACACCGCTGCAAGAAGGGTGGCAAGTTCCTTCGCGTACTCTATGTAAATTCGAACTGGTATACCATCAGGTCCAGCAGCCTTTCCTATTTTGAGCAATTTTAATTGTTTCTCTATCCCTCTGTCGTCTATTTCGATATCTACCATTTTGTCATCTGTGCGACAATCTAGAGAACGAACTACAGTGCAGTCTTCCTCTGTGAAACAGCTTTGGAAAAAGACATTTAGTATTTCGGCCTTTAGTCTGTCATCCTCTGTCTCAGTACCATTTTGGTCACAGAGTGTCTGGACATTTTGTTTTGATCCACCTACCGCTTTGACATAAGACCAAAATTTCTTAGGATTTTCTGCCAAGTCAGTACATAGAACTTTACTTTCGAATTCATTGAACGCCTCTGGCATAGCCCTCCTCACAATACATTTTGCTTCGCGTAATTTTTGTATGCCTGCAAGGCTTTGGCTATGTTTATGTTTGCTGTGAAGTTCCCTTTGCTTCCGCAGCAATTTTCTATCTCGGTTGTTGTACCACGGTGGCTCTTTTCCATCTCTTACGATCTTGCTTGGCACATACTCATCTAACGCATATTGTACGATGGTTTTGAACTTTGTCCACTGATCCTCAACACTATCTGTACTTGAGACAAAACTTACGTGTTGATCAGTCAGGTACTCTGTAATCCGCTTTTTGTCACTTTTGCTAAACAGAAAAATCTTCCTACCCTTTTTAATATTTCTATTTACGGCTGAAATCATCGATGCACTAACCGCTTTATGATCGCTGATTCCCTGTTCTACGTTAACTGTTTCAAATAGTTCGGGTCTGTTTGTCACCAGAAGGTGTAATATGTTGTCGCCACGAGTCGGTTCTCTGTTTAACTGCTCAAGGTAGTTTTCAGATAAAGCACTTAAAAAAATTTCATTAGATTCTTTGTCCCTGCCACCCGTTATGAACGTTTGAGTCTCCCAGTCTATATCCAGCAAATTAAAATCTCCACCCAGAACTATAACATGGTGGGGAAATCTACTCGAAATATTTTCCAAATTATCTTTCAGGTGCTCATCCACAACAGCTGGTGAGCCAGAGGGCCTATAGAGACATCCAATTACCATGTCTGAGCCTGCTTTAACCATGACCTTCACCCAAATTATTTCACATTTCGGATCTCCGTCAATTTCCTTCGATGCTATTGCACTTCTTATCGCTATAAACACGCCTCCCCCTTCACTGTCCAGCCTGTCTCTGCGGTATACATTCCAATCTGAGTTTAGGATTTCATTACTGTTTGCGTCTGGTTTCAGCCAACTTTCTGTCCCTAGTAATATATGGGCATTGTGACCGTTTATTAATGAGAGCAGCTCTGGGACCTTTCTATAGACGCTCCTGCAGTTTACTATTAGCACATTAATATTGTTATTCCCTGTTGCATTTTGCCTACTCCTACCTTGCCGCGTCTCAGGAGGTGTCTTGTCGGGCCTACGGATGGAATTCTCTAACTTAAGAAACCCACATGTGCACTCCACACGTACTCCGGTACCCTTGTAGCCGCTTCCGGCGTGTAGTGCATGCCTGACCTATTCAGTGGGACCCTACATTTCTCCACCCGATAGCGGAGATCGAGAAATTTGCACCCCAGATCTCCGCAGAATCGTCTGAGCCTCTGTTAAGCCTTCTACTCGGCTCCAAACCAGAGGACCGCGATCGGTTCTGGGAACGATACTACAAATAGTTAGCTCAGATTCCACCCCGCGAGCGAGGCTTTCCGCCTTCACCAATTCCGCTAACCGCCTGTACGAATTGAGGATGACCTCTGAACCCAGACGGCAGGAGTCATTGGTGCCGACATGAGCAACAATTTGCAGTCGGGTGCACCCAGTGCTCTCTATCGAAGCCGGCAGGGCCTCCTCCACATCTCGGATGAGACCCCCCGGCAAGCAGACAGAGTGAACACTGGCCTTCTTCCCCGACCTTTCCGCTATTTCCCTAAGGGGCTCCATCACCCGCCTAACGTTGGAGCTCCCAATAACTAATAAACCCCTCCCCCCGTGTGCCTGCTCGGACCTTGCTGAAGGAGCGGCCACATGTCCACTCACAGGCAGAGCAGGCGATGCCACACGGCCAGCCTCTACATTTACCCTCCACCTCGAGCGCCGCGAAGGCCGCTGAGCCCGCCACTCCCCTTGGGGAGAGGGTGGCCCAACCGCGTCCGGTACCCGCGAAGATGTCTCGACAGCAGGGACAGTGGGTGAAGCATGTAACACCTGGGGTGTACCATGCGACGCACCAGACTCCCCACTGCCGCTACACTCCGAGGCAGCAGCCTGAAGACGGCTGACCGCGGCCATCAACACGTTCAGCTGTTCGCGAACAGTGGCCAGCTCCTCTTGCGTCCGTACACAGCAGTCACACATCCTATCCATCCTAAAAATCAATTTACTGTAGGGTGTTAATGAACTTTTAACTAGACTGCTAATTCACTAAAGGCGGCTGATTGTTGACTAAACTGTGGTTGCTAGACACTTCTTGTAGAAAACAATGAAAATAGTTTTACCTGTCTCTGGACTGTATTGAAAACAAACACTAGCACTACTGGCACTATGGCTGACTAAAGGGACTCTCTCTGACTGTATTCAAAACAAACACGAAATCTATGGAACACTATTATTATCACTCGACAATTAAAGCTTCCTAAAGCAAAAACACACGGAAGAAGAAGTGACAACTAAGAAAAATACAGTTAATATTTAAATTAACGATGCTCGCTGCACAGCAGACGTGAAGCCACCGAGGGCACAGAGGATACTGCGACTGCAGGAACTATCTCGCGCACGCCTCCCACGAGACCCACATTCTCACCTTATATGTCCACACACTACATTCGTAGTGTCCCTACCCAACCCACTCATTATTCGTGGAAGACATTTTTACCAGCCGGCCAGTGTGGCCGAGCGGTTCTCGGCGCATCAGTCTGGAACCGCGCGACCGCTACGGACGCAGGTTCGAATCCTGCCTCGGGCATGGATGTGTGTGATGTCCTCCGGTCAGTTAGGTTTAAGTAGTTCTAAGTTCTAGGGGACTGATGAGCTCAGATGTTAAGTCCCATAGTGCTGAGAGCCATTTGAACCATTCTTACCAAGTTCCGTAAGAGTTCGGGGAATATGTGTGCACCCGCACAGAAGAAGAAGGTCATGGCCGGTATTGCCCGAACAATTTACTTATATGGATAAGGTGTCTCTTCCTTCGGACATGTCCGAAAGAACAGACACCATATCCATATAACTAACAAATGTTGTTCCCCATGATGAAATCTATCACCCCTGGAATTTTGATGCAAAAACTGTGATTGGTTATAAATTGTCGGAAACAGTAACAACTTCATCTACAAGGGCGGGCTGAAACATAATAAAACTGAATTTTTATGTCAAAACTCTTAAAGCTTTTTAAAGAAAACAAACGTTATTAACGTTCTGTATCTTTAGTATCCATGTCTACATATCTATTTCTCAACACAGTCTGCCTGACGACGAACACATTTCTCCCAACGAGAGACCAGTTTGTCGATACCATCACTGAAGAACGTCTGCCTTTGTTGACGCAGCCACAAGCTCACTTTTTCTTGGACTGCTTCATCACTATCGAAGTAAACTGAAGTCGTATGGTATGAATGGCTGGGAGACCGCGAAGGCAGGCGCTACTACCAGAGCATCGAGCATTACGTTATGAGGCTTTGTTTGTTATAAAATAACATCCACTGCTAGTCACGAGTTTTCTTTATTTGTTATCTGCCCGACGGGTTTCGGGAAATAATTCCTATTTTCAAGTGCGTTTTCGTATATTATGAGATTTTTTGCAGCGAAGTTTGCTATGTGTGAGCTGCTGCATATCTTGGTGCCTTTACTCTGATATAATCACAATCAACCACACAAGAAACGCACCTGACAGTGGGGTTACTTCCGAAAAACGTTGTGTAGAATATAAATAAAGGAAAACGTGACTATCAGAAGCAAATGTAATTTTGTAACAAATGTAAACGTTGTTTTCACATTCTCAGGCTTTCACCAAAAATGGATAAAATGAGATTACATTGTGGTTTATTGTTAAAATTCCGAGAATGTTCTAGGACTTAACCATTGGTTATTTTAACTGGCATTATTCAAACAGTACATTGAGCAAACAGTAAAAAAACTAAAGAAAATGGAGTAGGAACTAAAGTCCAGAGAGAAGAAATAAAAACATTGAAACTCGCCGATGATGTTCTGATTCCGTCAGAGAAAGCAAAGGACGTGGAACAGCAGTTGAACCGAATGGACTGTCTTGAAAGGAGGGTATAAGATGAACACCAACATGGGCAAAACAAGGATAGTGGAGTGTACTCGAATTAAATCTCGTGATGCTCACGGAATTAGGTTAGGAAACGAGACATGTAAGTAATGTAAAGTATCAGATGAGTTTTGCTTTTGCAGAAAAAAAATGATAATGGCTGAAGTAGAGAGAATATAAAATGTAGACTGGCAATGGCAAGAAGAGCATCTCTCAAGAAACGAAATTTGTTACCGTTGGATATAGATTTAAGTGTCAGGAAGTCTTTTATAAATGTATTTGTAAGAAGAGAAGCCATGTATGGAAGTGAAACATGGACGATAAACAGTTTAGACAAGAAGAGAATAGAAGCTTTTGAAATGTGGCGCTACAGAAGAATAGAATGCTGAAGATTAGATGGGAAGATCACGTAACTACCGAGGAGGTACTAAACAGTACTGGAGAGAAACGAAATCGTCCCGCAACCTGACTGGAAGAATGGCTCGGTTGATAGAACACATTCTGCGACGCCAAGGGATCACCAGTTTAGTAGTGGAGGGAAGTGTGAGGAGTAAAAATCGTACCGGGAGACCAAGGGATGAATGCAGTAAGCAGATTCAGAAGGATGTATGTTGCAGTAGTTACTCAGAGATGAAAAAGCTTGCGCAGGGTAGACTAGCATGGAGAGTTGCATCAAACCAGCTTCGGACTGAAGATCACAAAAACATCAACTATAAAAAATAACCTACAGATAATAATTTCATAAGAAACTTCCTGGCAGATTAAAACTGTGTGCCCGACCGAGACTCGAACTCGGGACCTTTGCCTTTCGCGGGCAAGTGCTCTACCAACTGACCTACCGAAGCACGACTCACGGCCGGTACCCCCAGCTTTACTTCTGCCAGTATCTCGTCTCCTACCTTCCAAACTTTACAGAAGTTCTCCTGCGAACCTTGCAGAACTAGCACTCCTGAAAGAAAGGATATAGCGGAGACATGGATTAGCCACAGCCTGGGGGATGTTTCCAGAATGAGATTTTCACTCTGCAGCGGAGTGTGCGCTGATATGAAACTTCCTGGCAGATTAAAACTGTGTGCCCGACCGAGACTCGAACTCGGAACCTTTGCCTTTCGCGGGCAAGTGCTCTGTGGGTACCGGGCGTGAGTCGTGCTTCGGTAGCTCAGTTGGTAGAGCACTTGCCCGCGAAAGCAAAGGTCCCGAGTTCGAGTCTCGGTCGGGCACACAGTTTTAATCTGCCAGGAAGTTTCATATCAGCACACACTCCGCTGCAGACTGAAAATCTCATTCTGGAATAATTTCATAGTTTTCTGGTACAGAACAGAGTTCTAGCTTCACAGCAAACTGTCTTGAAAAATTGTCCTTTGTAGGAGATTCGGGTTCAAAAGTGCCAGCCCAACCGAATGATCATGTATGAACGACGAAATATAATTTGCAAAGAGGGAATAGAAACGATAGATTCTTACGAAAAAGTTAAAAGAATGAGAATTCCCAGTCGTTTATTTTGATAAGACGCTGATTCACACACGGTGTGCATTGAAGTCAGTCTGCGAGGAGTATTGTCGAACAAACGTGCCGATCAAAAGTCAATATTGTTGTTATACTTTTCGCCCGTGATAGGGCTGCTCTTGTGAGAACACAGAAGCATGAGCTGTTGCTTTTCGTAGTGAAGAGAAGGTCGAGCGCATAGTTCGCGACAACTGGCCCGCTGAACGTGCGTTTTGGACGCACATAGTGGCGGTACGTCTCTTGTACGCCGCTGACTACAAGGTGGGGCTGATCCCGCTGATGAAATGCGTGTTATTCCCGTCCATTAAGCCCATTTTAACGGCCAAACTGACTCTTATACGCATTGCCGAACTTCTACCGAATTTGTAAATGTACCACCGGTCTCTTCTCTTTGATCGGTAGCCAAATGCGTACAGTGGCTAATCGATTAACGACACTGCTCCCGCGTACAAAACTTGTGCGTTACTCAGTTTTTAATGACCGCCGATAACCGTTAAAAACGAGAAATAGTCGCGGGGAGGATAATATGACAGCTGTCGTCGGAATTTCAAACGAGTTTTTCCGGTTTTATTTTAGAGTTTCTAGTCAGCGAGTTCGTCGTACCTCTGTCAGACGAGCGAATTACAATTTGAGAACTCGCCCGGAAAGTTTGACTCTAATTGAAATAACGAGCGCATTTTCTTTCTGTCGCAGCCGTGTCCTTTTCAGTGCTTCCCCGTACGTATGAAAACATCGCGTTAAGAGCGAACTGCTGCGAGTCGAAAGAAAACGGATTAATTCCCGGCTCCGTCAGCGCCTCCGTATCGTATCCGGCGCTCCTTCTCCAACTACGTTCCCAGAATAAGTGAGCCCACTTCCCCAACAAAACAGTTCCTCGGCGTTACAATGAATTAAATCAGAAACAAAGCGAAACGTTCCGTAAGTGTATTGTAATTACCTGTTAGGCGAGACAGATGTTGACGGGGGCGTGGCCGGGAGCCACGCCCAGCCGGAGGGGAGGGGAGGGGCGGAGTCAGCCAATGGGGAGCGAGCGGCGGGCCCGCGTGGCGGCGCGCCCGGCGGCGGCGCTCAGTCAGCCGCATGTCGCCGCCGCTGTCGCCGCCTGGTGAGTCCGCGGCTTCGCCATTGCCAGCGCGCGCCGCACATAACTGACAATCACACCTGGGCCAGTTATTTCAAAACCGGCGCGCTATTCAAATAATACAATGGCTGCAAAAACAGAGCACGCGCTGTAAAATATTTCAAAGTTTTACCGCACGTACCGGATAATTGTTTACAATATCAGTCAGCTGTTCCGTTGGGAAGCTAAGTTTGTGTTGCTACAAATTAAAGAAATATCGCGCTTCTTCTTTTTGATGGAGAATAGCTAATGCGACAATTTTCTTTATTCCCGTTCTCTCTCAGTAGCTGCAAGCTTCTATTAATAAGAAAGGCATGAATGAATACATGTTCATTTGTTACTGGAGTCGTGCCACTTTCCATTCTTTCTCTGTGCTTTAGCAACTGGTAACAGATCCTAAATTTAGTAGCACTGTCGATGTAGAACAATATTTGTCGCCTCCTTCTGTAGAAATTATATGATTACCTAAATTTTAATACTGAAGGGTCTTGTTAACTGCATGAACAGTGATAGTAGTCACTAAAAACACCTCTATCTACGATATGTGAACAAGTGTTGCCTTTTGATAAATATCACTAGGGTCACGTAGATATTAAGCTAACAACGGAAATGACTAACAAAATTGGGGCATCATCAACTTTTTTTGTGAAGTATTCGCTTCACTGTTATTTTTAATACGTTAAATTCAGCTCTAATAAGTGCAAATAGTTTGACAGAATGAAAATTCCATTCTCCAGTAGAATTTGCGCCACTGGCGATAGATTAAAGCTGCGGAACATTTACTCAGAGCCTTACTTTCCCAGCGCAGCGCTCATACTATCTAAGTTACCCAGGCATCCACGGCGCGCTTTGCAGTTTCCATCTGACAATACCTCTGCTCAGAAGCCGTGGTTAATACTTCTCGGTACTATGACTCTCGGGAGGAAGCATACTGCAGAGAACGGCATATCCCACGGCCTGGAGCTACGGAGTCAACACTGTTGGGCATTATCCTTCGTCCCAGAGGTGCTAGAGCAGTAAGGCCTGGAATGTAAGGGAGAGGTATTGACAGACCGAAATTGTGAAGTTTTGTTTCAGTTACAAAATTACTCGTAGAAGTCGAGGAGCTAAATTCGACTCCAAGTTCAGCACACAATTTAATTTATGCCAGAGTTTCAGTCAATTTATAGCAGTTAAACGATGGTTAATTATTAATGCGGACTAGTATACAGGGTGTTACAAAAAGGTACGGCCAGACTTTCAGGAAACATTCTTCGCACACAAATAAAGAAAAGATGTTATGTTGACATGTGTCCGGAAACGCTTAATTTCCATGTTAGAGCTCATTTTAGTTTCGTCAGTATGTACTGTACTTCCTCGATTCACCGCCAGTTGGCCCAATTGAAGGAAGGTAATGTTGACTTCGGTGCTTGTGTCATCAACACAGATTTTCTGTGAACGTTTGGGCAGGCATTGTTGGTGATGTCTTGATTGGGCCCCATGTTCTTCAACCTACGCTCAATAGAGCACGTTATCACGATTTCATACGGGATACTCTACCTGTGCTACTAGAACATGTGCCTTTACAAGTACGACACAACATGTGGTTCATGCACGATGGAGCTCCTGCACATTTCAGTGGAAGTGTTCGTACGCTTCTCAACAACAGATACGGTGTCCGATGGATTGGTAGAGGCGGACCAATTCCATGGCCTCCACGCTCTCCTGACCACAACCCTCTCGACTTTCATTTATGGGGGTATTTGAAAGCTCTCGTCTACGCAACCCCGGTACCAAATGTAGAGACTCTCCGTGCTCCTATTGTGGACGGCTGTGATACAATACGCCATTCTCCAGGGCTGCATCAGCGCATCAGGGATTCCATGCGTCGGAGGGTACGTTCTATTGCTGTGTGTTTCCATTCCATGATTAATGTGATTTGAAGAGAAGTAATCAAATTAGCTCTAAAATGGAAAGTAAGCGTTTCCGGACACATGTCCACACAACATATTTTCTTTCTTTGTGTGTGAGGAATGTTTCCTGAAAGTTTGGCCGTACCTTTTTGTAACACCCTGTATACTTGTGTTTGATAATGTATATAGGAAGGTTGTAGGGAACGCAGTGAATGAGTGGGCGTATGAGAATTTCGTGACATAAATTGTATGTTTATATCGCAGAAGCAAAAATTCCGATCGACGGATATTAGTGAAACTTTCGTTTGCGATTGTTTCAGAAGGCCGTCAGAGTGAAGTAAATAGCTGTTACAGTTCAGCGGCCGCTGTGTAGGCACGTCCGGCATCGGTCAGAACGGAAAGAGGACGGTGATCCGTAGACGAAGCAGGCGGAAGAAAACTGAGGCGAAGATCCGGCGAGGAAGACGTCGCACCGAATCGGTTTCCGGCGACGGGCCGGGAGAAGCGCTACGCGGGACTGTGTTATAAGAGGTCAGGACGGAGTGTGAAGTGTGGGCGGCAGTGAGTGTGGAGCGGCAGGGCTCGGGTGCGGGCGTATGGCGCGCTGAGCAGCGGGCGCGCGCCGCCAAGCTGGAGGTGCGCTCCGAGCCCGGCCGCGACGGCCCGCCGGCGAGCCGCGGCCGCACCAGCTTCTGCATCGAGTCGCTGCTGGCGCGCGGAGACTCGGACAGCGGCGGCACCAGCCCGCCCCCGCCGCCCCCGCAGCCGCAGCCGGCCGCCGCCGCCGCCGCCGCCGCGCTCGTGCCGCGGCCGGGCCTGCTGTTCTCGCCGCCGCCGGCGCCGCAGCCGCCGCCGCTGCTCTACACCGTGTCCGGCTCCGCCTTCCGGCCGCCGCGCCAGGACGCTCCGCAGCCGCAGCCGCCCCCGCCGCCCCCGGGCTCCGCCTCCGCCTCGGCCGCCGCCTCCGTGTCGGCCGCCGTGGCCGCCGCCGCCGCCGCCGCCGCTGCCGCCGCCAGCGTGCCGCCCGCGCAGCACGTCCACATGGAGTGGCTGGCTCGAGCTTCGCTGCTCTACCCGCGCATCCCCGACCTCACAGGTCAGTAACCTACACTGCAACGGCTTATATACCATCAACATCTACGTACGAACTACGGTCAGTGGCTGAGAGTGCCTAGTACTACTCTCTGTATGCTTTCGTACGATCCCTGATAACTTATCTTCGCGATCCGTACGCACTATGTACATTGGCGACAGTAGCATCGTTCTGGCGTCTTCCCCTTACGCCGGTTCTCTTAACTTTCCTCAGTAGTGTTTCGCGAAAAAGTCGTCTGCCCTCCAGCGATTACCAGCAATGTTTGCGTCACATTTACTTCATACTCGAGTGTTGATCTAACCTAGAGATAAAAATCTAGTAGCACGTCTGTGAATCGCTTCGATGTCTTCCTGTAATCCGATCTGGTGGGAATCCCAAACACAAGAGCAGTACTCGAGATTGGATCCCAAACGTGTTCTGTACACGGCCACGTTTATCAAAGAACTACAGTTTCCTAGAATTTTCCCAATAAACCGAAGTCCACACAATCCTTTCCTACACCGACTTCACGTGCCTACTCCATTTAATGTTAACGCTAAACGTGATTGTGTTAAGCTGATGAATATTTCGTCCGTAAGGGACGGCATTATCAGGGCTGTGACTGTTGACAAATACAAATAAAACAGTTTCTGCGTCAGTCACTTGTTTATTTGGCCACTACGCGTTTCGATGCTTTACACCATCATCTTCAGGTGGAAAAATGGTTCAAATGGCACTGACTACTATGGGACTTAACATCTGAGGTCATCAGTCCCCTTATCTTCAGGTGGAGAACTGTTTATTTACATAGCCGCTGTTGATGAACAGTACAGACGTCGCTTCGCAGTAGCAGACCAAGGACAGCGTAGGGTACGTTACGCCTTTTGCAAATGACAATAATTGTTTGTTTAGAAAATGCACTTTCCAGATTGAAAGTCATGAATTCCTGACAGTGAATTGTATTTACAGGTGCGGTCGTAAAATGTGTGCGTAACTGCTGCCTGATGCAAGTTCTCAGTATTTATACTGATGTTTTACGACTCTACCGCTCCTGTAAATATAATTCACTGTCAGAAATTCATGTTTTTAATCTCAAAAGTGCCTTTTCTAAATACACAATTTTTGTCATTTGCAAAAGCCGCAACATACCCTACACCACCCTTGGTCTGCTATTGTGAAACGACGTCTGCACTCTTCACCAACACCAGCTAAACAGTTCTGCACCTGACGATGTTGGCGTGAAACATCGAAACGCGTAATGGACAAATAAACAAGTGACTGACGCAGAAACTGTTTTATTTGTATGTATCAAACAACACAACACTAATACTACTTTAGAACATTATAGAACTGGTTTCCCCTATTCATCTGCATAAATTTTCATTTTTCCACAATTAGATAGCTGCTATTGAGCACACCAAATAGAAATTCTGTGTGAGTCATCCTGTACCCTCCTGCAGTCACTCAACGACGACACAGTCCGGTACACAACAACATCAGCAAACAGTCGCAGGTTACTGGTCACCCTGTCCGAGAGATCACTTGCGTATATAGGAAGAGATCTGCGCTGACAAACGAGTTCGGATCCACACCGAATCAGCAAGTATTTTACCCGTACCTACAGATATTAACATTTTGTAGTCGTTTTAACTCGTTGCAGCTTCGACGGTAGGCTTGCCCTTGGTCTTAAATGTTCACCTGCAAAAATCGGACCTTGTAATTTACATACCATTGACCAAGAACGTAGAGGTCGATCATGACCACATTTTAATACAGCATATCCTGTCGCTATAATAATGTATGTTAAATCCGCCTGTGCAGCTACAAGAAGGTGCGTATTTTTGTGACCAAACGCGTTTCACGTGCTCGCTAAATCAAAAGACTGTTAACTACAATAAATAATGAGATTTTATTTTACTTGCGGTATTTTATGTCAGATTTTCTCTCACATCGGGAAGTGTCACACACGGCTGTGAGCGAAAATCGGACAAAAAATGCCGCAAAAAAAGTCAAACGTCAATATTTTTTGAAACGAACTGCTTTTAGGTCTAAAAAGCAAGATATGTTGTAAGTATATTTCATTACAAACGACTGATGATGTTTCATAGCAATAAAACGAAACGCGTTTGGCGACAAAAATACGTACTTTCGTGTAGTTGCACAACCGGACTTGACAATACCTTTATAATTCTAAAGCAACTACGGACACTACGGCCACACAAATGAAAAACAGCCTGTCATATTCTTCATTTATTCGGAAGGTTTTAACGTTCTGTGGTAATTATTGGAACGGATTTGTGAAATTATCTGCGAAACACTTGGAAGTAAAATGAAGTCGTATTAAAGGTTATCGTCACACATTGCATATTGTTTAAAAGTAATTACACAGTTCCTTTATTAAATGTGCAGAATGTGGTGGTACAGAAGAAAGGAGGAAATGAGATGGGAAGATCGAATAACCGATAAGGGAATTAATCGAACTGGGGGAAAATGAAACTAATGTCACAATCTTACTAAGAGAAAAACTGGATTGCTAGGTCATATCTCGATGCACGAATGAGTGGCCAGTTTGGTAAAGAAGGGTAGTATGAGCTGGGGGATGGTTGTGAAGATTGAATTGAGGGACCAAGGAGCGAATACAGTAAGCAAGTTCAAACAGATGTGGGATTAAGTAGTTATACCGAGATAAACACATTTACACAGGATAGACTAGCATGGAGAGTTGAATCAAACCAGTCTTCCGACTAAAAAATCCCAACAACGGGTTAATTCATTATAATGTTGAATCATTAAAATTGCTACACTTCTCAGTGTATTATTTGTGATGTATGTGTACACAAACATGAGTCAGCACATGCGAAGATTACAGTGGATGGAGTATCCTAGATGAATCCTGACGTAGCTTTGTTGCTGCTTTTGATAACTGCATAAGTGACCTCTGTTACCGTAGACGAAGCAGGAATGACTCAGACGTAAAGCAGACGGAAATGCAGACGTAATGCAGACGGAATGCACCTGTAATTGTCCTGAAACAACTATGAAGGACATAATGCTATATATAGCCTTTTAGATGCCAACAACGAATCTACCCTTTCCAGGACACTGCACAGCGAAGCAAATGTATTCGCGCTCCGTCCAAATGGGAAACAATATTGACTTAAAACAATAATCATTATTTTCATCGTTTGCATGCGATGAAAATAGACGAAAATTGAAATATTGACACTGTCGTTCTACTTTTAACAACGAAGTAATTTTCACTGTGTATGCAGTAGACGCACTCGCACCGGCGTAGGCATTTACCCGCGAAGGCGGAAATCCGTGTGCACGCAGACCTCTACCCACGTCTTATCTATCTGTGTGAAATAAGACGAACAATAATGTATTTCGGTTACATCAAGATCGAGAGTTGTACTATGAAAGCTACCGTACAGTTGGCGGCGAGGCTTACACACTCCACCAAAATAATATTCGTGCTTCCTTTTCTATTTGAGAAGAAAGCTTATCTGTATAAGCTAGAAAGAATCTTTATTTACCTACGTGATAATTATGTGACATGTGTGTTGGTGGAAGTAATAGATTTTTTGAATCATATCGGAACACGTGCACCCCGAATTTCGAGAGTGGGTTCTTTTCGCGCCCGTCTTGCAGACTCCCCCCTCGCATTTTGTTGAACAGTTCTATAACGCTCCGCTCCGCACGAAACCGAGGCATAGTGCAAAGCTTTCCTCTGATCCTTCTCCGTCTCATCCGTTAATCTAACTTGGCAAGGGTCCCAATTAGACGAACAGTACTCCAGAACTCGCATTTCTTAAGCGGACTCCTTCGTGGGCAAATTACGCTTTCGTAGGATTATTCCCGTAAATTTCAGCCTGTTACTGCCTTCCCGACGAACTGATTGATGTGGTCGTTAAAGTTTAAATTTATGCTAGAAGATACTCCAAGACAGTTGACGATTGTGACTAAATCATCCGACGAATTGCCACCAGTTTAGTAAAATCGGACCTTCCTGTCTATTTACAATCATCATAACACATGGTCATCTCCAAGCGTTCCCTTAATTCGTAACACTTTTGTAATTACATTAGCTGCTAGTATATTTCAGCATCGTTTGTGAAAAGTCTTAGAGAGCTATACATGTTACTTGTTAGGTCATGCACTAATTTCGTTTCTTATTATGTGTGTTCGAAAACAACGGACTGAGTTCTGTTTCCTCGGAAGTCCAATCAGATGTCTTTTCCTATACCCGTGAGCGTGTATGATATTAACTAGGCGACGGTGCGGAACGAGGAACACGGAATAAACCAGGATTTTGCTATCGATACCCTTCTGCATATTGCGAGGAAACGGAGTCGTTTCACACGGTCGGTCCTTGTGGAACTAGAGTTGATTCCTATAGAGGAGACTCTCTCTCTCCATGAACTTTATCATACACAAGCACAAAATGTATTCGGTAATTACCACCAAGGCGGGACACCTAAAATTACATTTTTATTCCGCATGACACTGTAAGCTGTGTGACGGAGCATACATTGCACCCTAGTGTAAATGTCGATGCGCTTGCCGTCACGGACATAAGGTGAAACGTATGTGAGTTGTGGGAATGAAGACGTGGACACATCGCTACCGAAACACTGAGAAATAATATTCACTTGGAATGTTTTCAGACCGTAAACTTACACGCTCTACTGTTAAATGACATGGTAGCTACGTGTAACATTTCTTTAAATAAGATTTGTGACGGGCCCCATCTGAACTGAACGTCCATGAGATTTGTGTGCAGTGAACGTGTCGAACGTTGCACCTAAATGCATATATTTCCACCTAAATGGAGTAATCTGGTATCACTATGCGCTAGTACAAGTAGGTGATTTATTTAAATATGAATCGAGTAGCAACGCAGACGGGACTGAGCCTTGTGCTATCCCCCTGCTCGTTTTCCTTGATCCTATGACCACCGAGATATTTTTATCAGTATTTGTCTATAAGATAGTATTTGTAGTGGGTTGTTGACGAAAGCTTTGGGCAGGCCAAGAACAGTCAGTTTGTTTGATGATACATGTAAACACATATTATTATATACGCTCGGCAGAAATGTAAATGCAGCAGGTATTCTTTCCGTTAGAGCATTTCTCAAATCGGCCTGTATCAGGATTTCACTGACGCTGTCCCTTTTGAAATTCGGCGCTGCCCCTTTTGAAATTCAAATTACTATCTGGCAGCTGTTTCAGTCACCATCCACACAGAATTTAGCACATTAACTAGACTTTTCTTTTCCTGTAGCGGTAGATGTGGGATTATTTATTAATGTATGCTGGTCAGTCTAGTGCAGTGCTTCCGTACAGCAATGCTCTTTCTAATTCTAGCAACAGAAAAGTCTGTAATTTCTCTTGTCTGGTTTCTACGCTGTGTATTTCAACATCGGAATCTGTTGACGGGAGTGTCAACTTCGTGAAAATGATGTGCCGTATTCGCTTGCTCATTCTTGCATTCGTTGGTTACTAGAGCGTTCGTTTTTTCTTTATGTAACTTTCTGTTCCATTTCTCTAGCTAGAATGCCTTCGTTTACTGCAGCGCAAAAGTCTTCCCACTTGTATTTTCTTTTTTTCTTTTTCAGCCGTTCTTTCGCTATGACCCCTTTGCGCTTCGGGTGCAAGTAGTATATCTGTAGGCAGGAAGCTTTCTTATGACTAATCATAGATTATTGATATTCTGCATGACATCAAACCCTCGCAAGATTGTGATAATTTCCTTCGGCCACTATGAAAGAAATCTAACATATACCAGCGCATAGTATGTTCTTTCGGTTTCTGTTATTATCTAGTTGGCCTGCAAAAACTAGGGCAATCTATAGAGGAATCCGTGTACGTATCACGTGTGAAATACCGAGGGCAGTTTACATTGATATACTGTTATACGGGATCGTAGCTATGCGTTGTAGAAATAACAACGGTTGCATCGAATGGTTCCACCTTCCTTTGGAAATACCTGGAAATATGACAGCACTAGAACATAATATGTCTGCATATATATTTGTAGTCCCCAGCCACCGTACGATTTTTGAGTGTGCGCCAATGAGCCAGGGGAACTAGTAAACATTTCCTACTTCCGTATTTTATTACCGACAGAATAGTTGACATATAAGCCCAAACTGTGTCGTCGTAGCTATTACGCATAATGTGTGTGTTGCTAAGTAACACATTTCTTGACCCTAGGTAGAGCCGAGGAAATATATTTAATGTGAAATACGTAGAGCAATCTTTAAACGGGTATTTTGTTTTCTATTTCGAGGTTCTTTTACGCGTCCTCTTCTTCCATGGCGTCATAGACGCGTTTGATAGAAAGAAAAGAAAGGCAAGCGCCGTACGAATCTTTAGAGTTCTGTGGTTAGCGAGGACTGTGTTACTACAACTATCTAGAGATGCGGTTGTTTACTTATTGAAAGGAAAATAGAGAAATTTCTTCGTATATTCAGCCAGCTCTATTTGTTGACCTAAATAAGCCGACATGCCATCCACCTATCCAGAGCATCGATATCTAGGCGCATAGGACTAAATCGCTTTAGATTCTGAAACGTCCTGCTGAACTGCAACCCTAATTATTAGACTAAAATTGTTGACGTCGGCACCAAATGGTACAAATGTCACTTGCCTTTGAAATCTCCGCCGGGTGAGCGCAGTTCTTTCAACATCTTCTAACATAATCGTAAAACTTGTGCACGATATACGCTTGCGTCTCTTAACAAATCATTTATATGGATTGATCTGTTGGGAACGAAATTTTTTGGAAGTTTTACACAGAGGGAAGCTGGAGACTCGGTTCATAGTATTTTAAAAAATCCTAGTGGCTTCAAATAGACTGTCCGATAGAAAATTTCTCTTAGATCAATGTTCCGTGTTAGCTGTGCCTTTGTATCGTAGCTTGCGAAGGACAGACGTTAGAGGCCACTTCACTGACGTGGGTATTGTTGAAACATACCGTGTGCGGCTGCCAAGGGAGCATAGGTTTCATATATTCAATGAATCATTTTTATTGAGTTGGTATTCTGGGTCATCTATGACACAGAATGCGCTATAACTAACATAAAACAAACTGAAATAACACAAAACAGAATCACAAAATATGGAGCTATGAAATACCAGAATTGAAATATCATTGAAAATAATAGTAATACTTTACAATAATGTATTTGATTTTGTAAGTTTTAATAATGAGAGAGAAAGTGGAGGTCGTCCACTCTAGGAGGAATGAAATGCTTTAGGGAAATCGTGTGAAATACAATGCCGAGGTGCTGTTCCATGTGAACGATACTGAATATTCTTAACATGATCCAAAACCACACTTGGTAGTGCATTTTATTGTTTTACTTTTGCAATAAAACCAAGAAAGTCTTAAACACTTACGTATATATAGTATTGTCTGTTATTCCATTCATTACAGCAAATAAAATCCCCATTGCGCAGAAAATTGGAACTAAGGTATCCATTTAGGAAACAGAATCTGTGTTAATCAAACCACGAAGACGTCTTTCGTAAAAAGAAGTGACGACCACAGATAACGAAGCGCAGGATCGCACTGAGTTACTAAGAAAACAAATTCAGTGCCTAGGCGAATTTGTTCAAGTGCGAGCTTTGTACAAGTGTTCACTCACGTTGCCTAATTTAAAACTCAAAATAGAACGGAATACTGTTATTATAATTTTTCAGTTAAATTCCGGACTATGTACCAAGCAATTCCTGGGTCGAAGCGCTATCCAACTGTGGAATTTTTGAGTTAACGTTGTTAATGAATCTGGTTGCCATTACCTGTGTCTGACAGCGTTAGAAAAGGACTGCATCTCCGGCGTTTGCGAAACTATAAGTGCACAATTTAACAAGAGCTATAGCCAGGCGACGCCAAGAGCGGGTAAATTCTGTAGTCTGGATGTTCTCTTGCGCGGTTTTTAATGCACTGGATTCCATCCTGCAGGATAACCTTTTGTTGTTACTTACTGTGTGAGGCAAATACGGCGCTTTTTTTCATAATATTTCGCGTAATTTCCTGCTTCTGTTGTGTGTCTGACTTACTAACACTCCAATGTGTTGCACTCGGTTGAACGGTGCTATTCCTTATTATAGCCGGCAGTATCTCATTAGGAAGACGGAATTCTCAAGCGTAGTACGGCACTGCAAATCGCTCTAATTTCTGCTGCTGCCTCTGGCCAGTCCGCGATGCGAGGGGCGTTCCTGATATGTTTGCGCACGCGCCGCATGTTGTATCATGGCCGACGTAGGGAGCTGTTTATAATCTTCCACGCTGTTTCTCCGTTGTATCTCTTCCCGGATTATACGTATGAAGCTCACACTTGCATCCACTAGCCTACTGTTTGCACTGATTGTACGCATCAATGACGGAGTGCTACCACCACAAGAGACGCACTTCCTTTGAATTATCGCTCCGCTGGCATACTAGCGACACAGAAACGCTGTCTCCCTGTCTCATGGCACGCTTTCGTGGCCGGTTGTTCTTTTGCAGGTCTAATTTAAAACGCCCGATTCCATTATTTGTGTCGTACATGCACTAAGACGTTAACAGAACTAAAAAAAAAATGGCTCTGAGCACTATGGGACTTAAGATCTGAGGTCATCAGTCCCCTAGAACTTAGAACTACTTAAACCTAACTAACCTAAGGACATCACACACATCCATGCCCGAGGCAGGATTCGAACCTGCGACCGTAGCGGTCACGCGGTTCCAGACTGAAGCGCCTAGAACCGCAACTAAATAAACTTAAAGAGACTGAATAGCATAAAAATTTTCTTGTACGTAATTATAACAACGTTTCTCACAAGCTAAATAAAAGAAAATCATAGAAAGTACTTCCTGTGCAAAACGACTTCCCGGGAATTAAGATTTTTGAAACCAGGCATTTAGTTACCACCGAGATAATTCATCGTTTGTCTGGCGATGCTGTTTTTTCGCAAGGTAGTAGCACTTTCTACCGGTGATCTCATTCAAGCAACTTTATGCACTTAAAGGAGTACTTACAGGACGTAGACTCACACGAACTAACAGCAAACAAGAATATACTGCTATAGTTAAAAACGATGGATATCAAGTCACACGTTCTTTCTTAATGGCAGGCGGATTTGCAAAGAGAACGCCAAGAAGGACGTCTAATCATATATTGAAAGTATCTGGCAGACATAATGGCTCCAGCTGAAGAAAAAGAAATGAAATTCTTTGTCATCTGAAAATTAGGAGAACTGAAATTTTGGTAGCAATGGTACATAACGTTAACTTCTCGATGGTAACTTATACATACTTTTTATTTACCGAACAGAAATGACGGGTAACCTACCAAGCCAGACAAGGAGCGTTCAAAATCAAGTAAGTCAGAGAATGATATTAAAGAAATCCTGCAAGTCTTATGGAAAGAGAAAAATTGCCCTGGTCGAATCTCGGTTACATTAAATATTTTAAGCCGCACGGATAATTCACGAAATGACTGTAGACGAGTGCAAACTTTATTGATTCATCATACTAAAGGCAGATAGTATTGATGTGCACATAAACGTCCTAAATTGGATTCCGGAAGCGATGCCTTCAAACTAAAATTGAAACAGCGAGATTGGGTTAGCTTTGAGGGTAAATTGTCATAAAAACCATGACTAGACTTTATAAAGCTTATTAAGACTTTTTAAAAGTTTTTAATATGTCTCTCTAAACTTCAGTATCGTTCAAAGGATGCATCAAAATATCTCGTTAGATTCCGCAAACTAATTCAACAGCAAAATGTGTGTGGAATATCATAAAGTATTATAGATATCCATCGTAATACACGTAAGCATACAGTGTCCCTTTCTTCGGTTCACTTTTCAAAAAACCGTTATCCATGATCTCGAATTTCGTTGCTTCCACGTATAGTGAAAATCACGGGTTAGGGACCGCTATCACACGTGAATGTGGATTTTAAATGTACCGTTAATGTGGCCATCGCGAAGACAATAACAAAGGAGATACATGGGAAGAGTTAACAATAATGTGTCACGCGTGACCTCAGAAACTGACTGAATTCATGGTAACAAGTGCGCTTGGTTTATGGCACGAATAACAGTGGGAAAAAATGGATCAGGAACTTACTTGTTCTCCAGGCGCAGTTCTAATCGTCAATATTTCAATATAAATGGTTTCAATCTAAGAATCAGACTAAGCAACGTAATTTCGTTTTTACTCGCCTTGTGCCGTAAGTCAGGAAAATACTGCGTTCTTTCTCAATGCATAACATACGGAACGTTAAATTTTAATAAAATATACCACAAAAAACCGACGTTTCTGACGAATGCCACGATTATGGTTACTACGTTAACCACATAATAGCAGGGAACGAAAAGAAAGTAATCAACTTCAAATATTTCTTTTTAGTTTCGTATAGTGCTACAAAGATGTCATTCTTCATAACTCCCAGACGTGAGCTATTCTCCACAAATACAGCAGTATCTGAGCTAAAGGCGGCCAGTAAAATATTTGTGATCTCTAATTGATATTTCCCATAGTTTTTAGAAACATTTCAACTTCAGAGGAAAACTGCGCCAAAATATCAACCCAATATCAACTTGCGATAAATATATATTACTGACCTCTTAACAAATGCCATTACTGCGTTTGTGAAAGTAGGTTAATTCCATTGACAGGTGCCAGTTCGATACATTATTTTTCTCCACGTCTTTTACTTTAAACATTTCGAAATCTTGGGAAGCTATCTTCAAGCACTGCATACTTTACGTGTATGTAGCGCTTGGAGATACGCTCCCAATATGTGTTAAATAAATTAACTAAAACAATGTTAATCATATGTAGCTGTAAATGAATGGAAATACCTTTTTAATACATAATATATTTATATAACCATGTACGCTGCTAGGAATGTTATTTTTATTTGAACAAGATATCGAGAACATGATGGACTAAGTGACAACAACCCAGCCACCTTTTTCTGCCACATGAAAATTGAACTACACACAGCAGACCGATTGGAAAATACTGTCGATATATTACGCACAATACCAAATGGACCTACAGTGAATATATTGGAAAAAATTGAGATATATTGACTCACAAGAAATTATCCGCATTTAATCTTCAGTCAACGAATTGACCTAAAATGTAAACAATTTTTCGAAAACTTTGTTGATATTATCCACCTAGGTCCAGGATAAACCATAACACGACCAAGTACAAAATTTAACTTAATAACACAACACCACAGATACCAATTCAATATAACACAGCAATATCGCTGGCAGAATTCTCAACAAGCAGATGTTACCATACAATATGGCTGATCATCTAACATAATTGCTGTCACGAAATTTCAACTGGAAATTAAGTTTATTTCTGACTGTTATTAAAGAAATGACAGACTAGAACATACAACTGATTACTACTTGAATAATGACTAAAGAATATAATCAGTAAACAAATAGCAAATGAAATAACAAAATCTCTGATCATCTTTCAGCTAAAGACTAAAATTTATTTCTAACCACTACTACAAGAAAAGTCAGATGATTACCGCTACAACAAAGTAAAATATAATAAGTAATAAATATGGTTCAAATAGCTCTGAGCACTATGGGACTCAACATCTTAGGTCATAAGTCCCCTAGAACTTAGAACTACTTAAATCTAACTAACCTAAGGACATCACACACACCCATGCCCGAGGCAGGATTCGAACCTGCGACCGTAGCAGTCCCGCGGTTCAGGACTGCAGCGCCAGAACCGCTAGACGACAGTAATAAATAGACAGCGTCCGAAACAACGATACTGCATGGAAGTCAGGATTGGGAAACGTATGTAAAATCATATTATTCATAAATAACTTACATGTAATACAACAAATGTACCAAAATTTACACGATGTTCTGTTACAGTTAACCTGATAATAGCTGTATGGCCGAAATAGGCTCATAGTTCAAATAAAAATAATGTTCAGAGCAGCGTAACTGGTTATATAAGTATATTATGTCCTTAAAAGACATTTACTACGCAGCAAGCCCAGGAGTTTAAGAACAGAAACACATCTTCAACAGTAACGAGTTCGCTGTCGGCTGGATTTTAATTCTCGTGTAATACAGTGAAATGGGTACACAAACTATGAATGCTATGAGTATGGCGGGATAAAGACCATTTTTGTAAATTTGTGCATTATTTAGCAATTTTTCACTAGTAGAGATTGCAATGATAAGCTATTGGAATAGTGCTACTATTATGTTCAAAATTCTGGTGGTGTAAACGTTCTTGGCTTTGTTGTATGCAAAAGTAGATATTCACGCGTTGGCAGCTGGGCCCCGAGAGACCACGATTGCTTTAGTGTCAGTGAAACAGTGGACATTGAGTGAAGCAGGCGCTCTTCTGATGAAACCAGTAAAACAGCTCAGTTTACGACGCCACAAACAGTTCACTGCCGGTAACTACTGTAGTTCTCTTCCTTATTTGTCGCACTATCGGTGGTAAAGTGGACAGCTGGTAGCTCTCTATCCTCTAGGTCAGTGGTAGTTACCCTGGTCCCTACCACCGACTAGTGGGCGTTCCAGCTTTCGTAGGGTGCGGTATGTGGTAGGGGTTTTAAAAACAGTTTCATTAGGTTTCTGTAAAATTTTGACAAAGTGTTTGGTAAGTAATTAATTATCATAAAATGCTTTAACTTGGTGTAGCTCTGCCCTATAAATTTTATAAAGTTACTTCCCTACTTTATAGATCACCATTACAGTGGAACGGGGGGGGGGGGGGGTAGGTGAAAAAGGTTCACTATCCCTGCTCTAGGCTATGTCTTGAAACTATATCCGGCTAGCAAAAAGCTGCGGAGGCACACAAAGAGCGCTGTGTAAACAGCAGATGGCTGAAAACCAGTATCAGACTCGCATGCACGATTCAGGACGAGAAATAAAAAGTCTCAAGCATCATAGCTGTAGAATGTATACGTAGACATGATCTGATCTGTAGTACACACGACAAAGATTCCTCTTTAAGTACAATTTAATTCACTTGTTGATAGAGAAATCATTAGGGCCGTACTTCCTGAGATCGTACAGTCACCCGGGCTATTATTTAAGAAACCACTGGGGCAGTGGCTTACTACGATGTAGGGGAAGAACAGATAATTCAAATTTGTACAGACAACAGCTCCGTGCCGCATCAGAACTCGAAGCCATATCTCCACCTGGTGACACGTTGAATATCAGTGTCATGAAGGGAGGAGAGAGGGTCAACTAGGCGTCCTCATAGCTCATTTGGTAGCGCACTGACAGCGGAGGAGTGCGGTCAGGATTCGACTCCCCGACTGGCTCACAGTTTCGACTTGACAAATGTTTATGGGAGCACGATGACCGCTGAAATATAAAAGCATTACGTCTCAGCAACGACACAACATTTACATCTGGATGAAAAACATTAATTTTAACTACGCTGCTCCAGAATACTGGCGTCATTTGAAAAATAACGTGGCTTTAACGAAACGTTTTAAAAACAAGTGCTATTGCGGGCCGATAGAGTAATGTAATAAATTGTTTTGGAAAGAAACGGAAGGTCTGAAACCCTGTGTACGTTGAGTCTGCAGTTTTACGGTCATCAAGATCAACAATATAAGTTAAAGTCGCCTAATGGAGAGGGAGAAGTTTCAATACTTGTTAGCTTCTTGAAATGTTAAGTCATGAGAAACATCTACATAGTTACTCCGCAAGCCACCAGATGGTGCATGGTGGAGGTTATCTTCTACCATTGCCAGTCATTCTCTTTCCCCTTCCACTCGAAAATGGAGCGAGGGGAAACGACTGTCTATACGTCTCCGTATGAACCCTTATCTTGTCTTGGTGATCCTTACGCGAAATGTACGTAGCCAGTGATGTGGATACCTCTCTAAAGCAAAACCGATAGTGCCAAACACACCAGTAATGCCGGCCGGAGTGGCCGAGCGGTTCTAGGCGCTACAGTCTGGAACAGCGTGACCGCTACGGTCGCAGGTTCGAATCCTGCCTCGGGCATGGATGTGTGTGATGTCCTTAGGTTGGTTAGGTTTAAGTAGTTCTAAGTTCTAGGGGACTGATGACCTCAGAAATTAAGTCCCATAGTGCTCAGATCCATTTGAACACCAGTAATATGTATATTTCCAAACACTTACGGAATCGTGCCACACATTTTTCAGGATAAACGGTGATAACCTCCCATTAAATTTGCTAGTGTCTTGTTGAGATATACTAGGTTTGTTGACTCCAGAAAACAGGTTCACTAATTAAAAATGATTCAAATGACTCTGAGCACTATGGGACTTAACATCTGAGGCCATTAGTCCCCTAGAACTTAGAACTACTTAAACCTAACTAACCTAAGGACATCACACACATCCATGCCCGAGGCAGGATGCGAACTTGCGACCGTAGCGGTCGCACGGTTCCAGACTGAAGACCCTTGTTGACTCCAGAAAACAGGTTCACCAATTAAAGCTTCTCCTCCTGTAACTTCTGTGGCTCATTTGTTTCTTAACTTACGCTTCCTCTTTCTGTATGAAGAATAATACTGAAATTACACCACACGTTTTATTCAACCTTGCCTCCAATTTTTCAACACAATGAAAGGAACTTAAGCACATTTCAGTTGGTGTACCCGCAATGTTTACGTGATCCTGGCATCAGAGTATCCTTACTTCTCTGTACTATGTAAGAACTACAGTTTAAAAGTATAAATATTTACATTAGGAGGACATCGCATTTGTTCTTTTATCTACTCGTGCATTTTGCGTAAAAAAAGCCAAGAACGGTTACATCCCAAGGATTATTGACATAAGTAGTTGCAGTTTTCCAACAACGCTCACCGAAAGAATGCAACAACAGGATCACCTTTAAAAAAAAATCTTACTATTGAAAGTCTTTAGTCAGCTTAAATTCATGAAGCAAATAAGACATTAGACATTAAGAATATGCCAACAGATTTCAAAGATTAAATTAATAGGCCACCGAAAATAAAGCTGCACTCCAGTAATTTCATATATTTAACACAAGTAAAAAGGTGCAGAAAGAACTGGTTGCTTCATCTAGGCTATAGAAATATACAGCTGAAGATCATTCTTTAGAAAGAATCAGGAGAGACATGCAGTCCCATAGCCGATGAGGCTGTTAACTTCATTGACTTTATTACAGATGGAGTGGTCCTGAATGATTTGTCAACAAGGTGAAATTGGGTCGCACTGTGGAATAAATGAACCCTAGATATATTTGCTTGAAACGTGGTAGGAAAATTCTGGAAAATTGAAACAAGTGTGACCGCATCGGGAACCGAAACCCAAATAGCGTAGCAGCAGCTACGTGCCGCGCCACCTCATCAAACAATGGTCCGTGTTATTATTGCGGTCATTTAGCGGATCGCAAATATTTTGAAACAGTTTTGCATGCTCTGCTGCCGCAATATCGTGACTCTCAGCTATAAACGGGAAATGAATGTTTTGTACTTTACAAAAGCACATGAATTTTATAATTCTTCAGTGGTGATTTTTAAAAAATGCAGATACTTTTCCATTAAAAGTTTGTGCTTACCAAAGTAAAATAGATTTTAAGAGTGAGAAGCTAATAAATTTCATTTTGTTCCACTGATATTCATTAATTAAAAACCATATTTCGGCTTAGGCAGTAAACAGTTTCCCTGACGACGGAAAATAAAACATCTTAGAAAATTGTGAAGATACCTCCCAAAGATCTAATAAGCTGTAAATTGGTTTCTAATAAATAACTAGTTGTGGATCAGATAGCAGTGTGAGGGACTTACAGGTAAATATCGCGATAATAAACTGAGTATTCTACTTATTACAAATCATTGATTAAATCATGACGATTTTTCTGCTGGAAGGACATAAATGTTTTTTAAAGTCCGTAAAATTTATTTTTGCTTATAATGGACTCGTTGTCGATTGGACGGCACGCACTAATTTTAGTAGTACCAAGTCATTTATTGTACAATTATTTTAACTCAAGACATTTCGAAAGTAACAGCGCCGTATCAGGTGATTTGAAAACTTTACATTTAATATTTTTTTTTCGATTTATACTCATGTTGGATTAGTACAACTACAACCTTAAATCTTTCAGTTCGAAATTTTTTATGCTACAATCTTCGTCTTATGTACACCACTTTTTTTTAGTAAACCAGTTCATAGAGCCACATACAACTACCGAACATCGGTGTAACAAATCCGTGAATTGAAAATAAAGAGGGAAGTATGTCTCCAGTAGTAAGAACTTCCGCTTGAAACACCTTATGCCATAATATTTTTGAATAAATGTGATTGATGCAGAATGCATGTTTTTTCTAATAAACGTTGAGAATATGCCGGATGTTGAAGTCCTCTTTCAAGTCATTCTTACATACACTTTTCTAGAGACAGAGCTCATATTTTTTAAGCTGTATCTTTTCCAGAACCGGTTGAACAGTACGGTAGTAACTGTAGTGAAACGCTGTAAATAAGACTACAGAAGTGATTTCCCGTAAGAGCTACTGACACAGAAGCACCTTTTCTAACTAAAGCCACACGGCTAAAATCAATGTTTATTTGTGTTCTTCTTGGCATTTAAATGCCAGTGGCTGTGATGAAGGATGCAAGTTATATGTATGACCATACTCATTTGTATAAATTTTTACACTATTTCATATCAAATTCATAGAGACATGTTCGTTAATAAATAAAAGCGTAATGGTACATGTGACAGGTTGCCACCGTGCGAATAGTGGTAATAAACTTTTTCCTTCTCGTGCGAAAGTGGAAGCACTGTTAGCTTTCGAGCTTTATTTGTGCTGCCAATCCGTCCAGGTATCAGGTTAGCCGCAAAGATTTGAGCCAGTATCGGGAAGTGCGACTTATCTTACTGAAGTCCTATCTGCCGAGATAGGGCAAGTTCCTGGTACAGCTGCGCGCCAGAGTTGTATGTTTTCTCAAATAAAAAAAGTCGCTCGTGGATTACCAAATACTGTCTCTAGATCATGATCAGCACAAAATACTCGAATATTTTAATATTACGCATGTCAATACGTCGTCTCCAACTTGTTTATATTATTGTCCCTACATTTCCGTCAGCCTCTTCTTTAGCAAATACAGGTATTCTTCGCATTCTGCAACATTGAGTCAACTCTTTACAATCTCTTCGGAAATTTCACATGCATACCGATTCACCGTTGCACCATCCGTAAAACTGTGCTCCAGTCTTGGCTTTAAAATTCTCTTACCAGTGGTTTGTTGTATGTCTTCACCGGTTCAGTGACATCTATTCGATTTTGGTGTATGATACCATGACTTACTATTTTGCAACTGAATACAGTTAAAATGAATTGGTTGTAGAGGCTATCAGCAGGATTTCCGGCTTTAAATGAATATTTCACCTTCCAAAATTCCATGTCAAAAGTTATCTTATACAAAATTCGTTTATTTCAATATTCGTTTAGTATCTTTAGAGGAGATCTTTCTCACAGCAGAATATTGCTGCAATCTCAACTACAATCTGAGTTGAAGTAATTTCTTGACTTTTGTAATACTGACTAACCCCTCAGAAGTACATCAATCTAAACTCACTACTGGACAGACACTTTTCTCTGTTTTTCAACATTCATGTTTGTGTACAGATCGTTATATTTCCTAGCATCAATGCACCAATGTGTGTAGTAGTAATATCACATATACTACGACCTTACTGCTAGAACTAAGTGTTTTAAAGATTTTCGCAAATTTTCTATGCATCGCAACGGAAGAAAAATTGACGTAGGAGTGAATACACCTAAAACAAACACGGACACACGTAGAGTAAATTCACGAATTCCACAACTTCCCCTTAGGAAATATTAACAGCAGCTGATTCATATTTTTTATTTCATGTGTTTTATCTCAGTTGCAATTACGTAGGACAATATCGTGGCATTTTTACTTCAACATTGGAATAAAATGAGGAAAAAGCATCAGCAACCCCTGAACACCAGCTTCTTGGCGCAAAGAAACTGATTCGTCGCAGGAGGTTATAGCGCCATACTCATATGCGGGAAGAGGGGTATTTAATCTCCTTCGATCATCCACATATAGATCAGTTTATTTAAATTGTCTGAAATGAAACGAATGGGGTGTATGTGGATTAAAACAATGAAGATTTAATGACATGAAATGACATTAGTAGAAACAGTTCAGGAATGCTGAACCTGCAGAGTAATGAATATGTTATGACAAATGAACAAATGTGCCAGACTGCAAATCGAACTCGAATCTGTTGCTTGTTAGAAGCAACGACGTTTAAGTTTTAAGTGTTTTTTTTTTCCTAAATAGAGTACGGTGAACACAGGGGTGCTAGCTTTCAAAGGGCCGCATACAATTTCCTGTCCCATCCTTGTCCAGTCAGTCCCAATGACGTTGTCATGGACGAGACGTTAAACCAAAATATGCCTTTTTTCCCTCGGCACAAACTGATTCACTGCAGGCGTCGTAGGACGACTACTAGCGTTTTGTGTTTGATACCGGTTTACGGTAATTCACGGCAATTCGTTTCTCTCAGAGGTATTGCATCTGATTATCACGTCGTCAGTAGTTAAAAGCATAGAGTAGGAATATCTATAGAGTGAGCATAATACTATACTGCGCATGTCGCCAACATAAAACTGGTACTGTTACGTGACTTTCGTACAACGCTGTTTGTTTATATTTTCGATGAGACCGACACCATAACATGACAGGCAATTGCTATTTTTTACACATTTCTCTACTAGTAACGGCAATGGTGAATAATTGCTGCTACTACGGATGCAAATCGAAATACGTCAGAGGAGAGAAAGTTGTTTTGCGTAGATAAGTACCACAAAAGTCTAATTGTGGTTGTCATACTAGTACGTGGCGCTTTATGTGTTAAAAAATATCTAGACACAGTTTGATAAAGTGCTGACATTGTAGAGCTAATTTATGTGCCTTTACGGCCACATATTTACGAGACAAGTGATAGATAACACTGGAAGTGTGGGATTCAATCTGCAGAATGTATACTCATTTCGAGCAAAGTTCACCTGCAGATAAGCTTTAAATATGACAGTGTCAGTCATTTCCTCGAGGTTATACAGATCTCCAAGCCATTGCACTTATTTTAAAGCAGTCGCAGTATGAAACTTTTCTACATGAACCTATGACGCGATGAACGATTAATATTTAGATTTCGCTAAGCATGAACGGAGACTAAATGTATGGCACCAGAAAGTGGAAACGATATACTTTCATTGCTATGTATCAGAAAGCTATTTCGCAATGCCACCACAGCGTAATTTATTAAAACAGAGATATGACACGGTGTCGTGCAAAACCTATTAAATAGAGAGGGATATCCCTTCTTTTCCCATAGCAAAAAATAGCAACATCTGAGCTGTGACACTTACCAAATACAAGCGAAATGCCTTTGCGTTTATTTCTTCAAAGTTTTAAGCCGTGTTCATTCCAGATAACGAATGGACATTGTTAACATGTCTAAGAATGGGGTGTACAACAGCCATGATATTTCGTAAAAAGATTTGTTTATGCTGGCTCTGTACTGACATTCAAAATCTGCAGGGCTGTTACCGGAAAGTCTTACACCGTACTAACGACACGTGACTTTGGAGGCACTGCATGTTGGTGGAAAAATTCCATTCTGCAAATCTGAATGTTCGCTCTACAGATATTCTTGCTCTGTGGTTAAAACAACCCTGCAGAGTCTCAACAGAACACATGAATTACCTGTTATACTTAAGGAACAGTATATACGCCCATAGTTTTGCGATAACGAGCTATTTTAACAACTTGTATGTGTAGAATGTTTTCCCCATTATTGCGTTCATGAAAGGCAGCCTTTCGTAATATTACCATTCTTCGGTATTGCGCGAAATCAGTACGTACTTTATAATTAAAAAACCGGACAACTGCTAGTAGAACACGCGCTCTGACGCTTCCTTACAGACTTTATTATGTATGTAGATAATAATAATAATAATTTCATGTGGCTCAATGGCTTGGCATAAGTCTTTCTATTTGACACCACTTCGGCGACTTGGGTGCCCCTAACGTACGCCAGTTATCCAAGAGCGAAAGGGGACTTACCACGTGTTGTTTCTGGCGACTCCTCACATTCTTGAATGGAGAGGGGTAGGTTAAAACTAAGAGTGAAAAACCCGAAATCCGATCAAGATTCGATCCCGCAACCTCTCGGTTTCCAGGCACGGGCTTTACTGCGTGTTTCTTCTCTCCGTCTTCTTCCTGTGGATGTCACACGACGCCTCTTCAAGTTGATCGTTGAATACTTCACTGAGTATTTTTTAAATTTATTACAGAGGGCAGTCAGACCTCTGATCGAACACGCTGAGCTACCGTGCCGGCACTGACAGACCACCATTCCCGACGCGTTGTGATGAGTGAATTTGCTAGTATCGAAATACGTGACATAGATGGCCGTATCTTTGAACTGCATTAATTTAGAAGTTTAAATGCTGTACACCGCCAAGGGGCCGTAACCGTTAGTATTTGACCCAAATTTAAACTTGACACCTCTACCCATTCCTGAGAAAAAGAGGTCTTAACGGTCGGACAGACAAATAGAAAACAAATGATATACATACAAAAGTATAAACATAAATATATAAATAAGAAATTAACAATTTTTGACGTTTTCTTTTACTTGTAGTATGAAACCTTGATTCTTGCCGAATGTTATGATTCTAGGTCAACGGGAAGAACCTTACAGGTTTTGATGAATGAGTTTACGATTAGCGAAGTATGTGACATAATTTTGATTGCATTTATCTAGATGCTTAAATGTTTTACAACGCCGGGGGACCGTAAACCTCAGTACGTGGCGTAAATTTCCATTTGATACATCTACCCGTTCCTGAGAAAAAGGGGTTAAGAATCGGATAGACAGACAGAAAGACAGATAGAGAAACAGACCAAAAAGGGGCATTATAAGGATCCCTTTTTTACTGATTGAGGTGCAGAATCCTAAAAATGATTGTGTTCTAGATTTCCATCATAATAATTGATACATTTCACGCATTTCACTCTGGAAAAACACCGTGCTGAAAATAACTTGGCAGAAACCATCAGCGGTTCCTTAAATATACAGCTTTCAAATCTTGATACAATACAATATCGAGCATGTATCCGAACGCAACAGTAGACGTGTGAGTTTAGGATCTTATGTGGCTGTCACTGTATAGGTTTCCTTGTCAGTTAATGAGTACTACTTTTTTTCACTTAGGTTATGATGTCTCAAGGCCATGGGCGTACTCTTCTCCCACCCATCTTAGATCTCGCGATATTTTTCATTTTTGCGACATCAAAATGGTTAGTTCAATGTGAAAGTCCACCTTTTATATTGTGCTTCCAAGGAAATTTTCAGAGTAATCTTTCTATTTTCCTTCCGGCTGAAAAATACTGTAGTAGCTTCATGGGCCGTCTTTCACCCACACCATTTTAGCAACTGAACTGTCAGTGGTTTTCAGGCTTTGTAGTAAGGCGACATGAGAAGATTTTCAGCTCTGAACGTTGACCAAGAAATTTCCTTCCCTATAGTTTTGGGCATATAAAAATCTTTTACGGACATTTTCTGAAATTACTAAATCTCTGTAGACTTACATCAACCTATCGGTAAACTTACCGAGACTTATCTTAAGGGGAAGGCTGTATAAACAGCAATATTCTCTCTTCTTTATTTATTTTTACAGTAACATATTGTTATATTATGGTTCTTTTTATATTTTTCAAGCATAAGGTAATCACACTTTTGTCGAACTGTCTACTGACGAAACGAGATGGAGAGAATTAATTAAAATATATTAGTTCAACAGCAATGCGGGAGCAATTATTTTTCAGCGTCTCGAAGTTTTTCGCAATAATAATCGTTCCATTGACTTGATTAAGCTTTTTATTAAAGTGCAGGCTTAATTTTCTTCATTTATTAAATTTGTTGCGAATTATTTACTGACTGGGATTCTTCGAGAACTGCAAATCACATCTGCTGTTTATCTAAAAAAAAGGACAATATCTTCTGTTTGCTTAAATGCAAAGAACCCCTAGAAAAAAAGAAACAAAGATATTTTTCAAACTGTAAGTAATTTTTGTTTTAGACCAAGATAGAGTTATGTGTAAAACAAATGAAATATGTAATATATTCCAGACAATAGACAGTCTATACGATAGCTGCCCACACAATATACAGTTTTATATTTTCTGTGTGTTGGGTATTTTTAAGGGGGGAAAGCACATTAGGAGGCTGTTTGACACTGATTTTTTGGGAAGAATTAATTACAATTTAATCAAATTTTGACATCATTTCATTTATATATCGAACAGTTTTTGTGAATTTTTTTGAATAATTTCAGCCAAAAATAACAGAGTTACGCCGTGATGTCCGCTGAAGGTTGTGAATATAGTTCTCCAATTGCGTGCAGTGTAGCCATTCCGATTATCATCTGAAATCAAAAAGGTTTTCATTTTACATTAATAACTTATTTTCTAAGAACATGAACCTCAATGCAGGTGAAAATAATGAAAATTAAAAATTTTGTGGGAGCTAGAACAGTTTACTTCGATTTTCGCAGTTTTTTTCTCTAATTATGCGAAGAAAAATACCCTTAAAATCATGATATCATCTCACAAGTTAGTTCATATAATTCCTAATTTTATAAAGAATCATACTATCAATTTTCATAATTTAGGTTCTATACTTTTTTAGTTAGACTGCACGCAGATGTGAAAAAAAGTCATTTCGAGATAAACGCGTTTGAAAAATAAATTTTCGGAAACTAGAAATCAAAGGAAGTTAACAATAATGTAAAATGCTTACCTATTAATCTGCGATTCCAGCACCATAGAGTAATCTTTATTCTTCCTCATAGGCTTCATTTTGCGCTTCCAGCAGTGCTTTCGGAGCCTTCCGACCTTCCTTCGGTTTCAATGAACTACGTCGATTCTGCCGGCTCACGCGCTGGTTATCCATTTGTTCGGCATGATTGAAGCTTTGCGTGCGTGCTACAATGCCTCTTTCATGACCATCAGAAGGGATGAATTTCCTTCATTGAATAATCCCTCTGCAAAATACGATGCCAATTCAACGACTTTTAGTCCGGAGTGCAAGTGTTTAGGAGCTAATCGCCAAATAGTGTAATTAAAACTTTCATACGCATTTTGTGTGTGGCCACCTAAACATCTCTCCAGTAATTCATCTCTTGATACATCTACATATATTGGAAGACTTTTCTTCTGTATGTCGGTGTGCAATGGAGTAGAGTGCGGTTCAAGGACTGTTCGTTTCTGCCACTCGCACCAGCTGTCTTCTACCTCTGGGCAATACTCGTGTCGAGGATATTCATCCGTGGAAATCATATGATACTATGTTGCCTGTACCCGATGTGCACTCAGTTCTACGCTCATAAAATCCAAACGAATGCGGATTTAACTTTGAAATTTTGACACGTATTCTTGGATAGTTAAGCTAACGATTTATGCACTAAAAAAGTCGGATTTTTTGAACCTCCTAATGTGGTAAAGCTTCCTTCTCCTCATATACCAGCTTTGAAAGTTCAAATCCCCGTCCGACCATCCACATTTAGGTTTCCCGTGATTTACCTGCATCACTTTTTTAAGGTGAATGCAGGGATGGTTCTTTTCAAAAAGATACCGCCAATTGCCTCCCCTGTCTTTACCCATTGTGAGCTCGTGCCGCCTCTTAAGTCTTGCCTTCGACAGGATCTCAAACCTAAACTTTCTGCTTTCCGACTGTAAAAACTGGGAAACATCATGCTAAATTCCTCGTACATCTTCAAATGTATGCCCACCTACTGAATGATCTTCAAGTAGTGCAGAACATTTTCGTTCTTAATCTGTAACACACTATAGATTTAAAGATGAATAGATTAACGATAAGCTGACCAGATAGGAAAATTGTTGAGAAAAAGAAGGGAACCCTTAGTACGGATTAGAATAAATGGTTTCTTCACAAGTTTTGAGACTGCACACTTTGTTCAAGTATCTGAGAAGTTATCCTCTTTTAATGAATAATGTAGAATGCCGCAGTATCATTTTTTCTATGTGCGGAAAAAACAACAAGCGAGGGCATTAAAAGATAATGGACAAGTAATTAACACGAAAGATAGACATCGATAATATTCGATATTTATATAATTTTTGAGTGCATTTCGTTTATTTTGTGATACAGAATTTGCAATTTAATCTTGACGATAGGATAGTAGAAAAACCACAAACGGTAATGGGGAAGTTTTAATGAACTTATGTGGAAGAATCTACATCTAAATCTACATCCATACTCCGCAAGCCACCTGATGGTGTGTGGCGGAGGGTACCTTGAGTACTTCTATCGGTTCTCCCTTCTATTCCAGTTGTTCGTGGAAAGAAAGATTGTCGGTATGCCTCTGTGTGGGCTCTAATCTCTCTGATTTTATCCTCATGGTCTCTTCGCGAGATATACATAGGAGGGAGCAATAGACTGCTTGGCTCCTCGGTGAAGGTATGTTCTCGAAACTTCAACAAAAGCCCGTACCGAGCTACTGAGCGTCTCTCTTGCAGAGTCTTCCACTGGAGTTTATCTATCTTCTCCGTAACGCTTTCGCGATTACTAAACGATTCTGTAGCGAAGCGCGCCGCTCTCCGTTGGATCTTCTCTATCTCTTCTATCAACCCTATCTGGTACGGATCCCACACTCGTGAGCAATATTCAAGCAGTGGGCGAACAAGTGTACTGTAACCTACTTCCTTTGTTTTCGGATTGCATTTCCTTAGGATTCTTCTAATGAATCTCAGTCTGGCATCTGCTTTACCGACGATCAACTTTATATGATCATTCCATTTTAAATCACTTCTAATGCCTACTCCCAGATAATTTATGGAATTTACTGCTTCCAGTTGCTGACCTGCTATATTGTAGCTAAATGATAAAGGATCAGAGTTTAAACATCAGTAATTGGAACTCCGGTCATATTCAACAATTAAAATTGTTGTAAAGAGCTATTTTGAGAATTTTACAGTGTTAAAAATTAAACTTTTAAAAAATGGTTTCAAAAATAAGGTTTCCGTTGTGAGTCACAATAAACTTTTAGTATATAGTAAGTCTATTTCTAATTTGAAAAGGAATAGTGAAGATTAATGTCAGTACGTAAGATAAGGTAGAGTTCCGCGTTCAGGCCCTGACGGAGCAATCGGGCTCGACCATCCGCCGTGTCATCCCTTGCCAATAGCGTCATCGGATGCGGTACCTGTATGTAGACGCATGTGGTCAAGTCAAGCGTTGTCCCAGTCGTTGTCGTGTCTCTTGACCTTGAAATCGCTACGAAACGGTCGAGTAGTTCCTCAGGCTGAATGCACTCCATACCGTTCCTCCCACTTAGGACAGCACTGGGAATCGAACCCGGGACGCCCTGCGTGGCAGTCATCTACGGAGGCGGACAAATCACAAAATGTTAATTACCTGTTAACAAGGAATACAATGGTAAAATATTGTATAAAATATTCCAGAGCATAAAGACAAAAGAATGAGGAAAAGCAAGGAACGTTGAGAAAATTTACCTAAGTATAAAAATGGTTCAAATGTCTCTGAGCACTATGCGACTTAACTTCTGAGGTCATCAGTCGCCTAGAACTTAGAACTAATTAAACCTAACTAAACTAAGGACATCACACACATCCATGCCCGAGGCGGGATTCGAACCTGCTACCGTAGCGGTCGCTCTGCTCCAGACTGTAACGCCTAGAACCGCACGGCCACTCCGGCCGGCTTACCCAAGTATACAAATAATATCAAAGGAAGTTGCAAATGGAAATCTGTTCTCTCTCGATCATCTCCGTTGAATATATGAGAACAGATTAAGCAAAGAAATACTGAAGTATTTTAGGAAAAGAGACGTTAACAATAGCTCCGATAACAGAAATGAAAAAAAGTGCAAAGAGTCAATATTCCAGGATAAAGTGTTGTGTTGAGAAGGATACTATACCAGAAGTAAGAAAGCTGATATGGTGTGGAGAGACGGAAGGAGACGGCAGAATGAGTAAAATGTGAAAAACGGCGGAAAACAACAACGGACGAAGTGGAAGTGAAGTTGGGAAAAAAATGTTCAAATGTGTGTGAAATCTTATGAGACTTAACTTCTAAGGTTATCAGTCCATAAGCTTACACACTATTTAACCTAAATTATCCTAAGGACAAATACAGACGCCCACGCCCGAGGGAGGACTCGAACCTCCGCCGCGACCAGCCGCACGTGAAGTTGGAACATGACACACTTTACCTAACAGAGAACTAAAAAGTATGTAAAGAAAACTACTGTAATAAAGAGGAAGGAATATTATATTTAACGTGTCATAGATCATAAAGTCCTTAGATAATGAGCACTAGGAAGGAATTTGGCTGTATCTTTTTCAAAGAAATTATTCCAGCACACCCCTGAGTTGATTGACAGAAATCACGGAAACCTAACTCACAATGTCCAGTCAAGAATTTGATCTCAGCTCCTCCTAAATATGAGTCCAACTCCTTAACCACTGCACCACCTCGCATTATCGGACGTCACTCGACTGGGAAACAGCGGCTCAGACTTACCTGTGTTATCTTCCTTCGTAAGTTTTACGATCCGGTGTTATCTTAACTCTCCTTCAATAAACCCCAAATAATTCGGCTTTAGTGGATGTACTATATGAACTGTGAAAGGCAATACTGAAGTCACTTGTTCCTTTTAGTGTCAAGTCGAATAACTGTTTCAGGTGGGGCAATCAATTCGTCATTTTATTTTGCTAATTCACTTGACAGGTTTTTGAATTAGCGTTGCAAAGAAAAATCACAATGTTTTAAAAATGTAAGCTGCTCTCAAAAAATATATGTTCAAAAACTGAGAGTGAATTCGTGCGAATAAATATGTTCAGTGCAGCTTATTATCTGCCACGATATTGATTTCCAATGACTGGTGGTTGATATGAATTCTGTTGGTTGTATTTCACATTTTATGTTATCAGATCGTCAGGTGACGATGACACGTGTTACAACCCTTGCAAACCTTTTCAGCTCCTAGTTTGCCGGAGCGCTGGAGGCTTTAAATGAGATGCATTGAGCGAACTGGGGACTGCGATGTATCAATGTCATTTTCCATTGGCCACTTATCGATCTGTGCTTATCAGAACTTATCCATCGTGATTTACCGGCAATGCGCGCGGCAAATACGCACTCTGTACGTGCGCGCACGCAAAAAGGATTGCAGACCCGACACTAATACGGCCGTGGTCAGCCATAATATATTGCTGCAGATTCTTGCCACATTTTCCATGTTATTTCACGTGTCCAAATATAATCATAAACCCTGCGGAAACGCTAGCCTCACTTTTTGCGGTTTCACAGTGCAGCTGCGCCGATTCAGCTTTTCAGGGACTTTCCTGCATCCGTGCAAACGCACATTGACATAGCTCGGCGTTAAAGCATACAATGCGACCCCCTCGCGTGCATGCTGGAACAACTGTATGTAACTACTCCGTTACCATTCTTAGCCTTCTTTGGTTTCACCTCACTGGCTCGAAATCTAAGTTTGAAGTTTCTGCACAGATTTATGTTTTGACGGGTTTATTTTATCGTCTCTTGTGCAAGCAAAATTTACATTTGTTTACTCGGTATACGTCTCACATTTTACTTCAACAGAAATTATTAGTGAGTTTCAATATGAAGTAAGGAAATAACTACAGAAAGCCGTGCACAAATACAATGTAATTTCAATCTACCGATAGTGCAACTGAAAATAACAACTAAACTGCTACGGTATAAGTAAACATCGGAACCACACCTGTACAAAAGACGATAATGTAAACTCAACGAATTATATGACATGTTCAAGAGGAAGGCAATAATTAAGACTTTTTAAACCACAACATTCCTTCACTCTTTAAATAAAACAAAACTACCATGAATATTAACATAATCTGCATATTAGAATTTCAGAAAATATGCGCAATAGTAAATTTTTAATTGTTTTTAGTTTTTTTGTTGGGTAACGCGGATCATGTTCCAACTTTAATTCTACTTCTTTCGTTGATGTTTCCCGCCATTTTTCGTCTTTTCTCATTCCGCTGTCTCCTTCCGTCTTTCTGTACTGTACCAGATTTCTCCCTTTTGCCATCGTATCCTTCTAAGGCAGTACTTTATTCTTGATATTTCGTTTCTTTTATTCAAGCTATTGTTACTTCCTCTTTTCCTGAAGCACTATAATATTTCTCTGCCTAATCTGTTCTCAAGCATTCTAAAAAGACGACCGAGAAAGAAAAGTCTCCACTTGGCCATTTCACTTGATATTATTTGTACACTTAAGCAAATTTCCTCATCATTCCTTATTTTCTATCATTCTTTCTTCTTCATATTCCGAAATATTTTTGTATCATCACATGAGTGTTTTCCTTGTTAACTGTGAGTTAACGTATTCTGATTTACGTACGCTATTTTTTTTTTTACGCAGTGTTTAAAATTAAATGTTGGAAATTGAGATACTCCATACCAAAAGCTTAAAAGCTTATTCTCATTACCACAGTTAAAGCCGTAAACAGAATTTTTGATTAATAGCGCAAATTGCAATTTTTAAATTTGTAAGATTTTCAAAATTTGTTCTTTACAATAATTATTATTACAGAGTGTGAATGATGTTTCCATTACTGATACTTAAACTCTGATTGTTCCAAGTTAAGTAAAGAATGTACCTTGCACCTCAAAGAAAGTGAAGACATTAGGAAGAGGATAACTACAGAGGTAAAGCGACGATTAACAGAAAATACAATTTTCTTAAACAACTGTCCCGACCGTCAGCGGGTCTGTGTTAAAGAAACGAATGTAAAGCTCAGCCTCACAGCCAATGTACAGGGGTTGGATAAAAATATGGAAACACCGCAAAAAATGCGTGCTTGACCAGAAAAACAGATGATGGCCAAGCCTGCAGTTTGTGCTGTTGTATTTGACCAAGAATTGTACCTGATTAATGTCCTCAGTACGTTGCAACTGTCATTTGTGGTCAGAACAATGTTCTGCGCAGTCGTGAGTGCATCATGTCGGAGCTAAGTGAATACAAAAGTGGGCAAACTGGTGGTAGTCGTATGATGGGAGCTTCCGTAACCAAAGGAGCCGAAGTGTACAGTGTTCCAAACGCATCACATCGAAGGTCTGTACAGGGATAGCGAAGAAACACCATCCGCTACGTCACAACGCGGACGAATGTGTGTGTTGAGTGATCGTAGCGGACGGTCAGAGAAGAGGATTTTGGCGAAAAATTAGAGGACGACAGCAGCCAAAATGACTGAATAAATGAATGTTGTACTTGTGGACCCTGCCAGCACCGGAACAACACGGAGGGAGCTCCATAAGCTGGGAATTCCATGAAGAGCTGGGATTTCAAACACACTCATCAATGATGCAGAAGCCCGTAACAGGAAAACGTAGTCCCGAATCTATAAAAACCTAACTATGGGCTAGTGGAAGAACGTCATTTGGTAGGATGAATCTTGTTTCACACTGTTTCCAACTTCTGACCGAGTTTATATCCCATGAGTGAAACATGGCTGGTGTTTGGTGACGATTTGGGCAACTATATCGTGATATTCCATAGGCCCCATGGTTACTCTGAAAGGTCGCATGATATATTTGTTCCCCCGTTCACACAGCTTGCATAACCCAGGTATGATTTTGTGACCACAAGGACGAAATGTCGCATCTCGCCTTGCCACCACAGTCATCAGATCTCAATATTTTTAAGTCTTTGTGGTCTACTTTTGAAGGAAGGGTGAGAGATCGCTATCCACCTCTAGCATCGTTACCTGAGATTTCCATTATTTTGTAGGAAGAGTGGTGTAGGATTCATTCCGAAAGGAGTGGAAGTTGTTTTGAATGCCACCCGTTTCCTTACACCGTATTTGGAATATTAATGTGTTGTGTTTGTGGTGTTTCCATATTAGTATCCACCCCTTGCACGTCTGGTAAATCTGCGTTTCTTTACTGTGCTATCTTTTACTTACGTTTTATGTAGTTGTCTTTTTCGCGACTTTTGCTCGACGTGTGCCATATGGATCATTTTGAAGAGTGATTTCAGAAATTAATCTTATCAGAAGAGTGTTAGAAAGCTGGTATCACTGCTGTCCATTTGTCATTCGTACTAGCGCTTTGATTATTTTAGCTATGGTATTTAACATGATCTCCGTGTTTTGTTGCCCTCGCTTAAGTTCGGACAAACAGCATGCGACGTGCTTCTGTCCAAGTTACTCTTAATTTGTTTTGATTTGTTGTTATTCATCCTTGGATAAATTAGGTCTCTTCATCACACATTGATTTCGCAACTAAATAATTGTTTACTATTTCATATGTTCCGGTTTCCCAAACCTATCAGTTACGTTCTCAGATGACTTAATTCTTCCGTGAAGCATTTCTTTGGCTTGTTTATTTTTTGGTTAGCTGATTTATCCGTTTCAAAGTGAATGGTACATAGATTCTCTTAACTATATTGATTTAGGATCTTCTACTTTCCGAAGAAACTCATGGTGATAAAGAATGATCTCGAATATGTTAATGCCACTTCCTAATATATTTGTATTTCATTGCTCCTGTCCTAGTATAACTTTCTTCTAAATTTACGGGCATGCTAGATGTGTTTAGGGTTGACGTCTTACAATCCATGTACAGTTTAACGTACTTGCTCTTGCTTTTTTCGCTTACATTCCACGCTACTTATTGCGAATATTTTTGGCTAGATCTACAGTGTATACTTTCAAACACGTTTAGAAGGTTTAACTAATATCCTGTTAACGATCACAATGATCACATGACGAGTTTATGATTCAGTAAAACCTTATTGGGCTTCCACCCGATTTGTTAAATATGTACTAGATTTCAAAGTATTACACACATATAAAGACGACGAGAAAATGTTTGAGGAACGTATGTACCTGAAGATGATTACTGATACCTCAAAATATCCCGTACAACTGTATAAAAACAATGGTATTCCTAACAGGAAGTGAAATTCACGTAATTCATCTCAGTCGACTACAATCGGAACTCATGGAAACGTCAACCAAAAACAGAACTTTGTATTCTGAGTGTACACTGAGCGTCTTAACGTTATCTCCTCGTCGTATCATACAGCTAAGGTTTTATTTCATATGCGTGCAACGCACGAATATTTTCCTTCTTTCTCAGCACCAAACTGTTACATTACTCTCGGATATAACGCCTTAGAGATGGGAAATGTGGTGGCTGAATCCGTGCGCTGGCTAAAAAGCTAATCTTTTTCATGTTGCAGCTCTGACTCTTAGTTTATATCAATATACATAGGGCATCAGTAATACGTCTGCAAAATTTTTGGAGCGGGTTCCTCTCATCAAGATAAAAACAAAAGATCAAATGAACAAACGTGTGAAAACATTTGTTTCTGGATTGATAACGGGAGTTTGCGTGTAACGCGTTTCGAAGCAAAATCCAAAAACGGATATTTGTAAGCAAAAATTAAAGTTTATTTTGTTAAATGGTCTAGTGATACTGTCAACACAAATCAGTCGGCTAATGCACCCACTGTATCCACAACGACGATGTGTTCCTATGCAGACACATTTGTACGCACATTGAACTTTTCACATGTGTAACAGTAGTGAGTCACCTGACAATATTCTGTTCAACAGCAACAGCATATTCATTTATTTAAATATGTGGTCACGTGAATGGTAATAAATGTGAGGTTATACGACTGCTTAAAAACTAAATATATGGTCACTTGAATGGTAATAAATGTGAGGTTGCACGACTGATTCAAAACGCGTTCCAAACAAATAAGGTCAAATCATCCAATGTTTGTCGTTCTTTATCGATAAATTATTGAGAAAAGTAATGCCAGTATCTTTCATGCGAAAACCCTTAAAACTTTTTAAACAAAACAAAAGTTATTAACATTCTACGTCTTTATTCTTCACGTCAACGTATTTATTTCTTAACATAGTCACCCTGGTGACAAGCACCTTTCTTCCAACGAGAGACCAGTTTGTTGATACCGTCACTGTATAATGTTCGACTTTGTTGACAGAGCCACAACCTCATCTCTGCTTGCACCGCTTCATCACTATCAAAGGGAAGTTCTCGAAGTTGTTCTTTAAGTTTTGGAAACAGATGAAGGTCGGAACTGTATGGAGGATAATCGGTGACAATGAATCCAAGGCGTCGGATTTTTGCCGATGTCGCAGCGCTCGTGTGTGGTCTTGCATTTCACGCTGAAGGAGGCGGTGCTCCATGTGTGGACGAACTCCTCGAATTCGAAACTTAGTTACAGCACGCTGTTTCCCACCCACCTACGTAGTTACGTTGCATATCGTTGTGGTACATACTACAATTTGGATCTCTCTAGCGGCGGAGGCTGTAAAGATGAAGACATGAGTAATTAAGATGTAGAATGTTAATAACGTTTGTTTTGTTTGAAAAGCTTTAAGAGTTATCTCATGAAAACTTCTGAGGAATTACTTTTCAGCACGCCCTCGTATTTTCAGTGTTTTTTCAAATGGATCAACATTCGGAACAGTTGGATTACAGTATTTTCACTGCGAACACTTACAGGCGGACGAAAACCTTCGTGGTATAATTCAGGACAGACACCAGCAGCAGTTTAAGATTAAGGTGAGGGCTGGCAATGACTGTCTAGTAGACCCATATATCCTCGCAGCACGTGATACAGTTTATGTCTACAAAAACTTTATTCAGAACACTTGCAGGCATGCTAAAGGACCTGCCGTTGCGAATATGATGAAGAGTTTGATTTATGCGTGATAGGGCTCCAACACATTTCAGTCACATTGTTCGGGATCTACCTCATGATATTAACCACGAAATACGATTAGTCAGAGGAGGACTAGCTTTGTGTCTTGTACGTTCCACATACTCTCTGCTTGGATTACTATTACGTAAAGAAGCCGTAAAGTAAGTGGTCTTGATTTTCTTTCATTTTATAATTCTCTGGTTTCAAGATTAAGTTCAAAAAACGTGTGTGAAATCTTATGGGACTTAACTGCTAAGGTCATCAGTCCCTAAGCTTACACACTACTTAACCTAAATTAGCCTAAGGACAAACACACACACCCATGTCCGAGGGAGAACTCGAACCTCCGCCGGGACCAACCGCACAGTCCATGACTGCAGCGCCTTAGACCGCTCGGCTAATCCCGCACGGCAAAGATTAAGTATTGATTTGATACATCATATAGGCTTTCGGGCATTTTTGCAGTTTTTCTCACAATTATAGGCGATTTTCTGGCTATTTATGCCTCAAGAAACAAAAATGAAATAGTTAAGAAGTACAGAACAGTCACTCACCGTACTTGGAATTAATCGCTTAGACTGAGGTGACGTCAAGAAGATCATTCAGCTACAGATACACAATGAACAAATATTCATATTCGATATGTGCAAAGCAAGACAAATTCGCAAAAAAATCTAAACGTAACATAATTGTCCTCTTAGGAACATATGTTTTGTCTCAATGAGACGTAATTCCTTCCCCTGTCGTCACTTTAATTTTGTATACTTCGATGACTTAAAATAGCTCTAAATAAATAGTTACGGCAAGTTAAAACTATGTGGCTGCCCATGACTCGAACCCAGATCAGAAAAGTTGAAGCATTACGTTGGTCAGTTTGTTGTGCTTAGAAAACGCAACTGATGGCGTACTGCCAGTGGAATACACGCGGAGTCGGGTTTAAGTACCCGCCCAACATACAGCTTTAACTTGTGACACATGTTAATTGCAACTTATGATATAAAATAAAACTGTCATCAGCCCGAAGGTTGATCTGGAGACCACTGTGCTTTACTGGGCATGGTCCCATTAGGCCTACGAATTGACCTATCCCGTCAGTTATAGGGAGACCAACAATATTACGTGCACTCAGAATGACGGTGCAGCTAGACATCTTTTTCACAACAACAATCGTTGACAGATATGAAAGAAATTATAAGTAACAAATAAAAATCCTAAGACTGCCCGGTGATCAAATTTCATACCTCTGGACGCGTAGTCCATTCACGTTAGGGATGGGAAAAGCCGACCGGTTAATTTCGATATCTGTAGCTTAGTTCTAAATAACCAGTGTTTTCCGTTATTTGTTTTGTTTCGGTTATAACAAGTGTTTTTACTTTTGACTAATGACCGGGTAAAAAAATAAGAAAAACGAAAACAATTAGCCATAGCAGCAGTCCCAAAATTTTTCGTTTTCAATTAAGCCTTTTTTAATGAACATTTAATTTTTATTTGTAAAATTTGCATTGCTTTGAAGTACTGCATTACTATAGAAAATGGGAAAAGCGATCAGTGCTGTTTTAATAACAATGCCAACAGAAACGAGTAACAAACACATGACATAGGAATTGGTATAGCATTGCTAAGATAATTTTTGTACCTGTTCCCATGTGGCGGGGCCAACTGTTAAATGGTGCGCGTGTAAATGCGGTGTGTGAGGCTTGCCCCATCTTGTCTATATGGCAGTTTCTCACCGTCGTCGTGGTACATCAGTTGTACTACAGAATGACACCATCCCTAGTCTTGAAGTATTTTACAACGTGCGGTATCAGTGATATACAATGCTCCATTCTCTTAAAAGATTAAAAACGGGAGTGCCCACAATAAACTTTTGACATAATATATGGAGAAAACTTAAAATTTAACAGTTCATTCACAGTTAACAATCAAATAGAAAGCAGCAGATCCACTGCCTGCATCTACATTCTGTGCCCATATCTACTTGTAGTTCTTGAAAATGGAGAAATTAACACGAAAAATAGAGTTCTTCAGCCTTTGTCTTCACCCAACACAGACTATGCATAGTGCCCAAATAGTGCTATGATCCTCGATTACGACACGATTTTTCAGCACAGTTTAAAAAAATATATAATCTGTAGGAGAATTCTGGTGATTTTTTTTGTAGTAGTCAAGGAGTTATCACCTTTCGAAAAAAACAGCGAACAGTGGACGGTCTAAGTTTTCTTTTCATCTACATCTACATCATTACTCTGCTATTCACAATAAAGTGCCTGGCAGAAGGTTCAATGAACCACCTTCAAGCTGTCTCTCTACCGTTCCACTCTCGAACGGCGCGCGGAAAAAACGAGCACTTAAATTTTTCTATGCGAGACCTGATTTCTCTTATTTTATCGTGATGATCATTTCTCCCTATGTAGGTGGGTGCCAACAGAATGTTTGTGCAACCGGAGGAGAAAACTGGTGATTGAAATTTCATGAGAAGATCCCATCGCAACGAAAAACGCCTTTGTTTTAATGATTGCCACTCCAGTTCACGTATCATGTCTGTGACACTATCTCCCCTATTTCGCGACAGTACAAAACGAGCCGCCCTTCTTTGAACTTTTTCGATAACATCCGTTAGTCTCACCTGATGCGGACCCCACACCGCACTACAACAGTCCAGAAAAGGGCGGACAAGTGTGGTGTAAGCAGTCTCTTTAGTAGACCTGTTGAACCATCTAAGTGTTCTGCCAATGAATGGCAGTCTTTGGTTTGCTCTACCCACAACATTATCTATGTGATCATTCCAATTTAGGTTATTTGTAATTCTAATCTCTAAGCGTTTAGTTGAAATTACAGCCTTAAGATTTGTGTGACTTACTGCGTAATCGAAATTTAGCTGATTTCTTTTAGTACTCATATGAATCAATTCACACTTTTCTTTATTCAGGGTCAATTGCCACTTTTCGCACCATACTGATACCTTATCTAAATCATTTTTCAATTCGTTTTGATCATCAGATGACTTTACAAGAGAGTAAATGACAGCATCATCTGCAAACAATGTAAGACGACTACTCAGATTGTCTCCTATGTCATTCATGTAGATCAGGAACAATAAGGGGCCTATAACACTTCCTTGGGGAGCTCCGGATATTACTTATGTTTTATTCTACGAATTTCCGTCTATTATTACGAACTGTGACCTTTCTGACAGCAAATCACGAATCCAGTCGTACAACTGAGGCGCTATTCCATAGGCACGCAGTTTGGTTAGAAGACGCTTGTGAGGAACGGTGTCGAAAGCCTTCAGGAAATCTAAAAATATGGAATCAATTTGACATCCCCTGTCGATAGCACCCATTACTTCATGAGTATAAAGAGCTAGTTGTTTTTCACAAGAACCATGTTTTCTGAATCCGTGCTGACTATGTGTCAATAAATCGTTTTCTTCGAGGTAATTCATAATGTTCGAACACAGTATATGTTCCAAACCCTACTGCAAATCGACGTTAATGATATGGGCCTGTAATTCAGCGGACTGCTACTATTTCCCTTTTTGGGTATTGGGGTGACTTGAACAATTTTTCAGTCTTTAGGTACGGAACTTTCTGTGAGCGACCGGTTGTATATAACTGCTTAATTTGGAGCTATTGTATTAGCGTGCACTGACAGGAACCTGACTGGTATACAATCTGGACCGGAGGCCTTGCCTTTATTAAGTGATTTAAGCTGCTTTGCTACACCGAGGATATCTACTTCTATGTTTCTCATATTAGCAATTGTTTTTGATTGGAATTCAGGAATATTTACTTCATCTTCTTAGGTGAAGGAGTTTCGGAAAACTGTGTTTAATAACTCTGCATTAGTGGCACTGCCATCAGTGACTTCACCGTTGTTATCGCGCAGTGAAGGTATTGATTGCGTCTTGCCACTGTTGTGCATTATGTATGACCAGAATGTCTTAGGGTTTTCTGCCAGATTTCCCTACTTCAAAAAATGGCTCTGAGCTCTATGGGACTTAACATCTGAGGTCATCAGTCCCGTAGAACTTAGAACTACTTAAACCTAACTAACCTAAGGACACCACACACATCCATGCCCGAGGCCGGATTCGAACCGGCGACCGTAGCGGTCTCGCGGTTCCAGACTGAAGAGCCTAGAACCGCACGGCCACATTTCCCTACTTAATTTAATAATTTGAATCCTTGTGTCTTGAAACTGAGAACGTAAAATTTGTCATTGTTCGATTTCTACGTTTATTACAGGAAATAATAGTAATAAAAAAACCAAAAATAGGTTATTTCTGAAACCGGTTATTTTGAGTGGTTTTAGCAGGCCGGTTAAACTGGTGTTGGAATAAAAAAACCAATACAGCCGAAAACCAGTTGTTTCAGCGATAACCGCATCCCTATGACACGTAACCACTGAGCCATCATAAGCAAAAATTCTGTTTGAGTAGTAACTCGATCTCTGACAGAGGACTCCTTTCGGAGAGCTGAAGCAGGTACGTTAAAGTGCGTAGGTCATCGACTGTGTACTGTCTCAGGTTCTCCCCGAGATTTCCCTGCCGAGCGGATTTCTCGGCCGTTTGCTCACTGGCACAGGAGAGTTATATGTATCAGGCGACACCCCAGTGTAGCGCTACACCGCGAACTGTTTTATTCATAGCTGCTCGGCCGAAGTGATTCGAGCGTGTCGCGCACAATTTTATTAGGGCGTTTGCTCGCGCCGCTGGCGTATGATGCATCGGCGGTGTGTGAAGTGCTTTGTATTCATGACAGGCGGCCCTAATCTGCACGCCCCTCCCGCGGGACCCACAGACATGCCTGCAACCGCTTTGCTAAGCTCCTCACTGATTCTTCCGCCTGCCATTACGGTAGCACTCCGTCTCAGAATCTGTAAGTGGAGCCGACGATAAGTGGGATCCTGTCAGCCATTTGCTCGCCTCGAGGGCAGTTTGGGTATCACTCAGCGTTCCGAGCTCCGAGCGCCTCACGTGCGGCCTTTGCCCCTGGCACCGGAATTATCGCTGTTCTGCAACACGCTTGCGGTTGAATTTACAGTTCAGAACACAAAGGAAACAATGCAATTGCCAACTAGTCAATTGTCTTGCCTAATGCGGATAAACTAGTGGTTACCAACGTGCAGGTAATTACTTCCAGGGGAGAAAACATATTCTAATGTGATGTACCCACTTTCCATCTGGTATTCTCATCCATGTTGTTCCTGCACACTTTCAATGTGATCTACGCACCTCCCATCAGGTGTACTTATTACCTTTGTTGTCCCTGAACACTGTACTATTTGATCCACTTACCTTCCATCAGGTATCGTCAACCATATTTCTCCTTCACATTATCTAAAGTGGTCTACCCAATTTCTATGAGGTATACCTATCTAAATTGTTCCTGCACATTTTATGATGTGAGCTACCCACCTTTCAACATGTATACTCATTCGTGTTACTCCAAAATATATTGTAACCATGCTACTCCTCCATATTTTCTATCGTGGTCTACCCACTGTCCAACGAGCATACTCATACGTGGTGTTCCTGGATATATTCCAACATGATTTATCCACCTTGCAACATATATACTCTTCCATGTCGCTCCTACATATTTTATAACTTCATCTACCCACACGGCCGAGGTGGACGAGCGGTTATAGACGCTACAGTCTGGAACCGCGCGACCGCTACGGTCGCAGGTTCGAATCCTGCCTCGGACGTGGATGTGTGTGATGTCCTTAGGTTAGTTAGGTTTAATTAGTTCTAAGTTCTAGGGGACTGATGACCTCAGACGTTAAGTCCCATAGTGCTCAGAGCCATTTGAACCATCTACCCACCTCCCATCCTGTCTCCACATCGATGTTACGTCTCCATATTTTCTAATGTGATCTATCCACCTTCCGTCATGTGTACTCATCCATGTTACTCCTGCATATTATTTTTACAATGTTTTCTATTCACCTTCCACGAAGTATCTCCAATCATGTTGCTTCTGAATACTTTTTAATGTGACCTACCCAATTCCCTTGAGCCATATTCATCTACGTTGTTCCTGCACATTTTATAATGTGATCTACCCACTTTCTATCATTTATACTCATTCATGGTGCTCTTTCATATATTCTAATGTGATTTAACCACTGTCCATTAGGTATACCCATCCATGGTGCTCCTGCATGTATTTAATGTGATTCACCCACCTTCCATCAGGCATACTCATTTGTTAATCCCACACATTTTCTAACGTGATTTCCCGGCATTCAGTCAGGTATCCTCAACTGAGTTACTCCTCCATATTTTATAATCTGATCTGTATCCCTTCCATTTGGTCAATACGTTCTTTACTTGTTTCATGGAACCATTAAAGAACTTCATCTGGCCATCTGCCTGGCTTTATGCAGAGCCCAAGTTTTTTTATTCCCATCACAGTCATAATTACGCCTTCCAGTCTAGCCTCTTCCCTGACCCATTTGTTCGTTTCCCTGTCTATGTTAGTAATTTGCAGCATACATATCACATGAGTCGCTAGAAAATGGTCAATTTTTGAATAGTTGTCACGTTACAAATGTATGTCTCACTGTTATAAATCGAAGCTAGTAATACACCGGAATTCACAAAAGAAGCATCTTTAGTACACCAAAATCACTTAAGACCACATTCACTCTTCTGAGTACTTCTTTTGCTGACCATCCAGTAATCATAGTCATTATTTGTCAATAGTAGTAAACTGTAATATCATCTACTTTCCTCATTTCAAAGATCGACAACTAAATATCTAGATTCTAAAGTCATTTTCAGTTTATGGAGGCATATTTCAGATACTGAAACTCGAGAAGAAGTACAGTTTCTTGGATTCTGCAGAGACAACGCAGTTAAAACACATTCAGGTAGGACAAAAGTAGCATTATTTTGGCCAAAGGTCGGTAGCTAGCATTCACTATTATCGCAATGACTTTCAAGAACATTGATTTCCTTCGCCATGACTTACAGGTATGAAATTAAAATTTCAACAGCTGTAACAGTGAAAATAAAAGCGAGTACCTGAATGATCTTGGAGAATGACTTCCGATGTTCATTGGTCTACACCAGACCAAATATAAAAAAATGTATTGTTAGAAAGAAGCTCTGCTAACCCCGTTATTGGCTTATAATTTCTTTATTTTGTAAAAAAAATTACAAAAACACATGAGTTTCATTTGTTTGAAAGTTGAGAAAGCATTACTTAGCTTCATGGGTTGAGAGTGTATGTGATGTTATTGCAATAATTATCTAATTGGTCAGATTTACAAAGAAGTTGGCAATATGAGACCACTATCAGCATGACGCTGCGCGCCTTCTGGCCTGGGTGGGTGCACTGATTCCGTTGGTAAGGATTTCCATAAAGCCGTTCTATCCTCTCCTGAGGCAAGATAGCCGATAACTGTTGTAACTGGTCCTTGATGTCATGGATATTGACACCGGGATGCAGCTGACTTCCGATGTGTTCCCAATCGTGCACTATCGGAGGCAGATCTGAATATCTTGTTAGCTACTAGAGTTTCTCAACATCACGCAGACACTTCATAGAGACACAAGCTGTGTGTGGACGAGCATTGTTCCGTTGAAAATGGCATCACGGTACTGTTACATGAGAAGTAACTCGTGAGGAGCCAGGATTCGCGTGACGTATCGTTGTGCCGTCAGCGTTTCCACAGACACCACCAGCTGTGACCTGCAGTCATCCCCATGCCAGGTATAACACAGTTGTACCTTTCCAAAACATTGGGCGAATGTAACCTCTCCGCAGGTCGCTGCAATACCGCCAACGACGTTCATACTAGGACTGTTGATATTTTAAAAAATATCGGGTATCCGATACATCGATGTTTAAAAATAATAATTATTGGTCTGCCTGCGCTCCCTGCACTTTCAGTGAAAATCGAGTACATGTTACAACTGGCGGAGCTCCTTGAGACGTGGCGAGCTGGTGCCAGTGTTATTTTGTTCATGTATCGTTGAGATCGATTGTGGTTGAGCTACGCTATCTTTGCTTTTCGCGTGTTTTATCTTCCGGGTTGGCGGGCGAAGCGATTGGGTTGTTAGCCTTCGATGGGTAACCCTCGAGATCTCGGGCGATTCGCTGGGAGACGAGTGTCAACGGCTGCCGAAGGAGCGTGATGACCGTTATTTGTTGTAGTGTGAAATTCGTCGGGCGTTTTGGCGACATGGGCAGCTTGGGCATACAAGTCCTGTGACTTCCTTCGTATTGTGTACGTGATACGAAGTAAGTGCTCGTAACTGTGTTTTGTTGACCGACGCACTCAGAGTTATTTAAATTTTATTATTATGGTGGGACTTTCATAGTCGAACTTTAAGATGGTACGGAAGAGTTCAGTTGACCTAGTTAAATGGTGCCCGTTATTTGAAAGTTTTACTAGTGTTCTGTGTTTCTTGTAATCAAATGATTGTACGTTGGCGTTTTCAAAGCCTGTACTATATTAATACAGCTGCCCATGTGTAAAATGCTTAAGGTCGAAGTTGCGAATTTGTCAGTAGTGTCACGTGTTTCTTAACACGCTTACCCACATATCGAGCCAAAGCTTCTGCCGATTGTTTCTATGTTTCAGAGTTATTGGAATGTCTTTGTGATACGCGCAAAAACCTTTGATTGTGCCAGTGCCTTGGCGGGGAGTTAAATGTCATCCGAGGTCTAGGCCTGACACTGTAGAACCTGGCCACTACCGGGAGTTGTTCACATACCGCCTTCCAAAGTTTAGTATTTATCTTCCTTCCGCCAAGGCGGGTTAAGCTGGTAGATATATAAATATATATTGTATGTAAACTATTCTTATACGAACCTGTTTCCTTAAATATTAGCGACTGGCAACTGGCTAAACTTTAAATTGCATAACATCTGCTGAGTTCCTTGCGCAGCTCTTTCTAGTAGTCTTTTATTAACACGTCTGAGCACGTGAACACTCATTTTTAAAGATCAGTGTTTCTGTTGTAGTGTTTTATGTAAGTGTTCTATCATGTTATGTAATTGGATCTTAGCTTGGCACTAGTTTTGAAGTGCCATTAAGTCACCCTTTGTTGGTAACTGTTTTCATTATATATATTTTGAGGGAAATCCTATATGGGAGTTTGAATTTCTAAAGTTTGTCAGTTATTCTGTTTTCTTAATAGGGGAAAATAAGGCGAGCGGTATTAGTGCCTGGCAACGATAAGTCTGTAATTGACCCTTTAACAAGTGCTTCTTTAACGGATTGAAATAGTAAGTTTATAATGGTATTTTAGTGAAGAATATTTTAAGTGTGGCCACCTTAATGTAATAACTGGTTTTAAGGAGTTTGATGAAGTGACTGTGTGAAGTAATTGACAATTGCTGTGCTTAAGGTTTCTATAAATGCCTGGCACATTAAGTTTTTTATAATTTTCTTTTAAGGGACTGTTTATTTGAGTACTGAGTACGTTGGGTTTCTAACTGTATTTGCAAAGCTTTATCTAGTGGCTCGTCCACAATTTGTAATTGTCAAATTCCTTAAAAGGCATAATGTCAATAAACTGTCTTAATTATAAATTGTGACTACCAACCATGATTGCATCCCGCTTCCTCTTTTAAGGTATCTAAGATTTGGTGGGTAAGTGTGGTACCAAAAGGGACCACGTACCAATCCTTACAATCGAAGTGTGGGATGGTCGAACTCTTCCACGCTTCAACCTCGTGAAAGATGAAGGAGCTTTCTTACCGGATTCTACTCTTGGTCTAACGCAATAATGATTGTGGATTGTAGTCGATAATTTGGTTATCCCCACCTGTAGCTGTCATAACTACGAGGGTGATCATAAAGTTTTAATTGCCATTTCGAGGAACTGAAGTTGCGTAATTAATTATTTCTTTGTTAGGAAATATATGTCTGTAGTTCTAGTACACACTGAAATCTCCCACCTTAGTACCGTAGCACGCCACTAGAGGAGCCAAAACAAGAGCGCGCTGTCCATTGGTAAAGGAAGGTCTCGTGTAGTAACTCGTTTTCCGCATTTGAAGGGCAATAACGTTGCAACAGTCCTAGCTGAATAATGAATACAAGCCGAAGCAATGAATCAAAATCTGTACCGAGGCCGGAATTCGAACCCGGGCCTCCTCAATACGCAGATGTGCTAACCACTGCGCTACCCTGGCACTGCTGCCAACACAGCTGCATGGGTTATCCTACTACATCTCCCTCCCTAACACAGATTACAATTGTCGCCTCAGCCGATACCAGCCTTTGTACAAATTTTAATTTATTATAGTATATGCAGCTGAAACTTCATCTGTCTCTTGAATATATACGAGGCGTATTCTTTAATTAAGTACCGTTTTGAAATTAAAAAAAGACGTGCTAAGATATCTCAATACTTTTATTTTTACACGAAAGCTCGTACCATAAACTACGCACTGACACCATTACAGTCTGATTCTTCCTTGTTTACGTTGTGTACTGAGTGTCTAAATGGCTCTGAGCACTATGCGACTTAACTTCTGAGGACATCAGTCGCCTAGAACTTAGAACTAATTAAACCTAACTAACCTAAGGACATCACACACACCCATCCCCGATGTAGGATTCGAACCTACGACCGTAGCGGTCACGCGGTTCCAGACTGAAGCGCCTAGAACCGCACGGCCACACCGGCCGGCCTACTGAGTGTTTAAGATGCCTCCGATAATCGTGAGTCACGCCGACTGTGAAGTACGGGCTGTTATAAGATTTCTTAGTGCTAAAATCCTAAAAGCGATCTATATTCATCATGAGATTTGTGCAGTTTACGGAGAAAACATTGTGAGTGATGGAATGGTAAGAAAGTGGGTGAGAGCATTTAAACATGGCCGCACAAATGTGCCGATTTTCTTCCCCGTCGTTAATGAAAGTTTGGTGTAGGAAGTGGACAAAAGGTAAGAGAAAACAGACGATTTACGATTTCCTCCTTGCAGGATGACTTTCCTAATGTTTTTCATAGTGTTTTATATGGCATTGTGACCGATCACTTGAATTACCGAAAATTGTGCGCACGTTGGGGACCGAAAATGTTGACGTATGTGTCCAAAACCAAACGTTTAGACAGTTCATTGACTTTCCTCGAGCTGTACCACAACGAGGGTGATGATTTCTTAAGACAAATTGTTACGGGTCATGAAACATGGGTGGCCTGCGTCTCACCAGAATCAAAGCAAAAGTCCATGGAATTTGAGCAAGGGCATCGTTTAGCTGCATGACAATGCCCGTCCGCATGTGGCGAATCAGACCAAATGTCTCATCACATCTTTTCGATGGGAAACTCTAGATCATCCTCCGCACAGGCCCGATCTTGAGCCCAGTGAGTACCATCTGTTCCTGCACTTGAAGAAACACCTGGGCGGTCAGCATCTTCACGACGATGACGAAGTCAAGACAGTGATGATGCAGTGGTTAACAAGTCAGGCGGCAAACTTGTATGAGGAGGGTATTCAAAAGCTGGTACAACATTATGACAAGTGCCTCAATATTGATGGAAATTATGTAGAAAAGTAGATTAAGGTACAGGCTTTCATGTAAAAATAAAATTATTGAGATATCTTAGCATGTCTTTTTTTAATTTCAAAACGGTACTTACTCAAAAAACACGCCTCGTAATTTCATATGATCAATAATCCTAGTTGAGTTGGTGGAAGTGTACGGAAACAGTGCACCGTCATATGACACAGTGTTAATTGGCAGACGCTTCTATTGTGATCAGACGAGTCTGAATGACGAAGAATGATCTGGGAGACCATCTCTCTGCGATGAACTGGGAATCACAAGCGAAGTGGATGCCCTGGTGCTCGTAGAGCGACAAATGACAATCGAAGTGATGGCACAAAAAGTGAAAGCCAGTTATGGATCTGATTTCCACACGCTGCATAACATTTGAAACATGAAAAATACCGCCACTTGCCATGGGCCAGTGACTGCTCGCACCCTATCGTAATGCGTGCCAACTCTCCTCTGTAGCCGAGATCGCTAAGGCACACCTGTGCAGTGGTGCTCGACATAGAGGTAAGCCGGCTCGAATTCTGGTGGTTGATGAAATTTTCACAGCCATTATTTGGCCGGCAAGTGGAGGAGATGTGGTGGCATTAACTTCTTGATCACCGGTCTTTGCGCCAATGTCCTGGATAAGTTCCAAACCTCTCCGCAGCGGCTCACTAAGTGGAGGCATGTGACACTGTTGATGGTGATCCGTCCATCGACTGGGAACGTTAAGCTCGTTGGCCTCCTTAGTGGTATTCAAGACGAGTAGGCTATGGACCAGGTTTCACCCTGTCCCTTCTCTCATCATAATCATTATACAACACAAACTTAATACTACACTACACACGCGTCCATCACACTCAGCTATCTATCTATCTATCTATCGCTTGCGTCTGTGTCCCGCATTGTGCCCGGGGTTGGCGTGGTTAAATCGGATTTGGCATGTTAATTGGAAGGGGTGGCCAGAAGCCCTTCCTCCCTGGGACAGAATCAGTGTACCCCATCTGTCTGCATCAAGTGTAAATCATGGAAAAATGCGGATTTGTTTCAAATGTTTGTGAGTCGTGTAACTGAGGCGAGAAGTGGGGACCAGCCCGGTATTCACCTAGAGGGATATGGAAAACCGCCTAAAAACAACATGCAGGCGGGCCGGCACACCGGCCCTCGTCGTTAATCCGGCGGGCGGATTCGATCTAGGGCCGGCGCGCCTACCCGAGTCTAGGAGGCAGCGCATTAGCGCTCTCGGCTAACCTGGCGGGTCGTCCATCTCACTGAGATACACTCCACAAATAGACATTCGACACAACTCTCACATATCCACAAGAAAACGGGCCAGTGTGCGTGCACGGTGCAGAACACACCCCGTGTTATAGTCCATCTGACAATGCTATGAGACAGATGCAGCAGCGTAATAATTGCAGTTCTGTCAGGCCAGTTCACGTGTGTTCTTTAGCTGCCTAATCGTTATGGCCGAGTGCTTGCTGGATGTATCACTATAACCTCAAGATAATAGAGCAAAGTAAGTAGAGGAAACTTATGGATTGCCAAAAAAGGTGAAGACCCAACCACCACCGGGCATGCGATGTTGAGTGTTTTCTAGGACTTCTATTGGAGGAGGAGGAGATCAGAGTTTAACGCGCCGTCGACAGCGAGGTCATCAGAGACGGAGCACAGGCTCGGGTTAGGGAACGACGGGGAAGAAAATCGGCAGTGTCTTTTCAAAGGATCCATCCCGGCATTTGCCTGAAGCGATTTAGAGAAATCACGGAAAAGCTGAATCAGGAAACCTGGACGCGGGTTTGAACCGTCGTCCTCCCGAATGCGAGCCCAATGTGCTAACCATAGCGCCACCTCGCTCGGTCGGGACTTCTATTGTGGGGTTCTAACGAATTATGCTCGCAAGGAGAAAGCCGTCACAGTATCATACTACTGAAATCTCTCGATGTGGTTACATGAGTCTGTCAAGACGAAGCAATGCAGTGGTCTGTCAAAAGGCGTGTTTTTGCTCCGTGACAACGCTCCTAGTCATGCTGTTGTATCTCGTCTTTGTCTCTCCTCGGACGAAGAGACCATTACGTGGCAGAGATTTCCAAAATGACAATGAGGTGAATTTCGAGGTGGAACGTTTCCTGAACAACCAAAATTTAGACTTCTGCAGCCAAAGTCACCGCCATGTTATCCATCCTTAGAAAAATGTGTCGTATGGACATGAATATGGAGGGAAGGACTAGCACCTTACCGAGTTTTATCGTCGCAGCTTAATTCTTTTCAAGGCGATAATTAAAATCTTATGTGCATGTACCGTAAAACAAATGAGTGATACTATGTGATTTCCATTCATGAACATCGCAGCCAATCAAGATATGAGCACGGATGACACAAACATGCAGTATGCACCTTCAATGGCTCCTTCACTTAGTATGACAATACGTAGAACGTTACCAAGCAAAGTGATGCTATCGTTTCGGCACTGGATGTAAGTTTAGACGAGAAGATGTCAAATACCCATCTGTGCATGAAGATTTAAGTTTTCTGTGCTTTCTCTGAACTGCTTAAGATGAATTCTGAGATGATTCTTTGAAAAAATCACGCCCTATTTCCCAACCAGCTTTGACCAGTTCGGCTTTGTGCTCCGTCTTTAATGACCTCGTTGTTGACGGGATCGTTATCCCGAATGTATATATTTTTAATGGAAAATGATTTGTAAAATTACGATGGACAGGATGTCCAAAATTGCACAGTGTAGTTGTAACGTGGACCGGGAAAAGGCTCAGCCACAGAAGTTTTCTACGTGTCGGCGCAATCTAAACCTGCTCGTCAACCGTGAGAATTTGAAGTAACAAGAAAGGTGAAGACTAGTTCGTCAGTTCATCGATAGAGCTTCTATTTCCACAGTTTCGTAAAATGACTTGTATGACGCTGTAATGTACACTACGTGATAGTTGTGTCGGACATGTTCTGTACTGTCTGTCACTGGGTGGCCTCGAACTTTATCAGTAGATCGTGCTGACTAATACCAGATATAGGAGGAGTCGATTAACTGCTAATGGAGATGCCATTAATTGCTAATTATAGCATTTTGAGTACATGAAGTGAGAAGGCCAGTACTTAGAATTACGAGATAAGGGAGTACAAATTCGAAACTAGATAGTAATCAAGAACGAATCGCCCTACTTGACAACTGGCAGCCTTCGTACATTGGCTAAACCACTAGGTAGTCCCGAAACAAAGATCATCACTTTTATCGAAACACATATTTCTTTTAATATGAAGTTAAAGATATGCACAAATGTTCAGTAACTGTCGAAATTGCCTTTTTCAGTATGATACATTACTCGCCGCATTTTGTCTCAATCCTGGTAAATAAACTTCATAGGTTTACTTAGCACTGCAAATGCAGGACAAACTAGTTACGTTTATAGCAGAAGTAGAGAACCAAATCATATACTATGTTAAATGATGTCTACAACAGAAAATAAGAAGAAACGTCCTTTGTGCTATACACTGCAGCAAACTTTCCGTCCCAGGTTAAATTAAGATCTGACGAAATTATTTAGTTTGAAACGTCAAATGAAAAATTTAGGTTGTCCTTCTAGTGGTTCAGTATTTCTTTGGGGTACCAACTACGTTTACAAATGAGTGATCATGGAACATTAAGACTGGTGGTTTCCATCATCAGGATGAATAATAACTGCTTCAGAACGTAAAACTAAACCGTAGCTTCGATGAGAAATAATACTGTATGTACTATCATGCTCAAAAGTTTCCGAGGGATATGAATTGAGTTCCGCCTAATTTTCATGCTGCCCACATAACGTAACTGTCTTAGAAGTCCTCTACAAACTTTTCGGTACAGTCGTTTGACTATGCAAAATGGTTACCAAGTGACCAGTAGAGAAAAGTGCTCTGTACGGCAATAACTAATGATGTAAATAAATACCACGAAACAACAAATTCAGAAAAAACCTTCTTACAGATGAGACAGTTCTTAAGGCTTTAGAACTCAATTTCTTTGGAGTAAGTGAAGTTTCTAAAGTGTTGCCACTCTCATTAGCATCAGAGACAACTAATGACGGTAACGCTACATACATAAATCATTTCGTAATCTTTACTCAGACACAAATTCAGTAGCAAATAAGAGATTTTTTTAAGAATATCTGATAACGTCTATGAAAATTCGAGGTATTCTTGCTGTCTAAAAGGTTTTCCAAACGCCTTTTAACCGTCATTCACTTGAAGAGTGGTTTTGTACAAGCTGGTTAATGACATAAATAGTTATAAAAACCATTATTAACAGAACAAGTGGTCTATCATCACCATAAACAACGTATCACTAGTAATTTCACTATATTCATGGTGGCACGTGGATACATGTGCAGTTAGAAAGTCACCTGTCGCCCTTGTTATCTGACACTATGTGGCAATAAGAATCTAAATTATTCATGAGCAACTAGTTGTTCATTTGTTTGAATTTTAAAGAACATGACGAGCTGTTTTGTACTGGATCTGGATTGAAACCCAGCACCTATAGGAAATGCAACTAAACAAAGTTATTATACCTGAGCGAGAGTCAAACATTTGACTGACTAAGTATAAAAAGAGGTGATATATCTCACTTTTAATTAGTATCAGCTAGTAAATCTGAGCTTGACATTACGTACTGAAAATCATAATACTGGACTAGGACATTTATCCATCTACTATTATTGTCCCTGTTAACTAACCACGAAAGATGTTACATATGATATCATTCATAGCTACAATATTAAATAATCTTATGCTTGTCAGTGTAAGTGCGGGAACATCCTTTGTAGACCATAGGCTCAAGCTGCGTAATGCTTCGTATCACCTGGGCTGATACTCGCCAGGCATCAGGGGGCTGTATGCCGGTAGAGCAGAAGTTTTTCTGAGCAGAACAGACAGCCACGAGCTGTTTCACGGAAATATTTTTCCAAGGTTTTACTATTACTGGCGTGTTAGCAGATAAAGTAAATTATCTCTGAGCGTACAACAGACTGATGCTGTTAGCAGACATACGAGATGTGGTCTATTAAATTATCGAAGAATCGATATCAGTAGCTCATCTTTTCTTTTGTACTGCGCGACATTTACCACGAACAGGTTGTTCAACAGAGTAGCTCAATGGAAGTCTACACTTGCTGTGGAAACTCCTGTACGCTACAGTATTGGCAGTTTGGGTGGATGGCATTTAGGTGATTTTATCTCAGTGATTTACATAATCAAGTCGAATGTACACATCGGGTTGCCAAAGCAACTGGTTAACGGCGATTCAATTGGCCAAGGAAGTGAACCTACTCAAGATGCTGTAATCCACCCATGGCACTCAGAATACACATCACAGTATGGTGCACATGCGTTACGACAAAATTACGGCCCTGCCACATGTGGAGATTGGCGGACTGGTGGATCGATACTAGGCTGATACACCTAAGCTCTGGGTTCGATTCCAACTTCAGGTGATGGTTTTAAATAAGCGCAAACAAATCCTATTCATCACTGGCTCCGCAAAGTGAAGAACGTACGACTGCACCATGTTTCCCAAAATTCACATTAAACATTATGTCTCTTCGCTACCGACTAGAAGTTAGATTGGGCCACAAGGGAGGAGTAAGTCCCGGCATGCAGAAAGCATGTCACTAGTAGCCGTTTTACTCTAGTAATTTTATTTTAGTAATGGACGAAACACCATGACTGTGATAGGGCACTTACTTCGCCTTTTATTTGAGTTTGGGATGTGGAGTATATTGATTCTGCACTGTTATTCGTACTCGGATCATCCCATTCGTAGTATAGGACCCTTGACGATACAGTTCCATCAATTCGTTGTTTACTCAAGATATCAAACTCCTCGACGTCTGCACGTATTTGCGTGTTTTGGTTAGAATCCTTGTCCAGCCCCGAAGTCTTCATTATGTATTTTGAAGGTCTAGCATCAGAACACCTAACTGCTGGTGGAAATTAATTTTTATTTTTAACATCTCTCCATTTACTGGCAACAATAAAGAAATGCGATAGTTACAATTGCCACTGAGACACAGAATGTCTCGTCACATCTTTTCAAGTCCAAATATGCCACTCCTAGCTAAAGGTGATAAGAAATTAGACACTCAACGTCCCTTCATGTGTAGTCGAAGAAAATACGTGAGGGATTCGATTCCCAATAAGCACTGAACTCTTCGTCACGTTATTTCTAGTTCATACATGAGCACGTCTCGCTGCTGGTGAAAGAAACCTACAATTAACGTCCATTAGTGGCTAGAAAACAACGACGATGCAAGCTATGCTTGAATCCCAAGAAGGCACAAATTATTCATTAGTCTCGCCATTTTAGCTGCAAACATCTCACTACTGCTGAGATAATCCAGATCTAGTACAAAACAGTTCGTCATGTTCGTTAAAGTTCAAACAAATGCACAACTAGCTGCTCGTGAATAACTTAGATTTTTACTGTCACTTGGTATCGGATAACGAGGGCGGCAGGTGATTTTCTGACTGCACATATATCCACGTGCCGTCTTGAATATAGGAAATTACTAGTGATACATTGTTGATGGTGATGCTAGACGCTTGTGCTGTTAATCATGGTTTTTATAACTGTTTAGTTTATTAACCAGCTTGAAAAGAACCACTCGTCAAGTGAATGATGGTTTGTAGATGTTTGAAAACCTTTTTAGAGAGCAAGAATACTTAGAATTACCATAGAAGTTTTATTCAAACATTCAGGAAAACCTCTCATTCCAAATGAATTCAGGTTTGAGGAAGGATTATGGACTGATTTTTGTGGTAGAGTTACGGGCATTTGCTGTCTCAGATATTAATGAGACTTGAAACATCAGAAATGTCACTTATTGCAAAAAATTGAGTTTACAAGGGTTAAGAACTGTCTCATCTTTAATAAGGTTTTCTTGATATTTGTAGTATCGCGATATTTGGTTACATCAGGAGTTATTGCCATACGGAGACTTGTTCTCTAGTGGTCACTTGTGGTAACCATTTTGTTTAGTCAAACGACTGTACCGAACGTGATTAGTGGACCTGCGAGTCAATTACGTTATGTGGACTACATACAAATCAGGCGGAACCGATTCAGGTCGTTCGCATACTTTTGAGCATGATAGTAGTACATGAGCGACTGGCCCTAAGTTTGCAAATCGTAATTCTCTTATTCTTGTTTCATCACAAGCCATACACAGACCACAATGAAGCTTTATACATTCTCAAACGCTCCTTCGTCTGTTGAGGTTTTTATGCCATTTTCTTTCATATTTTTGTGGATTTCCTCAAGTTAACTCGGTTTTCCTCTTGGTTTTCCAAAATTACTTGCAATTTTTTATTAGTCTGCTGAAACTCGTTCTTGCACCTAGCGAGGTGGCGTAGTGGTTAGCACACTGTACTCGCATTCTGGAGAACGACGGTTCAAACCCACGTCCTGCCATTCTGATTTAGGTTTTCCCTGATTTAAGTAAATAGCTTCAGACAAATGCCGGGATTGTTCGTTTGTCTGGGCACGGTCGATTTTCTCCCCCATCCTTCTCTGATCCAAGCTTGTTCTCCGTCTCTAAAAAATGGTTCAAATGGCTCTAAGCACTACGGGACTTAACATTTGAGGTCATCAGTCCTCTAGACTTAGAACTACTTAAACCTAACTAACCTAAGGACACCACACACATCCATGCCCGAGGCAGGATTCGAACCTGCGACCGTAGCAGCAGCGCGGTTCCGAACTGAAGCGCCTAGAACCGCTCGGTCACAACGGCCAGCGCTCCGTCTCTAATGGCCTCGTTGTCAACGGGGCGTTAAACACTAATCTCCTCCGCTCATTCTTTGAATGCATCCTTAGAACATTAGTCTTCTTGTTTTAAATTCATCTGTAAATTTTCTGCGACTCCGTCTGTGTTACTTCTTAGTTTAAATGTTTCTGCTTATGAGCCTTATGCTCATATCTTCCTTGCCTTTTTTCTTATTTTTTCATCTTCTTTTATTAGCTCCTTAATTATTTGTTCTGTCATGTATGTGCATCTTAGTAGTATGAATCACCTGTAATGATGAATTTAGGCATTTATAGAGAGTGATTTCTACAGCTTCTTTTTTTTCCCTCTTTTAGGCGTGGTGATTTCAGCTAGATACTTCAATTTACCTGTTCTAATGGTAGTTCCTTACTTTGTGCTTAATATTGAAAGTTGATTCTCGTTGTCTGTCATCCTCTTTTTTTGTTTCGAAGGAAATATATTGTCCTGCTATCACTGTTCTTCGTTTAAATATTTTCAATACACTCTACGCCAGAATTGGTTAGTCATCTGCCAATGCTAAAAAGGCCACTTTGACATTATCCCATCGCCTCCCAATTGGAATACCACTTTTGATGTTCGATTCTTTTAATTTTTTCTCCACCCTCAGATGTGTTTTTCAAATACACAGTTCAACAAGACTGGGAATAGGACACCACCTTGCCGAACTTACAATCTAGTTTCAATTGTGTCTGATATTGCTTCCATGATTCTTAAACCTATCTCAAAACTTATTATTCGTTCTTTCCACATTCTGCTGACATCACAAAGTGCGTTGGAGAACTGCGTCATGGTAATCGAACATTACAAAGAATTTCCCTTACGTAAATGCGTGAGTGACGTGAACCTTGTCACTTCAATTGCGAAAAGTACACGTGTGTACAAAATTTCCTGCTACACACTTTTAAAAGTTGTATATGAAGTTTTATGAGGGAACATATGTTTCATAGTTTCATGTTTTAATTTTACTGAAAATGCCAATTATTCATACGTAGTTAATTGCATAAATGTTCAATATTATTACCATTATATTCGTTGAACCAATTTCGTATGTGCAGTAAGTTATGACACTCTGTCAAAAATATATTGTGTACATCCCATCATTTCTGCGGCTTTCGTAACCAGTGCAATCAGCACTTCCTCTTTCCGTACAAGGAACTTGCAAGAAAGATTGCCAGGCAGCCTCACAAGAAGTAATGTAACGAAGTGAAATCCGTGAATTCTGGAGACCAGACGCGTGATCCACCTCAGTCTGTCAAACTTACCAAGAATGTAGGGTCGAGACAGTCTCCAATGCGAGATTTAAAATTTGATCGTGTCATACACACACTCAATGTGAGCTGCCTATTACTACATAGAAAAAGTACGTAAGAAAAACCCACATAATTGAAAGATGTAAAAATGTGAGTTGAGTTTGTTATTCCTGATAACTGGAAACTTGCCATTTCTGTATACGTGTCCCCATGTAAAAATATATCTATTATCTATTAAATCGTCCTGCAACGTGTAGACGTGTCTAGCAGGAATTGTAGAACACAATGAAATGTGTATACTAGTGTGTTGGTCGGTAATGGATAGATACCTTTCACAGCTTATATGTACTTTATTTTGTAGTGTTATGCAAGTGCGTGCCATCCAAAAACTTCAGACGTCTTCAATGAATCCTTGCTTACATAATTATTACTCATAATCAGCTCTCGGAATGAACGTGAAAGAGAAAATACTGTGGTTATTTGTACGTTCTCTGTAAAGACATCTGCATTCCGAAAATCATTTAGCTCTAAGTAACGGGCTGCCATTGCTGCAAATACTATTTGTCTTTCACTCCACTTCAATGTGTGGGAAATAACTGCCTGCACGATTTTGTACACGCCCTGATATCTTTTATCTTGTATCTGTGTTTCTTACGTGAAAGATATGAGACATGTGTCATGATACCTGTTTGATACTGGCTATCAGATTATTTTGAGCATTCTTTTGCAAAATGTACCTGGTCTCTCTTGCACAGTTGCTCGTAACAAGACGTTAGTCTTCTACATCACATTTTTGTACATAGCAGATGGCTTGTTTACAAATCGTGTAGATCACGTATGGAACCCTATAAATTGTATGCCACTCTTGAGCCGTTGGCGATCCTTAAACACTGCTCGAGAATAAACTGTTTATATATTTTTTCGACAGATCGTTTTACAAATGAGCTACTGTTTTTCTGAAATTTTAGTGGTGGACTGATATCTCAGCCGGCCGCGGTGGTCTAGAGGTTCTAGGCGCTCAGTCCGGAACCGTGCGACTGCTACGGTCGCAGGTTCGAATCCTGCCTTGGGCATGGATGTGTGTGATGTCCTTAGGTTAGTTAGGTTTAAGTAGTTCTAAGTTCTAGGGGACTGATGACCACAGATGTTAAGTCCCATAGTGCTCAGAGCCATTTGAACCATTTGACTGATATCTCAATTTTACAGCTGTTCGGTTTGTCGACATATTTTTTGCATATTCACAGTTCCGTGCCGTATAAATTAGGAATGCAGTACCGATCACTACACCAAGAACAATTTTTTGTGGTCATGAGAAATATCATTACGAGTAGCAAAAGATGGCATTTCTATATATGTAGTAGCATTGCTAATAAAAATTCTACAGCGCTACCTCGTGCATTCTTTCCGGAGGAACATTCATTTTCGACGTTTTTATTTATTGCTTAGTTTCGTTTTGTTTGTTTATAAATCTGAATACGACTGTAGATCATAGTTTAAACCGGTAACCTTGTGAATTAAACCTGTAGATATTGTCTGGTTAAATAAAAAAGAAAAAAGAAAATAGAAAAATTACAGGATTACTTTTTACTTCATGATTTACAGTACAGAATGGCTAAAACGGCATTCAATGCAGACGACGTTCGATTTGGAATTTGAATTTGGTTGTCTCAGACACCGGAGCAGAATTTATTATCGCTACAAGTTCTTTTTCTCTAAGTATTGGTATTTTTGTGTGTTATTTGTTTTTTGTAAATCAGGAAATACAAATCAAATATTAGCTTGTTACACAGGCTAGGCATAGTGCCTTAGTTAAACACAGTGACCGTCTTGTAATTTATTTTATTAGATATTTCAGCCTCAGATCATTCAAATGCTATCATTGTGGGTTTTCATCAGGTTATCTTCCATTTGGAAAATGGGTGCACTCAGCGACTGTTATGTGGCTTATAAATTATAGATTGCAGCAATTGGTCCTTCTTTTTTAGATTTTATTACGCAAATCCAGATTTCTGCTAGTGGCTAGCCATTCTCAATGCACTATTTTCTATTCTCGAAGCATGCAAGGCCCTGTTGTTCGGGCGTCAGTCACATTTCTTTGAATACTACTGTATCATTATACTACTGTATCATCATCGCTGTACTCTATAATTTGTAAATTATATTGTGGGCTTTGATTTATTACCAAGCCATCATCAGATGATGTGTTTAAAAAGAAAAATGGGAGACACTTGTGGTGTCACCGCCAGACACCACACTTGCTAGGTAGTAGCCTTTAAATCGGCCGCGGTCCATTAGTATACGCCGGACCCGCGTGTCGCCACTGTCAGTAATTGCAGACCGAGCGCCGCCACACGGCAGGTCTAGAGAGACGTACTAGCACTCGCCCCAGTCGTACAGCCGACTTTGCAAGGAACGGTTCACTGACAAATACGCTCTCATTTGCCGAGACGATAGTTAGCATAGCCTTCAGCTAAGTCAATTGCTACGACCTAGCAAAGCGCCATTTATCTTTTGCTATGTATCTAATGAAGCATGTACAGTAACAGGACCAATGTTCACCAATTGTGGATTAAAGTTAAGTATTCCAGCAGCTACGTACTTTTCATTATAGCATTCATTACGTATCCTGTTTCAGACCTCACGCCAGCCTGCGTGAGTTTAAGCGCGTGCCTTTCGGTTACCCGTCACTGTGGATTGGCTGTCTTGCCAGTCCACAACAATACTAAAATACTAGAAAGCTAAATTAGAAATCAAACTCATTATTACTTTAACCACTGACATTTTCTTCGTTTCCTTGATGCTCATTTGATTCAAATTTTATATTTATTTCATACCGAGAAGTGAAAAGTTATACGTCTGGTTCTGAGACGTTAGTCAGTCTTACATGCCATCTACAAAGAGCATCAGCATTGTTTCCGCATCCTGCTTTCTTTCTCACTGGAGTCGCCACTTGTGACAGAGGCAGATTAACAGTAAAGTTCAGACCGCTGAATATATTCTGCTTCCTTTTCCTTCAGTGTGTCCCATTGTAGCAGTTGTTGCTAATAATGGGCAATCGTTCTTCATAGTTTTTGTAAATATTCCGTTTTAGCCCTGCGACCCGATGCCCTTTCTGACGCCGCTGCTGTTAGCCGGTTCTGTGGCCGAGCGGTTCTAGACACTTCAGTCTGGAACCGCGCGATCGCTACGGTCGCAGGTTCGAATCCTACCTCGGGCATGGATGTGTGTGATGTCCTTAGGTTAGTTAGGTTTAAGTTGTTGCAAGTTCTAGGGGACTGATGACCTCCAATGTTAAGTCCCATAGTGCTCAGAGCCATTTGAACCATTTGAGCTGTTAGTTGCCCTAGGAAAATTTCGTGCGCTGTCTGTCTGTGATTCGTCTTAACTTCGTCCTGTGTCTTATTTTAACTGCTTGTGCTTCCTGTTTTTCACCCACAGATGGAAAGTGACATGGTGTTGGCTTAGGGTGTGAACAACCGCTTAACTGGGAACTGCCCGATATTGGTGTTACAAATAATTTTGTTTTAATACAGACATTAAGTATTCGATAACTCCATATTATCGTAACAGAGTACAGGCATTCGAATTATCGAAAGGTGTGGGGGTAAATAATAATCTTTCACTAAATGGTTAGAAAGAATTAAATTGTATGGCAGTATCTACATAGTACACAGGAGAAGTAAGTGCAGTAGCAAAACTATATATCATGTACGACGTACAATTTATAATTAGAATATCAGGTTTTTCAGATACAGCAGTAATAATGACACGTTGACCGCCACGAGACGGCCTGTGGTCACAGCAGAGCCTCACGTCTCACGCCTGACGTAGAGGCCTAGCAGTGCCAGGCGGCAAAACATCCATCACTATGCATGCGGCAGTCAATGTGTTAAGTACGTATCCACTACCATGGGAAAACGGTACGAATACTGCTTTTATTTTCAACTTTGTTCAGTAAACACAACATAATTCCCATATTTTCACTTGTATTCTAAATGACTGTAGCTCAATTGTTCAATGGGTAAATGTCAGATTATGATTCCAAAGGTCTATGGTTCAATCTCCATTCAGTCCGAGCATTTACTTTTTCACCTATGTCTCCTTTCACCTTTGCCATTTATTTATTCGTCTGAAGAATGACAAGATGAACACTGTCCCGGCGTCGACGTTTAACTATAGTTCCCATTATAATTGTGGTGTTCAAACTAACTTTCAGGTTGATTACATCTATACCTCGTTCTAAATGAGTGCTTTAGTCTTAAACAAAGCCTGTTGTTATTGAGTGACTTTGGGTGTATCTTAAATTTATGTAAAAGTTCAGCTGGTCTTTTGTTTGCGGGTGAAAACTTTGTCATGTACTACTTACGTATTTGTCCGCAGCTCACGGTCTAGTGGCTGGCGTTGCTGCCTCTGGATCACGGATTCCCGGCCGGGTTGGAAATTTTCTCTGCCCGGAGACTGGGTGTTAGTGTTGTCCTCATCATTTCATCATCGTCATCATTATTCGTGACAGCGGCTAGATTTGGTTGTGAAAGAAATTGGCCTGTGTAAAAATTGTGACTTTGTCTGGGCGCTGGTGACCGCGCAGTTGAGCGCCCCACAAACCAAACAACATCTACTTAAGAAACTTCCTGGCAGATTAAATCTGTGTGCCGGACCGAGACTCGAACTCGGGACCTTTGCCTTTCGCGGGTAAGTGCTCTAACAACTGAGCTATCCAAGGACGACTCACGCCCCGTCCTCACAGCATTCTGCCATCATCCACTTACGTTTGCATCTGATTTTATACACGAGGTGGTTCACGCACGCATACACTATCGGATCAATGTATCCGGACACCTATTAGCGGACATTAATGTGAGGCGTGCCAGCCTTCACCTTCATGACGGCTTGAAATCTGCCGGGGACATTTTCAGTGAGGTGTCGGAATGTCTGTGAAGGAGTAGGAGCCAATTCTTCCTCAAGAGCTGAAACTAGAGAAGTTAGTGTTGTTGTTGCTGTTGTTGGTCTTCAGTCCAGAGACTGGTTTGATGCAGCTCTCCATTCTACTCTATCCCGTGCAAGCTTTTTCATCTCCCAATACCTACTGCAACCTACATCCTTCTGAATCTGCTTAGTGTATTCATCTCTTGGTATCCCTCTACGATTTTTACCCTCCATGCTTTCCTCCAGTACTAAATTGGTGATCCCTTGATGCCTCAGCACACGTCCTACCAACCGATCCCTTCTTCTAGTCAAGTTGTGCCACAACTTTCTCTTCTCCCCAATTCTATTCAATACCTCCTCATTAGTTATGTGATCTACCCATCTGATCTTCAACATACTTCTGTAGAACCAATTTCGAAAACTTCTATTCTCTTCCTGTCCAAACTATTTATGGTCCATGTTTCACTTCCATACCCGGCTACACTCCATACAAATACTTTCAGAAACGGTTCCCTGACACTTAAATCTATACTCGATGTTAACAAATTTCTCTTCTTCAGAAACGCTTTCCTTGCCATTGCCGGTCTACATTTTATGTCCACTCTACTTCAACCATCATCAATTATTTTACTCCCCAAATAGCAAAACTCATCCAATTCCCTCAGCATCACCTGTCTTAATTCGACTACATTCCATTATCCTCGTTTTGCTTCTGTTGATGTTCATCTTATATCCTCCTTTCAAGACACTATCCATTCCGTTCAACTGGTCTACCAGGTCCTTTGCTGTCTCTGACAGAATTACACTGTCATCGGCGAACCTCAAAGTTTTTATTTCTTCACCATGGATTTTAATTCCTACTCCGAATTTTTTTTTTTTTTTTTGTTTCCTTTACTACTTGCTCAATATACAGATTGAATAACATCGGGGATAGGCTACAACCCTGTCTCACTCCCTTCCCAACAACTGCTTCCCTTTCATGCCCCTCGACTCCTGTAACTGCCATCTGGTTTCTGTACAAATTGTAAATAGCCTTCCGCTCCCTGTATTTGATCCCTTTCAGAATTTAAAAGACAGTATTCCCGTCAACATTGTCAAAAGCTTTCTCTAAGCCTACAAATGCTAGAAACGGAGGTTTACCTTTCCTTAATCTGTCTTCTAAGACAAGTCTTAGGTTCTACGGAATCCAAACATTTCTACGGAATCCAAACTGATCTTCCCCGATGTCGGCTTCTACCAGTTTTTCCATTCGTCTGTAAAGAATTCGCGTTAGTATTTTGCAGCTGTGACTTATTAAACTGATAGTTCGGTAATTTTCACATCTGTCAACACCTGCTTTCTTTGGGATTGGAATTATTATATTCTTCTTGAAGTCTGAGGGTATTTCGCCTGCCTCATACATCTTGCTCACCAGATGGTAGAGTTCTGTCAGGGCTGGCTCTTCCAAGCCTGTCAGTAGTTCTACTCCCGGGGCCTTGTTTCGACTTAGGTCTTTCAGTGCTCTGTCAAACTCTTGACGCAGTATCATATCTACCGGGTGATCAAAAAGTCAGGATAAATTTGAAAACTGAATAAATCACGGAATAATGTAGATGGAGAGGTACAAATTGACACACATGCATGGAATGACATGGGGTTTTATTAGAACAAAAAAAAAATACAGAGGTTCAAAACCTGTCCGACAAATGGCGCTTCATCTGATCAGAATAGCAATAATAAGCATAACAAAGTAAGACAAAGCAAAGATGATGTTCTTTACAGGAAATGCTTAATATGTCCACCATCATTCCTCAACAATAGCTGTAGTCGAGGAATAATGTTGTTAACAGCACTGTAAAGCATGTCCGGAGTTATGGTGAGGCATTGGCGTCGGATGTTGTCTTTCAGCATCCATAGAGATGTCGGTCGATCACGATACACTTGCGACTTCAGGTAACCCCAAAGCCAATAATCGCACGGACTGTCTGCGGACCTGGGAGGCCAAGCATGACGAAAGTGGCGGCTGAGCACACGATCATCACCAAACGACGCTCGCAAGATATCTTTCACGCGTCTAGCAGTATGGGGTGGTTCTAATAAAACCCCATGTCATTCCAAGCATGTGTGTCAATTTGTACCTCTCTATCTACATTATTCCGTGGTTTATTAAGTTTTCAAATTTATACTGACTTTTTGATCACCCGGTAGTTAGTGATGATGGATGCTGAAGTCTGGAGTGAAGTCGACATTCTATCCATACCCAAGGTCTTACATTGGGTTCAGGCCGGGACTCTGAACAGACCAGTCCACTTCAGGAACGTTATTGTCCACAAAGTGTTGCCTCACAGATGCAGTATCATGCTGATGCTAAAGATCATCGTCACCGAGCTGTTCCTCTACTGTACGCGGTACAAAATGCTATAAAATGTGCTGATATCCTTCCGCATTTAGCGTTTTCTTAAGCGCAATAAGGGGGTCACATCTTAACCACGAAAAACACACCCGTGCCGTAGCACCATCTTCTCCGAACTTCACTGTTGGCACTACACATGATGGCAGGCAACGTACTTCAGGCATTCTCCAGAGCCCAAACACTTCCGTCTGATTACCACAGGGTACAGTGCGATTCATCACCCCAAATAATCGTTTCAAGTCATCTTCTGGCCAGTCGCTTAGTACTGGCTTCAGAAATCTGTGGCTTATGAGAAGCTGCTCGACCGTTTTTCCCCATTCTTTTTAGCTCCTTAAACACAGCCGTCGTGCTAACTGAACTGCTGGTAGCACTTTGGAGCTGATGAGTGATTCCTTCCGCTGATTTCGTGGGACTTTCTACAACCACCCTCCACAAAGCTCGACGGTCCCTGTGCGTCAGTAGATGATGTATGACTGGTCCTGGTTTGGCTGTGGCTGTTCCTTCGCGTTTCCTCTTCGCAGTCACATGACGCGCAGTTGACTTGGGTAGCTTTAGAAGGCTGAAATCTCCCTGATGGATCTGTTACTCAGGTGACATCCAATGTCTAGTCCACGCTTTCGTGACCTACCATTCTGGTGCTCCTGCTTCTCTACTGACAACACGATACTCCTCGCCTCCTTTAATACTGGCGGGTCTACCTCTTGTGACGCCTAGTGGTCTGTTCAGCGTTAGACAGCGTATCCGGATGCTTTTAATCTGATATTATAACATAGGTTCTTTACTTGGTTTCCTTTCTATTCGCAATGAGCATGTTTGATCTAAGGAGAATTTTAAAAATACACTTAAAATGCATTTAGTACCTTGCTATACGGCCGGTATCGACACCTTTTCTGTGCTGTTTTTAAGGTATCGATAAGAAAATTTGGTATTGGCATCTTGAACAAATATCGTATAGAATGTGGTACTTCCCAATCCATAATAACTACACCCAAGCCGAGCCAGTAAAATCTAGGACAAAGTTTCTATCAGAGTTTGTTCCAACTGTATATCCTACACTACTGGCCACTAAAATTGCTAGACCACGAAAATGACGTGCTACAGACGCGAAATTTAACCGACAGGAAGAAGATGCTGTGATATGCGAGTGATTAGCTTTTCAGAGCATTCACACAAGGTTGGCGCCGGTGGCGACACCTACAACGTGCTGACATGAGGCATGTTTACAACCGGTTTCTCATACACAAACAGCAGTTCACCGGCGTTGCCTGGTGAAACGTTGTTGTGATGCCTCGTGTAAGGAGGAGAAATGCGTACCATCACGTTTCCGACTTTGATAAAGGTCGGATTGTAGCCTATCGCGATTGCGGTTAATCGTATCGCGACATTCCTGCTCGCGTTGGTCGAGATCCAATGACTGTTAGCAGAATATGGAATCGGTGGGTTCAGGAGGGTACTACGGAACGCCGTGCTGGATCCCAACGGCGTCGTATCACTAGCAGTCGAGATGACAGGCATCTTATCCGAATGGCTGTAACGGATCGTGCAGCCACGTCTCGGTCCCTGAGTCGACAGATGTGGACGTTGTCAAGACAACAACCATCTGCACGAACAGTTCGACGACGTTTGCAGCAGCATGGACTATCAGCTCGGAGACCATGGCTGCGGTTACCCTTGACGCTGCATCACAGACAGGAGCGCCTGCGATGGTGTAGTCAACGACGAACCTGGGTTCACGAATGGCAAAACGTCATTTTTTCGGATGAATCCAGGTTCTATTTACAGCATCATGATGGTCACATCCGTGTTTGGCGACATTACGGTGAACACACATTGGAAGCGTGTATTCGTCATCGCCATACTGGCGTATGACCCGGGGTGATAGTATGGGGTGCCATTGGTTACACGTCTCGGCCACCTCTTGTTCGCATTGACGGCACTTTGAACAGTGGACATTATATTTCAGATGTTTTACGACCCTGGCTCTACCCTTCATTCGATTCCTGCGAAACCCTACATTTCAGCAGGATAATGCACGACCATATGTACGGGCCTTTCTGGATACAGAAAATGTTCGACTACTGCCCTGGCCAGCACATTCTCCAGATCTCTCAAAAATTGAAAACGTCTGGTCAATGGTGGCCGAGCAACTGGCTCGTCATGAACTCTGGTATTGAGTTGAAGGTGCATGGGCAGCTGTACCTGTACACGCCATCCAAGCTCTGTTTGGCTCAATGCCCAGGCGTATCAAGGCCGTTATTACGGCCAGAGGTGGTTGTTCTTGGTACTGATTTCTCAGGATCTATGCACCCAAATTGCGTGAAAATGTAATCAAATGTGAGTTCTAGTGTAATATATTTGTCCAATGAAAACCCGTTTATCATCTGCATTTCTTCTTGGTGTAGCAATTTTAATGGCCAGTAGTGTATGTTTGGTAAGGGAGCGCACTGCATGTTAATGTATACGAGGTGATCATTGGACTGAATCATCAAATTATGAAAATGTCTAAAGATGTGTAAGCGTTTATATAATGAACTTAAGCTGGAAGAAATGGTGTTGCCATTTGTTGTTAGCTATAATGATTCTACAATTACTGTCTGTGCACCGGACAGTTACACAGGTCCCACCGCTTAATGATGCTCGGTTGTTACATCGGTGTGGCTGAAAAGCGTCAGTAACCTCGAAGGTTTTCTTCTGTACTTTACTGAAGATGATTATAATAGAAACAGTTTGCCATTGCCTCCCTTCATCTCATCATCTGCCGTACTCTGGAAGAGTGAAAAACCCTATAGCTTAATGTTTAATGGCACTTTTTAAAACAGTCTGTAAAAGTGGAGGTTAACATTCTAATCTTTTCAGCGCTAAAGTTATACGAAGATTACAGGGGAAGCACTTATTTTTTTAATGATCTCTCTTGCGTTCTTATTGTAACACATAAATCCCAAATACATTCGCAGAAGAAACGACGTGAACTTCTCTCATCCAACTGATTTGCACCGTGAGTTATGTGGAAAGTTAGAGTAATTTCACTTTTAAGTTTACATTGTTCATTAACTTAGCTGCCCCATTCTCTGCACCGGAATCATGAATTTTGCACATTTCCATTTATTTACCTTATTTTTCTCGTCTCTAAAACGCAAAATAATCATAAAAATGAATATACTGCGTTTTAATGAGAACTTTACAAGGAAACCTTACATGGCTTTTCGAAGGAAGCAGCCAAGCATCCCTCGTAAGTGATTTAAGGCAACCACAGAAAAGCTAAGTATGGACTGCCCGATGGCGATTTAAGCGTTGGCCCTCCAGAATGAAAGTCCATTGCAACATCGCTCAGTTTCCTACGAATAGGTTACGAATGAAAGTAAAACATTGGATGAAACCCAGAGCCAGTACTTTTTTTACTGAACCTAATTTCAACTCCTTTAAGGGAATCGTATCAACAGCATCGCGTGACTTCACTCCTTCATACACTGCAGAAGGAAGAAAAGTTTACGTTTCTGTTCAGCCTATCAATCAGATCGTTTACGTATGTAGAGAACAAGAATCGTTCTATCGCACTTCCCTGGGGCACTCCTCATGATACCTTTGTCTCTGATGAACGCTCGCGACCAGGAATCGTACTAGGTTCTATTACCCAAAAACCGGTTACCGGTAAGTTCGATAAACGCACGAGCATTACGGAAATGCTCTGTGAATTCAAATGGAAGTCCCTGAGGGGTAGAAGACGTTTTCATGAAGCAGCATTGAGAAAGATCAGAGAACTAACATTTGTGACAGACTGCAGAATGATTCTATTGTCACCAGTCTCGTAAGGATTGCGAAGAGGAGATAGACCTAAGAGAAAGTAGGACTCTTACGGAAGGATATAGACAGTCATTTTTCCGTCTGTCCTTCTGTAAGTGGGAAAGGAAAGGGAATTCCGTTCTAAAAAGTTCTAGATTTGAGTCATCGAACAGTTACTTTGTGCGTTTTTGTGTGTGTATTGTGCTCATAGTACATCAAAACCAATCAAACTTATGAAACAAACCGTGGCTGGTGCTTCTCTTATCTTCGACAGTGTTGTTAGAATTTACCTTAATACAGGGACGGTTTGTTTCAAGATAATCCAATTGTATGAAGACAGAAAAGCAAATAACTGTACGTGACAATGTAAAAACTTTGAAACGAGTTACAGTTTCACTGAATGAGGATTTGCGTATCTGTAACTAGCTCCGGATCTAAATCTTTTTCCAAGCGATGTCATACATTATTATGCAATTTGAATGTTATATAAGAAATACAAGACGCTGACTGGACAATGACGAAGCAAAAAACTAGTCGCAGATAAAGAAATCACTAACTGAACGAAATTTTAACAGCTACTAGGAATTTTTACACTAATATTCGCAATTTTGTTTGTGCTTTTTATTGATTTCATGAATTTTTTCGTATACAGCATAACCACTATGTGTTTAAATAATTATTCCCTAGAGATAGTGTGTCCATTCAATTTAATGAGGTGTTTAGTGTACTTGATAGCTATCGTAGTAGCAAGATGTAATAGTCCTTTGAGCTGTTCCTTTAAGTTTTTTCTCGGGTATATATCAAATACATTCTTATATCTATGGCCAAAAAATTATTTCGTTTGCACTGAAAATAGAAACATGTAAATCTCGTTTTGTAATGAAAATGTTCAGTCCCCATTAAATCCTGCTGAAAGATAAGTTTTTGTTCGTTGAAAGAAATACGTCTTCATTCAAATAAGAAGACTGGTGAAACCCTGCTTAGTCTTTTAATCATAACGCAAAATATTTGGTGAAGTCAGGACTTTTGTCTCCACATATCCCCTCGGTAGCAACGAGCTGATTAAATGTTAATTTATTCGATATTCCGAGATTTTTTTACTATTTCTAATCGCATAAAATAACCAATGACGGACGGAGCAAGGAGGACATCAAAAGCAGACTCGCTATGGCAAAAAAGGCATTTCTGGCCAAGAGAAGTCTACTAATATCAAATACCGGCCTTAATTTGAGGAAGAAATTTCTGAGGATGTACGTCTGGAGTACAGCATTGTATGGTAGTGAAACATGGACTGTGGGAAAACCGGAACAGAAGAGAATCGAAGCATTTGAGATGTGGTGCTATAGACGAATGTTGAAAATTAGGTGGACTGATAAGGTAAGGAATGAGGAGGTTCTACGCAGAATCGGAGAGGAAAGGAATATGCGGAAAACACTGATAAGGAGAAGGGACAGGATGATAGGACATCTGCTAAGACATGAGGGAATGACTTCCATGGTACTAGAGGGAGCTGTAGAGGGCAAAAACTGTAGAGGAAGACAGAGATTGGAATACGTCAAGCAAATAATTGAGGACGTAGGTTGCAAGTGCTACTCTGAGATGAAGAGGTTAGCCACAGGAAAGGAATTCGTGGCGGGCAGCATCAAACCAGTCAGTAGACTGATGACCAAAAAAAAAGTCGCATACAATCGGAGGCCACTTGAGGTATCAGACTATCGGCTTTCTTTGATACATTCAAGTACTTAATAACTATAGCGGCTTGGTTAGTACTGAAAAGGAGCCAGAGGGATGAATATTTCTTCTTTTTAACGTATTTATAACTTCTGTATTGCTACGAGTGGTCGTGTATATCATCCACGGAACAGCAAATAATTTCACCCCTCCGTGAATCGAACCCGGGACCCCGTGCTCGGGAAGCGATAACGCGACCGCGAGACCACGAGCTGCGGACAGGAAGCAAGGAAGAGGATGTTGTTTGGTGGCCGGTATCCTCTTCCTAGAACACAAACTGCACACATGTATTAACAGGGTTCTTTATTAATCAGAACAGAAAGTTACTTATCTTTAAGTTAGTTCATGTGTTGCGGTACAAGCTCTTCCGTAATAGTCCACGTTAGCCTCATTGCAGGTGAAGTGCAAGTCCCGCTATGTACACTACTCTGGTCGCTAGGTACCGACTGACTCTGAGCTAGAGACGGTGACTGACTGACTCCGACTGCAACTTACTGGGTGACTGTCTGTGACTGACTGGGCCTTCCGGTCCGCAACGGCGATCTAAATACTTGCGGTCGAGAGGGAGTTGGCGGCACGTTACTTGCGAGTCTGCCTTTGGCCTCTCTCCTGATACGTGCATTTGTTCCTGCGCCTATTATCGATCTTCTCGAAACCTCTTTGCCGAGCGGTGTGCTGGCGACAATTTACGCCAGCACAGTCCATGATGGATATACTTCTAAATATGTTTATAAGCAGTTTCTTTCGTAGAAGGGCTCCTCAGTTTAGCAAAATTCTTCCAGCGACTCAGAGACAGACTCTTGCTTTGCCTACAGCTGATACACATGTGCATGCCTATTTACAGTATGGAGACGTTTTTCGTGATCAGAGTGTGTCCTCCTTTCTACGCTTAAGAAAACGCTAAATGTGAAGGCATATGAACACACTTTACAGCTTTGTGTACTGCCTGCCGTAGAGGAACAGCTCGGGGACGATGACTGCTTTTATCAACATGACAACACACCTTGTTATAAAGCAGCATCTGTGAGGCAATTGTTTTTGGGCAATAACATTCCTGAAGTGGACTGACCTGCACAGTGTCCCGACCTGAACACGATGGAATAACTTTGGAATAAATTGGAATGCCGACTTCGCTCCTGACCGCTGTGTCCAACATCACCGCCTCCTCTGCTTTCGGATCTTGAGGAAGAACTGGATGCCATATCTCCACAGACATTCCCACACATCACTGAAAGTGTCCCCAGCAGAGTTCATGCCGTCATGAAGGCGAATCGCAGACATACGCCGTATTAATGTCCGCTAACAGGTGACCGGATACTTTTGATCAGTTGGTGTTCTGACAAAATGTTTGAATCTTTGTGTCTCTTGAACGTCGCAGTGAAGTAGTAACTACAGAGATCACTTTACCTTTGGTCAACAAATTTATTAACAATGCAGGCGAAAAACCAAGAGTGAGTCTTCTGGAATGACCGTTAAAAATTAGATGAGGCTACCACGTCGATTCCGTTTTTCACGACCCATTCATCCGTTTAATTGAAGATGTATTGCGGGAAACGGATTGGGATCTGAGACATGGTAGCTCAGTAATTATCTCAAACTTTGCCTTTAAACTACTTTAAGAGATTGCTGTGTTATGTGGCATCCACATGGAGCTTGATGCTGTATTGGTAGTCAACAGAGTCATAGAAGTTACAAAAATTACTGTAATGCCTATTTGCTATAAAGAGGGTTACTCATGATTCGAGTCAGGAACCTTTCTAAACAGTCAGAATATAGCGAAGGTAAACGTCCATTACCACTCGTCTAAAAGACACTGGTCGTTTAGCTTTTTTAGTTCAAACAAATGTGCCCATGATATTAAGATGCATACTATTAGTCTCCCAGTTCTCGTTTAAATTTGCAATATTTCTCTGTCATCCATTGACTACGCCTACCTTTGAAATGCGGTATTTTTGACGAGTTGGGACAAAAACAGCGAGTTGCACGAGAACTGAGATGCAGGGAGGCACCGGACCACACTGCCCTGTTTCACTATTATTTGCTACTTTTGTCGCTAAGCATGGAAGACTTTGATGCAGACTTCGTCTGTTCACTATCATAAAAGATATATAGGTACACTATGTGATCAAAAGTATCCGAACACCTGGCTGAAAATGACTTACAAGTTCGTGGCGCCCTCCATCGGTAATGCTGGAATGCAACATGGTGTTGGACCACCCTTAGATTTGTGACAGCTTCCACTCTCGCAGGCATACGTTTAATCAGGTGCTGGAAGGTTCCTTGGGGGATGGCAGCCCATTCATCACGGAGAGCTGCACTGAGGAGAGGTATGGATGTCGGTCGGTGAGGCCTGGCACGAAGGTGTTCTATAGGATTCAGGTCAGGAATCTGTGCAGCCCAATCCATTGCAGGGATGTTATTGTCGTATAACCATTCAGCTACGGGCCGTGCATTATGAACAGGTGCTCGATCGTGTTGAAAGATGTAATCGCCATCCCCGAATTGCTCAGTCTGGAACCGCAGGACTGCTACAGTCGCAGGTTCGAATCCTGCCTCGGGCATGGGTGTGTGTGATGTCCTTAGGTTAGTTAGGTTTAAGTAGTTCTAAGTTCTAGGGGACTTATGACCTAAGATGTTGAGTCCCATAGTGCTCAGAGCCATTTTGAACCCCGAATTGCTCTTCAAGAGTGGGAAGCAAGAATGTGCTTAAAACATCAATGTAGGCTTGTGCTGTGATAGTACCACGCAAAACAACAAGGGGTGCAAGCCTCCTCCACAAAAAACACGGCCACACCACCGCCTCCGAAATTTACTATTGTCACTACACAGATGATGTTCACTGGGCATTCGCCATACCCACACCCTGCCATCTGATCGCCACATTGTGTACCGTGATTCGTCACACCACACAACGTTTTTCCACTGTTCAATCGTGCAATATTTACGCTCCATACACCAAGCCAGGCGTCGTTTGGCATTTACCGGCGTGATGTTTGGCTTATGAGCAGCCGCTCGACCATGAAATCCAAGTTATCTCACCTCCCGCCTAACTGTCATAGTACTTGCAAAGGATGCTGATGCAGTTTGGAATTCCTGTATGATGGTCTGGATATATGTCTGACTACTACACATTACGACCCTCTTCAACTGTCGGTGGTCTCTGTCAGTCAACAAATGAGGTCGGCCTGTGCGCTTTTGTGCTGTACGTGTCCCTTCACGTTTCCACTTCACTATCGCATCGGAAACAGTGGACCTAGGGATGTTTAGGAGTGTGGAAATCTCGCGTATAGACGTATGACGCAAGTGAGACCCAATCACCTGACCACGTTCGAAGCTCATGAGTTCCGCGAGGCGCCCCATTCTACTCTCTCGCGATGTCTAATGACTACTGAGGTGTCTGATATGGTGATATGGAGTACCTAACAGTAGGTGGCAGCACAATGAACCTAATATGAAAAACATTTGTTTTTGGGTGTGCCCGGATACTTTTGATCATCTAGTGTATTTTTACGTTGATTTACATAAAAATTAAATAAGATTTTAGGCACGGAAAGGGCTTCATTACTTACAAGCAACATCGTACATTTTAACAGAAATGAAAATAAAATATTATAGATACTGCATTAGATGCAAAAACACAGTATCTTAAAAAAACACTAAAATAACCTTTTCGTGAAATTTTAATGAAGAGTTAACACGTTGGGGTTCAAAACCAGCAGCTTCTCATGAGCCACACATTTCTGAGGTCAATGCTAAGCGATGATTTATGTGTAAAGAGCAACCGGCGCCACTGGACAATGAATGACTCGAAACGTGTGCATTGGACTGATGAAGTATGCTATATCCCTGGGCAATCCGATGGAAGCGTTTGGTTTTGGCGAATGCCTGGAGAACGTTACCTGCCATCAAATGGTTTAAATGGCTCTAAGCACTACGGGACTTAACATCTGAGGTCATCAGTCCCCTAGAACTTAGAACTACTTAAACCTAACTAACCTAAGGACATCACACACATCTATACCCGATGCAAGATTCGAACTTGCAACCGTAGCAGCAACTCGGTTCCGGACTTAAGCGCCTAGAACCGCTCGGCCACAGCGGCCGGCTACCTGCCATCACGCGTGGTGCCAACAGTGAAGTACGGATAAGGCGGTGTTACGGAATGGATTTGTTTTTCGTGATTAAGGTGTGCTACCCTTATTGCGCTAAAAAACGGTAAATTTCGAAGGATATGAGCGCATTTTACAGCTTTGTGTACTGCGTACAGTAGAGGAACAGTTCTTAGATGATGGCTGTTTGTATCAGCATGAAATTTGGAAATTTGTGGTAAGGACTATGGGACCAAACTGCTGAGGTCATCGGTCCCTAGGCTTAAACACTAATTAATCTAACTTATACTAGGGACAACACACACCCCCATGCCCGAGGGATGACTCGAACCTCCTACGGCGGGAGCCGCGCGAACCGTGCAAGACGCCAGAGACCGCGCAGCTACCCCGCGCGGCTATCAGCACGACAATGCACGCTGTCGTAAAGCAGCAGCTGTGAGGCAAAGGTTTATGGACAATAACATTCCTCACATGGCAGGATCCGAATCATTCGTGTGAGTTCTGGGATTAAATAACTGCTTCGTGTCATTCAATGGCCAACTGCGGTTCTCTTAATTGGACGCTACTTCTGAGAACTGTATGGCCCCAGTGTACCCCAGTAATCCTACGGGGGAAAGGAGACCTATAGTTTGACGAAGGATCAGACCCACGTGCCGTACGTGCTGAATCTTCACATCACTGAGAGGTGAATGTAAGGTCACAGGTTGGTTCCTCAATACGCCATGGTCATCTGTTTCCCTAATTGCTCTCCACCTGAGGTTGTGCTCGATCTCTATTGAGTTCAATGTGGATGAGAGGCTGAACTTCGACAGTCCCTTTTTGAACGTAAAAACGTATTAAGTGAGCGACTACGCTGGTTACCGAACTCCTTTGACAGGTAGGATGCAACAGTGGGTAGAGAATGTCTCGTAATTGCACAAGGAGAATTTGGAAGTGCGTCTTTCTGTCTAAGATAAAGAAATGGTATCCTGCACCCATTAAACTATAAATTTCTGGTAACTCAGGTATGAGGCCCTATGTCCAACGAACAGGTGCGTATGTGCTGTGTAAGAGCTTGTGAATGTTCCATCCACCCACCACTACCGTGCGACTGCTGCGGTCGCAGGGTCGAATCCTGCCTCGGGCATGGATGTGTGTGCTGTCCTTAGGTTAGTTAGGTTTAACTAGTTCTAAGTTCTAGGGGACTGATGACCACAGCAGTTGAGTCCCATAGTGCTCAGAGCCATTTGAACCACCCACCACTCGGCGCCGTCCCAATATGTGACGTGACATCATCTGTAGTCACTTAAATGGAAGTCACTCACCACCATTGACTCAGTGTATGGATTGACATCTCTTGTTTTATGAAAAAGACGTACCGGTTCAATATGAATATCTTCGTGTTACGTCTATGCAGCTGCCACGTGTCTTATAGAGCATATCCATGTCTTTCATGAAACAGAGTTGTTTCTTTGCTTCGGCATCTGGTCCACAAACTGAATCGGTTAGGTTATATTGTATTTGTAATGTGTCTTGTAATTAGATTATATTATTTTCATTACACAGAGAAATTTTCCGGACGAACAGTTAACTGAGGACTAAAAACGCTGTCAAGTTATTTTATGCTCTTTCAATTTACGGTTTTTATGCTAATCATCATTTCTTTCTACGTTGCGTCATGCTGTTCATCCCTGTGTACCTACTGCAGCCAACATCTTCAGCACTCTGTTCTATATTACTGAATTGTTCAAATGTGTGTGAAATCTTATGGGACTTAACTGCTAAGGTCATCAGTCCCTAAGCTTACACATTACTTAACCTAAATTATCCTAAGGACAAACACACACACCCATGCCCGAGGGAGGACTCGAACCTCCGCCGTGACCAGCCGCACAGTCCATGACTGCAGGGCCTGAGACCGCTCGGCTAATCCCGCGTGGCTATATTACTGAATTCTAGTCGATATTATTCTCGCAGTTTTCGCCTATATTTCGTTCTCCAACACTGGGTCAGCAGCTCCTTCGCCTAGACCATGTCCCTGACATCTGCCGTTTTTTCTGTTATAGCTCATCGAGGAGTTGCGTGTGTTATTTCTGTCGGCTGAGCTTTTAGCACTTATTGTAATGTCTGTATTTATATTTAGTCCAGAACTAAAGTATTTGTAAGCTCGACACATATTGACATACAAAAGCCATTGCTTACATACACAACAGTCTCGATATATAGGATGACGATTAGGGTTTAACATCCCATCAACTGCAGGGTCACTAGAGACGGAGCTCTAACTGATGAATGCTGGAGAAGGAAATAGGCCGTGCCTTTTCAAAGGAACCACCCCGGCATTCGCCTTAAGAAATTTAGTGAAATCACAGAAAAAAGAAACAAAATCTGGTTGTCAGAAGGGGAATTTGAGAATCTTCCTCACAAGTGCGACTCCATTGTCTAAAGCACTGCGGCCACTCTCTCGGTCTCGTTATACAGGCTGAATGACTTAAGATAAAACGTCCTAATGATTCTATTACTTTGTGGCAAGCGATAGTACGCAAAGTGGCGATAATTATGCTACACGATTAGTACCCAAAAATTTCCAATGAAACTTTCCAATGTTTTCCGATTGATACGATATATTTTGTACGAAGTGCAGTAACTTATTTGTTGAAACCTCGTCTTCATTTAGTGAACTGATTATGATACGTTATGAGTATTCTGACTTTCACTAGCTGATCAAAAGTGTCTGGACACCTTTATACGCTCCGTCCGAACAGGCCTTGGAAGGCCCAACAGCACCGACAGGCCGCCGTGTCATCCTCAGCCCACAGGCGTCACTGGATGCGGGTATGGAAGGGCATGTGGTCAGCACACCGCTCTCCCGGCCGTGTGTCAGTTTACTGGAGGGGAGCGGCCATTTCTCAATCGAGTAGCTCCTCAGTTTGCCTCACAAGGGATGAGTGCACCTCGCTAGCTAGCAGCACTCGGCAGACCGGACGGTCACCCATCCATGTGCTAGCCCAGCTTGACAGCGCTTAACTTCGGTGATCTGACGGGAACCGGTATTACCACTGCGGAAAGGACTTTGGCGGCGGAAACCTATTAGTAAGCTTTAATATGGGGTGTCCACACTTGGCCCTTATGACGGCTTGAGCTCTGCTGGGGACACTTTCAGTTCGGTGTCTGAATGTCTGTGAACGAATGGTTGTCCATTCTTCATCAAGAGCCGAAGCGAGAGAAGGTAGTGACGTTGAATGCTGCGATCTGGAGTGAAGCCGACGTCCTACATCATCCCACTGCGTTCACCTCGGGAGTGGACAGACAGTTTGTGGAATGTTAGTCTCCACAAAACATTGCCTCACAGTGCAGCTTTATGACAGGGAGCACTGTCATACTGATACAAAACGTCATGGTCTTCAAACTGTTCCTCTCCTGCAGGCAGTACATAAAACTGTAAAATGTGCACGCATCCTTCGAGATTTATCGTTTCCTTCAGCGCACGAAAAATGCTTCCGTACGGTAACACCACTTCCTTCGTACTTCACTGTTGGCTCTACACATGACGATAGGTAATCTTTTCCAGGCTTTCGCCAAAACGAAACCCTTTCATCAGTTTGCCAAAGGCTATAACTTGATTATTGACTCAAAATCACTCATTTCCAGTGGCGCCACCTGTTTCGAGTGGCGTCACTCTTGACACTATCTCAAGTGTCGCTTAGCATTCATTGACTTCAAAATGTGGGGCTTATGGGTACTCGACCATTGCATTCGATTCCTCTTAAATTCCTATGCACAGTCATTGTGATGCCTGGAATTCTGGTAGCACTTTGGAAGTCACGATTGATTCGTGCCGCTGATTCTATGCTATGTTGTACAACCACCGTCCGCAATGTTGGGCGCGCCGCGTCCGTCAGTACGTGAGGCCTACCTGGTCTAGGTTTAGTTGTGGTTGTTCTTTCGTTTTTTCAGTTCAATGCATATGGAGTATCGTCGCAGTTGTGTGACTGGATTCGTGATTTCCTCTCAGAGAGGTCACAGTTCGTAGTGATAGCAGATAGACGGTAAATCATCCAGTAGAACAGAATTGATAGCTGGCGTTCCGAGAGGTAGTGTCATAAGCCCTCTGCTGTTCCTGATTTACATAAGCGATCTGGGTGAAATCTGAGCAGCCCTCTTAGATTGTAGATGACGCTGTAATTTACCGTCTAGTAAAATCATCAGACGATCAATTCCAATTACAAAATCATCTAGAGAGAATTTCTGTATGGTGCGAAAAGTGGCAATTGGCACTAAACAAAGAAAAGTACGAAATCATCCACATGGGTACTAAAAGAAATCCTATAAATTTTGGGTATATGATAAATCGCACAAGCCTAAGGGCTGTCAATTCGACTAAATACCTAGGAATTACAATTATAAGCAACTTAATTTGGACAGACCACATAGATAATGTTGTGGGGAAGGCGAAACAAAGACTGCGCTTTGTTGGCAGAACACTTAGAAGATGCGACAAACCCACTAAGGAGACAGCCTACATTACACTTGTCTCTCCTCTGCTGGAATATTGCTGAGCGGCATGGGATCCTTACCTGGTAGAATTGACGGGGGACATCGAAAAAGTGCAAAGAAGGGCATCTCGTTTCGTGTTATCGCGCAATAGGGGTGAGAGTGTCACTGATATGATACGCGAGTTGGGGTGGCAGTCACTGAAGCAAAGGCGGTTTTCGTTGCGGAGAGATCTATTTACGAAATTTCAATCACCAACTTTCTCTTCCGAATGCGAAAATATTTTGTTGACGCCCATCTACGTAAGGAGAAATGATCACCATAATAAAATAAGAGAAATCAGAGCTCGAACGGAAAGATTTAGGTGTTCCTTTTTCCCATGCTCCATTCGAGAGTGGAGTGGTAGAGAAGTAGTACGAAAATGGTTCGATGAACCCTCTGCCAGGCACTTAAGTGTGAATTGCAGAGCAACCATGTAGACGTAGATGTAGAATTGCATCACAAGGAGTCAACCTGAGCAGCTTTAGAAGCGTTGAAATGTCTCTGATGGATATGTTATTCAGGGGACATCCGATGTCTAGTCCACGTTCGAAGGCAGTGAACTCTCCTGACCGATCTATTGTGCTATTATTGCTCCTCCGCTGGCAACACAACACTCCCCACCTCCTCTTATACTGGCGGATCTGTTTCTAGCGATATCTAGCAGTCAATCCCGCATTCATGGGGGTGTCCGGATACTTTTGATGAGATTGTGTATGTAACTTACCCTGCACATTGACGCAACACTATTTGTAAATCGCAGTCTCCAAAATTCGCTCACCACGTTTCCGCGCTTTGTTAACGTTTAACTCCCCGATTACTTCGAGGTGATTGGGGCGAGACACTCAATAAGCTGGGCAAAGGTTGTGGAGGTTATTGGCCATACCGTTATCGAAGGAAAAATTCCAGGTTTGTCTGAAGTTTATTAAGCCAGCCACAGAAAAATGTTAATTAGAATGATTCGAAAACGTCTTCTGGATGTTTGATGACGTCATGTTGACTTCACTGGTGTTCCGGTCATTATCCCAAGTGCAATTGGTCAGACGAAGTATATTGCTACAGGATGCTTTCGTGAAGGTGAAGACGTACAGGCTGAACCCAGACTCCACTGACGAAGTATGGGAGCTTGTTTAGGGATACTTTCTGAGCATTTTGGTATCAGAGATCCGTGGTCTCTGGTGGCACGTTACATAGTGATACCATATTGTTTGTTTGCTTGTCCCCGCTTATATTCATCTACGTGTTCCACTGAAAATATCTGCGGAGCAGTGCAAATATCGACTGTACGCCCTGAGTATCTAGTTTGGAAACAAATTTGTTTCATTCAATAACGGTTCTTGCTCTTGCCAACAGTAATGCCCAATTTATTCTTCGCCCTCAAAACTAAATTCAGTACTCCTGTGTTTTGTATTGGATTTGTTTTACGGCAATGTTATTTGCACGTTAACAGTATGGACAAGTTTACTGATGAAAGCTGGCGGGCTTGCACGTCCTGTATGGGTCCACTGAATGCAATGGAAGAGCGACAAAGCTACGCAAGCTGAGCTGGTTCCATAGTGATCTTGTATCTCTACTCTATGTTTTGTGTTGTACGTTTTCGTGATTGGATATTACAGGGTTTTATCCTTTTTTCCTCGATATAAAGTTATTTTCACCGAAAGAAGGGTAAACGGGATAACAGATCGAATAAATCATAACTACACTGTTGCTCTGTAACGAGCTATTGGAAACGACGTTCAAAAGTATCCATGAATAGCTTACTTTCGGAGAATACAGTATCATGAGAGCCAACAGTCTCGAGACTACAAGAAATTCTGAAAAATTAGGAGTTTTATTTAGCACTGCGTAGTTTTCAGTTAAGTTCGTGAGGGATAGGCCACGTGGATTGCTTTGCGGCTGACTAGCTGTAACAACATTGTAGCTAGGAAGCGGCGGCCATTGACAGGCTGCTCACCCCTGCCCCCAATAACAAATCAGACGTAGGTGAAACCGGTGAAACACAGTAAACTGAGAGAAGGCAAGACAGAAGAGGAAAGATGCTCCTCTAACAAAAAATAGCAAAGACCGACTTCCCCTTTTCGTGAACGCATGTGTAACGACAGAGATACAGCCTTCCTCTCATTTATACACTCTCATAACTGTAATCTGCAGACCTCTGTTCATAGTCTTAGAGCTCAGTGAAATATTGATAATGCTGAAAGAACTCTACGATTTTGTAACATATAAATTATGAAGTTGTGAAAATTTGTTGCTATAATAATTCTCAAAACAATTTCGTGATGAAGGTATTTCTCAATTTTGACAAATGCTTTTCATAATATGTATTTATAGCGAAATAACAAAACTCATCCGATACCTCCTAATATCGTGTCGGATCTCCTTTTGCCCTCTGGAGTGCAGCATCTCGACGTGACATGGACCCAACAAGTCGCTGGAAATCCGCTGCACAAGTATTAGCCCTACTGCCTCTACAGCCATCCATAACTGCGAAAGCGTTGCCGGTGCAGGATGTTGTGCACGAACTGGCCTCTCTATTATGTCCGATAAATGTGCGATGGGATTCATATCGGGCGTTCTGAGTGGCCAAATCATTCGCTCGAATTGTCCAGAATGTTCTTCAAACAAATTACGAACAACTGTGGGCCGGTGGCATGGAACATTGTCATCCACAAAAATTCCATCGTTGTTTGGGAACATGAAGTCCATGAATGGCTGCAAATGATCTCCAACTAGCCAAACAGAACCATTTCCAGTGAATAATCAGTTCTGTTCGACCATTCCTTGTAAACCCATTCCATACCATTATGGAGTCACCACCAGCTTGCACAGTGCCTCATTGACCAACTTCGGTCCACGACTTTGAGAGGCCTGCGCTACGCTCGAAACCTACCTTCAGCTCTTACCAACTTAATTCGAGTCTCATCTGACCATTCCTTAGATTTTCAGTCGTCTAAGGTCCAATCGATGTGGTCACGAACCCAGGAGAGTTGCTGCAGGCGGCGTCGTGCTGTTAGCAAAGGAACTCGTGACGGTCGTCTACTGCCATAGCTTATTAACGCCAAATACGCCGCACTGTTCTAGCGGAAGCGTTCGTCGTACATCCCACATTGATTTCTGCGGTCATTTCAGGCAGTGTTGCTTGTCTGTTAGCACTAACAACTCTACCTAACGCCGCTGCACTCGGTCGTTAAACGTAGGCCGTCGTCTACTGCGTTGTCCGTGGTGAAAAGTAATACCAGAAATTTGGTACTTACAGTACACTCTTGATACTCTGAATCTCAGAATACTGAATTCCCTAATTTCCGAAATGAAATTCACCATGCGTCTAGCTCCAACTACGATTCCGCGTTCAAAATCTGTTAATTCCCGTGGTGCGGCCACAATCACGTCGGAAACCTTTTCACATGAATCACTTGAGTAGAAATGGCCGCTCCGGCCGCCCACGGTGGCCGTGCGGTTCTGGCGCTCCAGTCCGGAACCGCGGGACTGCTGCGGTCGCAGGTTCGAATCCTGCCTCGGGCATGGGTGTGCGTGATGTCCTTAGGTTAGTTAGGTTTAAGTAGTTCTAAGTTCTAGGGGACTTATGACCTACGATGTTGAGTCCCATAGTGCTCAGAGCCATTTGAACCCATAGTGCTCAGAGCCATTTGAACCATTTTTTTGGCCGCTTCGCCAATGCACTGCCCTTTCTACCTTGTGTAAGCCATACTATCGCCATCTGTATAGGTGTACATCACTATCCCATGGCTTTTGCCACCTCAGTGTATATGAACTGCAATTTCTCGGAAGTTATGCTCAGGTGATGTACTAAGCTCTGACGGAAACGAATTATACAGGGCCTAAACGATAACTGATTACAACATACCACAGTGGTGTAGGAGAAGTCGAAAATAACGAACTGATACAAGACACTTGTCGTCTATCAAGCCGGGAAATAGCCTAAAATTTAGATATAAAAGCTACCTAAGGTGCAGTGCATGTGCGCCGAGCGAAATTTTACATCATTGGAAAGATGAAGGAACAACCACAACTAAATCTAGACCAGGTAGGCCTCACGTACTGACGGACGCGGTCCGGTGAGCGTTAGTACCCATAAGCCCCACATTTTGAAGTCAATGCTAAGCGACACTTGAGATAGTGTAAAGAGTTACGCCACTGGAAGCAAGTGACGCCACTGGAAATGAGTGATTTTTGAGTCAAGAATCAAGTTAAACCCTTTCGCAAACTGATGAAAGGGTTTCGGTTTGGCGAAAGCCTGGAAAACATTACCTATCGTCATGTGTAGTGCCAACAGTGAAGTGCGAAGGAGGTGGTGTTACCGTACGGAAGTATTTTCCGTGCGCTGAAGAAAAAGCTAAATCTCGAAGGATATGTGCACATTTTACAGCTTTATGTACTGCCTGCAGGAGAGGAACAGTTCGAAGACCATGACTTATTTAGTATCAGTGTGACAATGCTCCCTGTCATAAAACTGCACCGTGAGGTAATGTTTTGCGGAGAGTCACATTCCAGAAACTGTCTGTCCACTCCGGAGGTTGAACGTAGTGAAATGTTTTAGAACGTCGGCTTCACTCCAAATCGCAGCATTCAACGTCACCACCTTCTCTTGTTTCGGCTCTTGATGAAGAATGGACTACCATTCGTTCACAGACATTTCGTCACCACCTTCTCTTGTTTCGGCTCTTGATGAAGAATGGACTACCATTCGTTCACAGACATTCAGACAACGAACTGAAAGTGTCCCCAGCAGAGCTCAAGCCGTCATAAGGGCCAAGTGTGGACACCCCATATTAAAGCTTACTAATAGGTTTCCGCCGCCAACGTCCTTGCCCAAGTGGTAATACCGGTTCCGTCAGATCACGGAAGTTAAGCGCTGTTAGGCTGGGCTACTCGATTGAGAAGTGGCGGCTCCACAACCTATGGGTGCCCACGTGAATGTTCCCCAGAGCCTAATGGAGCCGCCGCCAGCTTGACTCCGTCCCGCAGTACGGGTGTCAAGGAGCTGTTCCCCTGGAAAACGACGGATTTGCGCACTCCTTCGCCCCCCCCCCCTCTCTCTCCCCCGTCGGCATGATGAAGAAGGTATTGGGATTCATGAGACCGTGCAACACTCTGCCACTGTGCCGATGTCCAGTGCCGATGATCACGTGCACATTTCAGCCGTAGTTGCCTATGTCGTGGTATTAACATTGGCACATGCATGGATCGTTGGCAGCGAAGGCCCATCGTTAGGAGTGTTCGGTGTACGAGGTGCATTCAAGTTCTAAGGCCTCCGATTTTTTTTCTAATTAACTACTCACCCGAAATCGATGAAACTGGCGTTACTTCTCGACGTAATCGCCCTGCAGACGTACACATTTTTCACAACGCTGACGCCATGATTCCATGGCAGCGGCGAAGGCTTCTTTAGGAGTCTGTTTTGACCACTGGAAAATCGCTGAGGCAATAACAGCACGGCTGGTGAATGTGCGGCAACGGAGAGTGTCTTTCATTGTTGGAAAAAGCCTAAAGTCACTAGGAGCCAGGTCAGGTGAGTAGGGAGCATGAGCAATCACTTCAAAGTTGTTATCACGAAGAAACTGTTGCGTAACGTTAGCTCGATGTGCGGGTGCGTTGTCTAGGTGAAACAGCACACGCGCAGCCCTTCCCGGACGTTTTTGTTGCAATGCAGGAAGGAATTTGTTCTTCAAAACATTTTCATAGGATGCACCTGTTACCGTAGTGCCCTTTGGAACGCAATGGGTAAGGATTACGCTCTCGCTGTCCCAGAACATGGACACCATCATTTTTTCAGCACTGGCAGTTACCCAAAATTTTTTTGGTGGCGGTGAATCTGTGTGCTTCCATTGAGATGACTGGCGCTTTGTTTCTGGATTGAAAAATTGCATCCACGTCTCATCCATTGTCACAACCGACGAAAAGAAAGTCCCATTCATGCTGTCGTTGCGCGTCAACATTGCTTGGCAACATGCCACATGGGCAGCCATGTCGTCGTCCGTCAGCATTCGTGGCACCCACCTGGATGACACTTTTCGCATTTTCAGGTCGTCATGCAGGATTGTGTGCACAGAACCCACAGAAATGCCAACTCTGGAGGCGATCTGTTCAACAGTCATTCGGTGATCCTCCAAAACAATTCTCTCCACTTTCTCAATCATGTCGTCAGACCAGCTTGTGCGAGCCCGAGGTTGTTTCGGTTTGTTGTCACACAATGTTCTGCCTTCATTAAACTGTCGCACCCACGAACGCACTTTCGACACATCCATAACTCCATCACCACATGTCTCCTTCAACTGTCAATGAATTTCAATTGGTTTCACACCACGCAAATTCAGAAAACGAATGATTGCACGCTGTTCAAGTAAGGAAAACGTCGCCATTTTAAGTGTTTAAAACAGTTCTCATTCTCGCCGCTGGCGGTAAAATTCCATCTGCCGTACGGTGCTGCCATCTCTGGGACGTATTGACAATGAACGCTGCCTCATTTTAAAACAATGCGCATGTTTCTATCTCTTTCCAGTCTGGAGAAAAAAAATCGGAGGCCTTATAACTTGAATGCACCTCGCACTGTGTGTTCAGACACACGTGTACCCCACGCAGCATTAAAGTCTGATATTAGTTCACCACAGTTTGCCGCCTGTCCTTTTTTACCAGTCTACCGAGCGTACGACGTCCGACATCTGTAATGAGGGGTGGGCGCCCAACCCCAAGACGTCTGGACGTGGTTTCACCTTGGATTCGCCACGTGTTGACTACACTCACCACAGCACTCCTCGAACATCCGGTAAGTCGTGCAGTTTCCGAAATGTTCGTGCCGAGTCTCCGTGCACAACAATCTGCCCTCGGTCAATCTCAGACAAAGCGCTCGCCTTCCCTGTTCTACACATGGACACCACGCTCACTGATACTACATGCACCTTGCATGTTTCTGACTAGCATTCATTCCTCGCTAGTTGATGCTTATATCCCCTGGACTGGTTTATATCGATAGTAGGTCGGTAGTCATTGTGTTCTGGCTGATCAGTGTATGGGAATGAGGCCCGCGGATCACCAGAGGTTGCCCATGTCTGTTTTACACCCTGTATAAAACGTTTTAACACAATATATTGTTATTATTTTTGGACTCTTAGACACCTGTGGCTCGTTGAACGTGAGCTTGATGGCTGGTTGGTTGGCTGGTTGATTTGGGGGAGAGGACCAAACAGCGAGGTCATCGGTGTCATCAGATTAGCGAAGGATGGGGAAGGCAAGGGGCCTTGCCCTTCCAAAGGGACCATCCCAGCATTTGCCTGAAGCGATTTAGTGAGCTTTATGGCAAGTTATATGTGGAGGAACAGAGAGCAGAATCACTTTGCACCCCATCCCTTCCCAGAACCGAGCCGTAGATCCGTGCCCGCATGATGCGGTCGCCCAACGAGAAGAATATTATTTAAACTGAGTCTGCACTGTTTCAGCTAGATCAGAAAGCCTAGGCGGAGATGTGAAACCCTCTCGCCCATGATCCCCCATTTATGTGCACCGTCATAAATCTTGTAAGGGTGCATATATCGATCCTACACCGGAAGAATCGAGTCTACCCTTACGTTTCTTAGCTATAGCACAGCGGCATCGCTGATGGGTATGCCCCATAATTCTAGAAGGAAGGCATTGGCAACTGGAGATCGTTGGCGCGAAGGAATGAATCAGTCGCGCCTAAGCAAACCTACAAGGTAGGTCCCAGGAACTATTGCTCTGCGCATCGCGCATAAAAGTGAAGTATTTTGAGGAAAGATTATACAGAAAGTCGCATCAGAGTTAAAATACAAGTAGAACGCGTATGAGTGTGATCAATGTGAGATTTTTAAACTCAGATTTTAATTTCATATCGAGGGAACTGTTACGTAATGAAAAGGCAATCGTACAGTAGCGAACCGGCAATTGCATAGCAATACAAGCGCGTGATAAATAAGTGACTGCATTTCCAGGGTGAGTGTAATCATAACCAGTAAGGCTGTGTTATACGAATTTAAAGTGTAATAAAAATATCTGTGTCGTGCAAATGTGTTCATATATTAAAACTTCTTCACTGTTAATAAAAACATTTTGGTAGAGACAGAATCATAGAAAAGTGTTGGAGAATAGACAGCCCATGCGTCGTAGGCTCACAGTCAGAACTTTGAGTTACAGATACATATACCTAGGGAGTAAGTACGCCCTCCATAAGTGGCTATTTATTAATGTCCGATGCCTAATTTTTCCCACCAGCCATACAACAACGAGTATCAATCATCTATAAAACGCAATAAAATATAAGTGCTGCTTACAGCCTCCACGCTAAGAAGGGACGGTTAGATTACGTTACATATGTGGAATAAGACTCTGGAATCTAGTCTCTGCCGGCACACGCATCGGATTTTGAACGTGGCAGGAGGCAGAAAACCGCCGGTCGGTAGCGAGTGATGAGGAATGGTGCCTTGGCAACGGGGTTGGCAGCGTTGCCGCGGTTCTGCCTGGGGGGTCCCGTGTCCGAAAGTAGTCGGCCAGCCAGCGTGATTGCCGCGGATTATTTCATCAGGCGGCGTAAGATCGCGTCCCCATTTGGCGTCAAATTAACGGCCGGAGCCGACGAAGGGTGGGGGCGGCAGCGCAGTGGCCGCGGGCACCAGCCCTTTGTTTAGCGGCCGGCTCCACACAGAAAGAAGGGCCGCGCAGCCAATCAGCGACTCAGGTCGCCAGGAGGGCCCCGCCTAAAAGGATTACGCATTTGTCATTATTTCGCAGTCAAAGATCGGCCATCTCGACACAGGAAGTGTAAATAGGCAATCAGCTAATTCTGTTATTGCCTACTCTCCTTGGCGCTCCGTCCTCCTGGACAAAAAGCCGAACGGCCTTACACGCTCGCATTAACAATTTGCTCTTTGCAATCGCCGAATCCGTTTCACACTTACCGCACTTGCTGGTTGCTCCCGAGAATCCGCACCGCGGTCCGAGCACCGCCCGCTGTTTACCCAGTTCGTATTTATTTCGCTGGACAATCAGAACGGGAACCGAAAAGGATCATATCTGGCTTTGCTTCACAAGCAAATCGATTCCCGTGGAAGACGGATTATGTTAGGTGAATATCGAGCTCCCAGCTTAGCCCTAGACGCGCGGCAGCGCACTGATTCTGGGGTACTGTTAGAAACCTGTAAATGTTTTCCTGCGTGTAACTGTTCTCCTGCATCCTACAAGAGTTCGAATATCCACCGTAATTCTCCAGTTCCTTCCACCTTGGTGTTCGGCCCATGTAGAGACCCTGTCTGCTTGGAACAAAAGCTGCAGGAGAGCGTGGTTTGCAGAGTTCGGTCTGGGGGTGAGAAAGGGAGTTTCAAAGGGTGCAGCAGAATGAATCATTTGCGTGCCGATGCACTCTCCTGGCCATGTTATGAAGAAGGTCGTAGGGAAGGTATAGAACATTTCCTTGACGAGTATCTAAAAATAAAAAATGTAAATGTTGTGTGGTGTTGTTGATTGAGACATGCCCCAACGGTTCACTCGGCTACGTTCACAGCATTTTGAAAATTATGCTCTAAGAAAAAGAAAACCTAAAAATCATCAGTACAGTGTGGTCGACGAGAATCAGTACATTTTCAATTTGCCACACCGCTAACTTGTAGATGTGCTCTCGCCATCTACGGCATCTTAGCTCTAAATATAGAAAAATATACGTTAATGCGGATGAGTAGGAAAAACAAACCCGTAATATTCAGATACAACATTAGTAGTGTCCTGCTTGACACAGTCACATCGTTTAAATATCTGGGTGTAGCGTTGCATAGCGATATGAAATGGGACTAACACATGAGGACTGTAGTAGGAAAGGCGAATGGTCGACTTCGGTTTGTAACGTCCCCTTAGAAAAATTTATAAATGACAGTGCTGGAAAACCTCTACGTTATTTGATTTTCAAACAACTGAGCAAAACTGAACGTACTCCGGCATTTCTCTCTTTACTTATTCTGATCAACACTAAACTGACACACAAAATTTTTAGGGCAACGCAATCTGACTGTCAATAATCCCCACAAAAGAATGGCCCTGACTAACAATAACCTATACCTTTACTACTGCAACACAGCGAGCGCCAGTACTGCCAGCTAAATAGAATATTCTAACTACTGAAGGCACTAACTAATGATAGGCACAGTTAGCAAATGAAAGATTTTGAAAGAGAACAAACAATGTATTTACCTTCATAATGTTCAAGGTTCATGACATCCAGTCTTACAAACTTCCTTTTTCTGACGGACATACGTCCAGATCGTCCGCTCTCAAAATTCTGCCATCTCTCTCCCCACATCCACCACTGCTGGCGGCTCACCTCCAACTGCGCAACGCTAAGCGGTGTTCGCATCCAACTGCCCAACACTACAATAGCGACTATTTCAACAATGCCAACCAGTCATAGATTGCACACAGCACAGTCAGTGATTTTCATACAGAAAGTGTGGTTCACTTGTAAAGGAGACTGCATATAGGACGCCAGTGCGACCTATTCTTGAGTACTGCTCGAGTGTTTGAGATCAGTACCAGGTCGGATTGAAGGAAGACATCGAAGCCGTTTGGAGGCAGGCTGCTAGATATGTTACTGGTAGATTCTAAGAAGACGCAAGTGTTACGGAGGTACTTCGGGAACTCAAATGGGAATCCCTGGAGGGAAGGAGACATTCCTTTCGTGGAACACTACTGAGAAAATTTAGAGAACCGGCATTGGAAGCTGACTGCAGAACGATTCTGTTGCCTCCATCATACACTGCGCGTAAGGACCACAAAGATAAGATACGAGATATCAGGGATCATACGGAGGCATATAGACAGGATGACGAGAGTGGAACAGGAAATGAAATGACTCGTAGCTGTACAGGGTACCTTCCGCCATGCGTCGTAAGGTGAACTTCGGAGTATTGAAGTAATTGGATTGGATTGTTTGGGGGAAGAGACCAAACAGCGAGGTTATCGGTCTCATCGGAATAGGGAAGGACGGGGAAGGAAGTCGGCCGTGCCCTTTCAAAGGAACCATCCCGGCATTTGCCTGGAGTGATTTAGGGAAATCACGGAAAACCTAAATCAGGATGGCCGGACGCGAGATTTAACCGTCGTCCTCCCGAATGCGAGTCCAGTGTGCTAACCTCTACGCCACCTCGTTCGGTATTGAAGTAAATGTAGATGTGATTGTAGATATAATCGGACCCACATAGTGGGCCGTTCAGTTGAGTATGGAACGTTGGCCGGTGCAGGTGCGCATTGAAGCAGTGGATGAGTTCTGTTGTGTGCAGAGAGTTGTGGCTGTTCAGTCCACAATGCACCGTGGATGAGACCGTTATTTATGTGTTCCACACAGAAGGACAATATCCAAGTGGACAAAATAATGGAGTGATATGGGTTCTGTAACCAAAGCGAAACATAAAGAACCTGAGCTGACAGTTCGGACGCCGGAAAATATCCGAAAAGTTCGTGCAACCCTCCCAACGAAGCACACAGCGACCTGTCCGTTGTCATTCCAGAATATTACAAGTCCATTGCCGGTCTTTGTAGAGGACTGTGAAAACAGGATTTAGAGTTTCATCCTTATAAGCTACAAGTGACTCAACAGTTACAGCCGTGAGATAAAGTGAAGAGGAGAGATTTCTGCACAATATTACCGCACAGAACAGCTCAGCACGCCGCATTTCTGACAAATCTCTTGTTGTCTGACGTGGTAACCTTTCACGAGAATGGGTATGTCAATAAATAAAAATTACGGTATTAGCTGGAAAAATCCCGTAGCTCATTGATTCGTTGATGAAAAGACCTATAGAAATCCAAAGTTCGTCGTCGTCGTCGTCGTCGTCTGGTGTGCTACTGGATAATCGATTAGAATTGTTTGACCACAGGGTAGTTGGGGACAGTGATACCCATGAACACTTTTCTGTTTTTCCGCTCTTCTTTTCCGGTTATATCACAATGAAAATTGTACATAATACACTTAGGACCCTACTTTACACAACTCAATAAGTTCGAGATTGCTTGTACGATGTATGAAAGTTCTATTCAACAAAATGTTACAAATGAAGGAAATGGAGCTAAGCCTCAGGTCTGGGGATAATATTAAACATCAGAACATCACACCAACATATCAGTAATTTAAATACAAAAAGTTTTAACACAAGAAAACACATTGTATTATTATTATAATTTGGCCCATTCTTGATACCTTTCCTGCAGTTTTTCCAGTACAGTCTGTATTCCTGTTTCGTCTTCATTACAGGCTCTATGGACGGAAAATTATATTTAGTTTGCAAAGCTTCCAAGATGCTGCAAAAGAGTTTCATTTCTGCTTTACTGTACTCCATTATCCTCCAGATACCGATTTTTATCGTTTCTTCAAATGTAAATTATGACGAGCGATGAACGAACGATCCGTCTTCCCCTGCCATTTGGGTTTCTTTATTAAACGGTTGCTTTACGCCATTACTTAGGACAAAATGAAATACTAAATGTCGGAATTGTTTAAACATAAGGACTTAGAACACAGACTCCAGATTGATACAGTGTTCCACCAATTCAGTTTTCTCTGTCTCATGAAATACTTCCTTGGAACACGCCAATGATGCCACACGATAGCGAGCTTTAAGTCTTTTAAGTAATGTGGTTTCATTGTAGCCAAGCGTTTTAGCTGCAAAAAAAATGGTTCAAATGGCTCTGAGCACTATGGGACTTAACATCTATGATCGTCAGTCCCCTAGAACTTAGAACTACTTAAACCTAACTAACCTAAGGACATCACACACATCCATGCCCGAGGCAGGATTCGAACCTGCGTTTCAGCTGCATGGAGGACGTTTTCTCTCGTACTTTCTGTAACATGAAGTTGAACTAGTTTAATTAATACTGAATCACTCGATGTGAAATAGTGAACTATAAATTAAGATCCACTAAATACGTTAAATAAACCTAAGTGTTTAGTATTAAAACCGAAGAAAGGGAAGACAAACGTTTGGGGCAAAGGTGTGTACGCGGACACTTACCTCAGCTAGTTCGTATGATCTTTACCTCCTGGCGCTGATTTGTGAACTTCTGATATTAGCTGATATATAATGCAACTTGTTAAACTAATAAGTAAGCTGAAGGCGTGAGTTAGGTTATGTACTTACCTACGAGTTATTCGTAAATATTCGAGATTATGCTACAGAAGACAGCCATCAATTACAGGGTAAATACTTAGATAGAAAGTTCCAAAAAACTAACTCGCCTCATATCTCGAAAGCTTCAAAGCGCAAACCAGTAACACAACACACCTGACTCTTCCACCATAAAAGCTCTCAACTGAAGATGCAAGGGTTCCACACTACACTCATAAGTAGGAAGAACAGTAGATTCGGATTTTCACCCCATGCGCACATTTGCCCCCGCCTGCCCTATGTTTTTGACGACAACAGCGGGCGCCGGTGGTTGTCAATCCCTAGCGGTATGCAGCCACTATTAACAATTTCTTTATTCCACAGCTGCAGGGTCATTGCCTTATAAAGCGCTACGTTTACAGCAAGATGGGGCTACAGCTCATACGGTCCGCAATTCAACGACCGAGGCGCCTCCTTCCACATCGATTTATCTCACGAATCGGCCATATTCTGTGCTCCGTGAGGTCACCCGATGTTTCAGCTTCTAATTCTTTTACTGCGGGGTCATCTCAAGAGCGAAGAAATATTTTCACGGTTACTCTACAATAATGCTGAGTTGAAAGCCCCAATCGGGTTAGAGATAGAGGCCATTGCTCAAGAAATGGTTTTGAACGTAATGAGGAGATTCCACGAACGTCTTCAGCAACGCATTATCACTAAGTAAGGAAACCATTTGTGTTGTGTACTTTTTAAGAAATAAACTTGCTTTGGCTTTTAAGTAATGGCAGTGTTTGGAGAACAATTATCTATAAGTTATATTGATGTAAACGTGATTCAAGTGGCTCTGAGCACTATGGGACTTAACATCGGAGGTTATCAGTCCCCTAGAACTTAGAACTACTTCAACCAAACTAACCTAAGGACATCACACACATCCATGCCCGAGGCAGGATTCGAACCTGCGACCGTAGGGGTAGCGCGGTTCCAGACTGAAGCCCCTAGAACCGCTCGGCCACACAGGCCGGCTGATGTAAATAGCCTATACGTTAAACCTCCTACTAACCAAATAAATATGCACTTCTTCCCGTGGACTGCCCTGTAAAATATTCTGTGGATTTTTTCAAATTACATATTTCAGCCTCGGGTCGCGTAAGGGTGTCTTTATCGGTTTTGACTTAACAACAAGTTATCATCAGATGATCTGGAGACGTCATATAGTAATACATCAATTTTTGAAGACGGTTACTCTATTTCCCTAACGCAGTAAGGGTAGTCATTGTATTCTGTTGGGGATTGACTGTCGCAGTTGTTCATAATCACCCTGTCTGCTTATCACGTGGAGCTTGTTGACAGCTGTTTTTATAACGCCACTTTATTCTGACACGCGGGTTACGCCTGTAACCGCTGGCGAACATTCGCCCGTACCTGCAGGCTAGTACTGCGCGCGCCGTTCCAGACCACTTAAGTGGATTGCTGCACTTACACGTAAACGGTCTCCAAATGTGCGGGGAATGTGTCGCTGCTAACTCGGCCGGGACGAAATATGTTGTAGCCTTTGATAGGGGCCATTCTGAAGATAAAAGCTGACAGTATTGATTTACGGAAGGCGAACGGTGAGACTAATAGTAGCAGCTGGGGGCTAATGGACCAACTGTCGCTAATGCGGTGTTTGCGCACTTGTTCAGTGGAGTGGAGCATACACTTGTTCCCCGACTGATAACGCTGCACGCGTGTTGCAGGCAGCCGCTCGCAGTGCCCCGTGAGGGGATACCGGGCTGTCATGCTGTCTTTCTTAATAACTCTAACCTATTACGTGTGTCGTTACTCTTACACTTTCTTGTCGAAACGCATTCTGCTGTCACCATCCTGAGAGTAAAATTTCTCGAGAGGTTAAAACTTTGAGCCCGACTGGGTCTCGGACCCGAGCCCTTTCCTTTCGCTGGAAATGCTCCTCCCGACAGAGCCGTTCAACGACTCATTGCCCTTCAACAGCTTCAGCTCTGCCTAGGTTCCGAACTCACCAAGGCTGAAACTTTTTGCCAGAATAAAACCGTGTACCGGACCGTCTTTGGACCTGAGATCTTTGTCTTCTGTGGGCATGTGCCCTACAAGCTGAGCTATCCAAACACGCCTCACGACCCGTGCTCACATCTGTACTTCCCCCAGTACGTCATCTCCTATCTTCCAAACTTCACAGAAGTTCTCCTGCATACCTTGTGTGATTAACACTCCTGTCTCAGAAATATCCTTTCTTCCAGGAATTCTAGTCTTTCGAGGTATACAGGAGAACTTCTGTGAAGTTTGGAAAGTAGAAGCTGAGGTACTGGCTGAAGAAGAGCTGTGAGGGGGGTGTTCTGAGCAGTGCTTGGATAGTGCAGTAGGTAGAGCACTTTCCCAGGAAAAGAAAAGGCCGCCAGTTCAAGTCTCGGTCCGACACATACAGGTTTAGTCTTGCAGGAAGTTTCTAAGCGGTGTACACTCGGCTACAGAGTGAAAATTGATTCAGGTCACCTTACTGGACTAGCACCTGGCGAAAGCCTTACTCTGCCAATAAATTTCATTACAGCGCACAATCAAACTGCAGAGCGAAATATTCATTCTGGAATCATTCCCCACGCTGCAGCTGAACCATTTCTCCTCCACATCCTTTCTCCCAGAAGTATGTGGGGGTTGAATAGTCAGATAGAGGTACTGATAGATTTGAACCCATGAAGGTGTTTCATGAGGCTAGCTTGGGTTTGGCTTATCCGCCGTTTTCCTCGATAACATAAGGGTTGGTGGTCGGTCAACTGAAAAGACTCTGACCTGTTTTCTATTACAAAATAGCCAAATCAGACCTTGTATTTCACCTCTAGTGTTCTTGTCATCATCACGTCGTAAGATTCTAATCTTGTTCCCTTTCTACGCAGCAAATATTGTGGTGTACTACTGAGTGGACGGCTCATATTGAAGTGTTATAAAACGAGTCAACAATTCTGGATGTAGTATGTTGACAGTACGACCCGAATGATATGTAGGTGACGCATTGGTTATGGAACCCGAGCGGTATTTGGGAGGAAAGGGTTTCCACTATCCTTGTGGCTATCCTAATTTTGATTTTCAGCAATGACTTCAAAAAAATACCATGACGGTTTTAATTAGAGACGGCTGGTTCCTATTTCTTGTAGTATTCTTGGCCAGTCGGAGAGACTGTAACGAACGAAACTATCTGGTCAAAAGAATTCGGACACCACTATGTAATGCAGAACTGACCATTAGATGTCACTATAGGCAGACTCACCAGACAGACAGCTGTCAGTTATCAGTAGTGAATCAGTAATAGCAGAATGGCTGCATCAGAAGAGCTCAGAGACTTCGAATGTGGCCTAATCATTGGACAGAAGTAATAGGGGTGTTGTTGTTGTTGTGGTCTTCAGTCCTGAGACTGGTTTGATGCAGCTCTCCATGCTACCCTATCCTGTGCAAGTTTCTTCATCTCCCAGTACCTACTGCAACCTACATCCTTCTGAATCTGCTTAGTGTATTCATCTCTTGGTCTCCCTCTACGATTTTTACCCTCCACGCTGCCCTCCAAAGCTAAATTTGTGATCCCTTGATGCCTCAGAACATGTCCGACCAACCGATCCCTTCTTCTCGTCAAGTTGTGCCACAAACTCCTCTTCTCCCCAGTTCTATTCAATACCTCCTCATTAATTATGTGATCTACCCATCTAATCTTCAGCATTCTTTTGTAGCACCACATTTCGAAAGCTTCTATTCTCTTCCTGTCCAAACTATTTATTGTCCATGTTTCACTTCCATACATGGCTACACTCCATATAAATACTTTCAGAAACGACTTCCTGACACTTAAATCTATACTCGATGTTAACAAATTTCTCTTCTTCAGAAACGCTTTCCTTGCCATGGCCAGTCTACATATTATATCCTCTCCCCAAATAGCAAATCTCCTTTACTACTTTAAGTGTCTCATTTCGTAATCTAATTCCCTCAGCATCACCCGACTTAATTCGACTGCATTCCATTATCCTCGTTTTGCTTTTGTTGATGTTTATCTTATATCCACCTTTCAAGACACTGTCCATTCCGTTCAACTGCTCTTCCAAGTCCTTTGCTGTCTCTGACAGAATTACAATGTCATCGGCGAACCTCAAAGTTTTTATTTCTTCTCCATGCATTTTAATACCTACTCCGAATTTTTCTTTTGTTTCTTTTACTGCTTGCTCAATATACAGATTAAGTAACATTGGGGAGAGGCTACATCCCTGTCTCACTCCCTTCCCAACCACTGCTTCCCTTTCATGTCCCTCGACTCTTATAACTGCCATCTGGTTTCTGTACAAATTGTAAATAGCCTTTCGCTCCCTATATTTTACCCCTGCCACCGTTAGAATTTGAAAGAGAGTATTCCAGTCAACATTGTCAAAAGCTTTCTCTAAGTCTACAAATGCTAGAAACGTAGGTTTGCCTTTCCTTAATCTTTCTTCTAAGATAAGTAGTAAGGTCAGTATTGCCTCACGTGTTCCAATATGTCTACGGAATCCAAACTGATCTTCTCCGAGGTCGGCTTCTACCAGTTGTCCATTCGTCTGTAAAGAATTCGCGTTAGTATTTTGCAGCTGTGACTTATTAAACTGATAGTTCGGTAATTTTTACATCTGTCAACACCTGCTTTCTTTGGGATTGGAATTATTATATTCTTCTTGAAGTCTGAGGGTACTTCGCCTGTCTCATACATCTTGCTCACCAGATGGAAGAGTTTCGTTAGGACTGGCTCTCCCAAGGCCGTCAGTAGTTCTAATGGAATGTTGTCTACTCCCGGGGCCTTTTTTCGGCTCAGGTCTTTCAGTGCTCTGTCAAACTCTTCACGCAGTATTGTATCTCCCATTTCATCTTCATCTACATTCTCTTCCATTTCTATAATATTGTCCTCAAGTACATAGCCCTTTTATAGACCCTCTATATACTCCTTCCACTTTTCTGCTTTCCCTTCTTTGGTTAGGACTGGCTTTCCATCTGAGCTCTTGATATTCATACAAGTGGTTCTCTTTTCTCCAAAGGTCTCTTTAATTTCCCTGTAGGCAGTATCTATCTTACCCCTAGTGAGATAAGCCTCTACATCCTTACATTTGTCCTCTAGCCATCCCTGCTTAGTCATTTTGCACTTCCTGTCGATCTCATTTTTGGGACGTTTGTATTCTTTTTTGCCTGCTTCATTTACTGCGTTTTTATGTTTCTTCCTTTCATCAATTAAACTCAATATTTCTTCTGTTACCCAAGGATTTCTACTAGCCCTCGTCTTTTTACCTACTTGATCTTCTGCTGCCTTCACTACTTCATCCCTCAGAGCTACCCATTCTAGTAGGGGTAATCTACTAAATTAGAGGCCCAAATCAAAGACATCGGTATGCAGCAGTATTTTGGAACATATATTGTCTTCGATCATTATGAATTATCTCGTAGAGACCGTCTATCGATACACAGTCAACACGGATTTAGAAAACATTGTTCTTGTGAAACACAACTAGCTCTTTACACACACGAAGTGCTGAGTGCTGTTGACAAGGGATTTCAAATTGAATCTGTATTTATGGACTTCCGAAAGGCTTTTGGCACTGTAACACATAAGCGGTTTGTAGTGAAACTGCGTCCTGATGGAATATCATCTAAGTTATGTGACTGGTACGTGATTTCCTGTCGTAGAGGTCACAGTTCGTAGTAATTGACGGTAAGTCATCGAGTAAAACAGAAGTGATTTCTGGCGTTCCCCAAGGTAGTGATATGGGCCCTCTGCTGTTCCTTATCTATATAAACCATTTAGGAGACAATCTGAACAGCGGTATTAGGTTGCTTGCAGATGATGCTGTCGTTTATCGTCTTGTAAACTCATCAGAAGATCAAAACAAATTTCAAAACGATTTGGAACAGATATCTGAATGGTGCGAAAATTGGCAGTTGGTCCTAAATAATGAAAAGTGTGAGGTCATCCATTTGAGTGCTAAAAGGAATCCGTTAAACGTCGGTTATACGATAAATCAGTCTAATCTAAAGGCCGTAAATTCAAATAAATACCTAACAATTACAATTACAATTACGAACAATTTAAATTGGAAAGAAGACACAGAAAATTATATAGGGAAGGCAAACCAAATACTGCATTTTATTGGCAAAACACAATATGTAACAGATCTACTAATAAGGCAGCCTACCATACACTTGCCCGTCCCCTTTTGGAGTACTGCAGCGAGGTGTGGGATCATTACCAAATTGGATTAACGGGCTAAATCGGGAAAGTTCAAAGAAGAGGGGCACGTTTGATATTATCGCGAAATAGGGAGATAGTTTCACGGACATGATAGAGGATTTGACATGGACACCATTAAAATAATGGTGAATTTCGTTGTGGCGGAATATTCTCACAATATTTAAATCACCAACTTTCTCCTCCGAATGCGAAAATATTTTGTTGACGCCGACCCAGATGAGGAGAAACGATCATCATAACGTTGTTGTTATGGTCGTCAGTCCTGAGACTGGTTTGATGCAGCTTCCCATGCTAGTCTATCCTGTACAAGCTTCTTCATCTCCCAGTACCTACTGCAACCTACATTTCTTCTGAATCTGCTTAGCGTATTCATCTCTTGGTCTCCCTCTACGATTTTTACCCTCCACGCTGCCCTCCAATACCAAATTCGTGAGCCCTTCATGCCTCAGAACATGTCCTACCAACCGATCCCTCCTTCTAGTCAAGTTGTGCCACAAATTTCTCCTCTCCCCCAATTCTATTCAATACCTCTTCATTAGTTATGTGGTCTATACATCTAATCTTCGGCATTCTTCTGTAGCACCACATTTAGAAAGCTTCTATTCTCTTCTTGTCCAAATTATTCATCGTCCATGTTTCACTTCCATACATGGCTACATTCCACACAAATACTTTCAGAAACGACTTCCTGACATTTAAATCTATACTCGATGTTAAGAAATTTCTGTTCTTCAGAAATGCTTTCCTTGCAATTGCCACTCTACATTTTATATCCTCTCTACTTCGACCATCATCAGTTACTTTGCTCCCCAAATAGCAAAATTCATTTACTACTTAAAGTGTCTCATTTCCTAATCTGATTCCCTCAGCATCGCCGGACTTAATTCGACTACATTCCATTTTCCTCATTTTGATTTTGTTGATGTTCATCTTACATCCTCCTTTCAAGACACTGTCCATTCCGTTCAACTGCTCTTCCACGTCCTTTGCTGTCTCTGACAAAATTACAATGTCATTGGCGAACCTCAAAGTTTTTATTTCTTCTCCGCCTATTTTAATTCCTACTCCGAATTTTTCTTTTGTTTCCTTTACTGCTTGCTCAGTATACAGATTGAATAACATCGGGGATAGGCTACAACCCTGTCTCACTCCCTTCCCAACCACTGCTTCCCTTTCATGCCCCTCGACTCTTATAACTGCCGTCTGGTTCCTGTACAAACTGTAAATAGCCTTTCACTACCTGTATTTTACCCCTGCCACCTTCAGAATTTGAAAGAGAGTATTCCAGACAACATTGTCAAAAGATTTCTCTAAGTCTACAAATTCTAGAAACGTAGGTTTGCCTTTCTTTAATCTATCTTCTAAGATAAGTCGTAGGGTCAGTATTGCCTCACGCGTTCCAACATTTCTACGAAATCCAAACTGATCTTCCCCGAGGTCGGCTTGTACCAGTTTTTCCATTCGTCTGTAAGGAATTCGTGTTAGTATTTTGCAGCCGTGACTTATTAAACTGATAGTTCGGTAATTTTCATATCTTTAAACACCTGCTTTCTTTGGGATTGGAATTATTATATTCTTCTTGAAGTCTGAGGGTATTTCGCCTGTCTTACATGTCTTCCTCACTAGTTGGTAGAGTTTTGTCAGGGCTGGTTCTTCCATGGCTATCTGTAGTTCTAATAGAATGTTGTCTTCTCCCGAGGCCTTGTTTCGAGTGAGCTCTTTCAGTGCTCTGTCAAACTCTTCACGCAGTATCATATCTTCCATTTCATCTTCATATCATCTTAATAAAATAAGGGAAATCAGAGCTCACGCGGAAAGATATAAGTGTTCGTATTTTTCCGCGCGCTGTCCGAGAGTGAAATAATGAAAATTATTGCGAAAGTGGTTCGATGAATCCTCTTGCGGGCACTTAAGAGTGACTTGCAGAGTGTCCATGTAGATGTAATTGAGATGTGGAGATACAGATCCATCAGGGACATGTCGACTGTTGGTAATGTGACTGTGAAGTGGAAACGCGAAGGAACAATCACAGCTAAACCAATACCAGGAACACCTCATGTACTTACGGTGGGGGATTGTAGAGCATTGAGGAGAGTTGCTGTAAAAAGATGCACGAAATCAGCGGAAGAAATCACTTGTGAGTTCGAAAGTGCTACTAGACACTAGCTAGCACAACGACAGTGCGAAGCGAGTGAAAAAGAATTGAGTGTGATCGGCAGTGCGTCATAAGCCACACATTTCTGTGAGTAATTGTCATCACGTGTAGTACCAACCGTAAATGACGGAGGAAAAGGTTTAATGGTATGGGCTTGTTTTTTGTGGTTAGGATGTGCTCCATTGCGCTTAAGAAATCTCTAAAAGCAGAAATATATGACCACATTTTACTGCGTACAGTAGAGGAACAGTTCAGAGATGATGATTGTTCGTATGAGCATGACAATGCACCCTGTCATAAAGCAGCATCTATGAGGCAATAGTATCTGGACAAGAACATTCCTGAAATGGACTGGCCTGCCCAGGGTTCCGAGCTGAATTCAATGTACCATATTTCGGAACGAGTTAGAAAGTTGACTTCGGTCCAGACCTCCCCGTCCAACGTTACTAACTTGTGTGGTTTCGGGTCTTGAGAAAAAATGATATTGAGACCCATAACTGGAATGTCACCAGCAGAGTTCAAGCCGTCATAAAGGCGGTTGTCTGCACACTTTTGATTAGATGATGTAGACCTCGACGGGTTGTTAATCGATAAACTTACATCCTTTCATTCGTTGATACATGTTTAGAAATTTTATCGAATAAGACCTTGTGACGTACTTGTAACCGAGGAGCAGCAGTTCGAATCCTGCCTCGGGCATGGATGTGTGTGATGTCCTTAGGTTAGTTAGGTTTAAGTAGTTTTAAGTTCTAGGGGACTTATGACCTCAGAAGTTGAGTCCCATAGTGCTCAGAGCCATTTGAACCATTTTTTTCGAGGAGCAGCGAGACACGCAGCCTATTATACGCCGTTTCGTGCAGTACGATAACTTCTGATACAAAGACCCCTTAGACCGTCCATAGAGGTGACACACTTCTGTGTCCTCTGACTGCTCAAACGTCTCCATTTGTTTGACGTCCAGTTATAGCTCGTGCAGAATGATTCTGTGTGTGCTTATTGATTTCCATGTTCATCAGCTTAAACAGGTGGAAAGCTCAGAGAATACCAGTTTTATAGAACACAGTAAAACTCCTAGCAGTATCAAGTTTTGCCCAGAAGAGATCTTGTTAAATTCATTTTTTAATCCCCCTCGTAAAACGGTAACTCGGAAACCCTTGCTGTTTTCTTAGCACTGTTGTATTTTTTTGTTCTGTACCAATCACACTCTTGTTTTCAAGTAGCCAGTCCCTCATTTAGAAGTGAGTAGCAGCATTCCTTCATCATACTGTAATATACCGATAGCCATTATGAGGAACGTGACGATTATGTATTTGACACATCGCACCGAACGAGGTTGCGCAGTGGTAGGACATTGCGAGGACGGCGGCTCAAATCACCGTCCCTCCGTAAACATTTATGTTTTCCGTATTTTCCCTAAGTTTCTGATGGCGAATGCCGGGATGGTTACTTTGACAGGGCACGACCGACTTCCTTTCTCATCCTTCCACATTCAGAGATTGAGCTCCGCCTCTAATGACCTTGCATCGAGGTGCGTAATCCCTAACCTTCCTTTCTTTTCTTTTTCGAAACTTCTTGGTTGCTATAAATTCTGCGGTGGTTACGAGTAATCTTATAACAACTGAGATTGCCACAGGAGGTCGGACGTATTTGTGCATCCGCTCTAAAGAAGACGGATCCATTGCCCAGCTAGGCCAATCAAATTATATGAAGGTGTCGTGTCTGTTCTTTCTCTGACAGAATGGCTGAAAGCACCTATCGTGTTTGAAGGTGTCCGTAACCAGACCATGAATGAAATTGTCGAATTTGTTGGTGTATCAGCCGGCCGAAGTGGCCGTGCGGCTCTAGGCGCTGTAGTCTGGAACCGCGAGACTACTACGGTCGCAGGTTCGAATCCTGCCTCGGGCATGGATGTGTGTGATGCCCTTAGGTTGGTTAGGTTTAACTAGTTCTAAGTTCTAGGGGACTAATGACCTCAGAAGTTGAGTCCCATAGTGCTCAGAGCCATTTGAACCATTTGGTGGTGTATCAACACGGACTGTCTACGAGGAATCGTGTACCAATCGTAGCCACGTAACACGGCGTAAGGGCAGTGGTCGTAAAAAGATCCTACCCGACTGGGGTCAAAGAGGAACGTCAAACCTTGTCAAAGGCAACTGGTTTTGTATTCAACGTGAGTTGCTGCTGTCTGTGAGCGTAGGTCCATCTCAACCAGTTTCCGGCGAAACTTTGTGCAGGGAACTATATGAGATGGATCTTTGGAGCTGAGTACCTTGCAAAAGGCCGTTGTTCACGACATTGTTCGCAGCTCCACGTCTTCAATTGATCAAACAACACCGAAAATGGACTGTAGCTGACTGGAGGCGTGTAGTGTGGTCTGCCAAATCGCGATTTTGCCTCTTCTCGAATTATATAAAGCGTCAAGCACACCGATGGACTAATGAGGAATTCAATCCACAGAGTGTGGAGGGTGTATTTCCGGCCAGAGGTGGTTCAGTAATGTTTTGGGGGTATTTTTCTCATCATGTCAAAGCTCGGTTCATTTAGGTTCCTGGGAACATGAGCGGCGATTAATAAAATCTTCTCGGGCTTCCAGTCACATCGGGTGGTTAAAATGCCACGAGCTTTCGTCCGAGCTCTCCTCTTCCATGTCAAGTGGCCAAACAGTGCGTACTGTGGAGCAACGCTGGACGAAAGGCGCTTACGCCTACGCTATCGGGGAAAATCATCAGTGGCAGAACAGAAAATCGACACTGAATTCTAGTGGACGAAACGACTGTCATTATTAGGACGAAGGGATTTTGGGATAACGTTATAAGAGGAGCCACTGAAATAAAAATATCTGAGAATACCATCAGTAAGGACGGCGGTTTGCAGCTCATCACAGACTGGGACGCTGCCATCGCACGGTTGAAGTGGGGCCACGACGGTTGCGGGACGAAAAAATTACCATGTTTGGCGAGGGAAAGAGCATCAGTGATGTCACAGCCAACAGAGCGGCTATATAACGCCGAGGCCGCGGCTACAAGGCAGTCATTTACCACTTGACAATGGCGAGGAGAGCACGATCGAAAGTTAGTGGGATTTTAACCGGGCCCCTCTCGCCGGAGGCTCGAGTCCTCCCTCGATCATGGATGTGTGTGTTGTACTTAGCGTAAGTTAGTTTAAGTAGCGTGTAAGTCTAGGGACCGATGACCTCAGCAGTTTGGTCCCTTAGGAATTCGCTCACATTTGAACATTTGGATTTTAACCACCAGCGCGGATGGTAGCCCGAGGAGATTTTATTAAGTCATGTCGCCACGAGACCATACATTTATACATAAACCGGAATGTTTAGTTCAATATTTTCGGTGACCAAATGTTGCCCAACAGCCATGTTCATAGGGCTGCACGCATAGCTTTCTGGTTTGACGAGAACTCTGAAACCTTATGGCACCTCGAATGGCTCGCTGAATCACCCGATCTTAATCACTCACAAAAGTCTTCAAATTATCTGGATCAGCTTAGCAATCAATTTCCATAATTTACTAGCTTTATGGGAACTAATCAACAATTAGTGGGTTCAGCTGAATGCGACATATCTCGAGAAACTTGGGGACTAACTTCCTCGCTGAACTGCGCCATTATGCAGGTTAGACGTGCTGTTTCACCGCATCAGTGGGATGTCTCCGGCGGTTAATAATTGTTGGTCCAGCGTGGTTATCAAGCATGAAAAATAAGAGATAAAATTAAAACTTTAACCAATTAATATTGTTAAGTAGTGCTGTTGAAGTAGTATACGCGCACTGTGGAGTAGTTTTTATTTCTGAGCTGTGCACTTGCAACAAACCAACATTCTAAGAATTTCACTTGCTTTGATCTCGATTTCCAAGATATTTTGTCGCGTCGATAAAACCATAAAAATATCTGTAAGGAAATCATGTACATAATTCATATTTCTGATTAACGGAATCTTGAGAGGAACCACATGTTGCACTATGTATCAGGAACTGATCCTATGTAAAACAGCTAATAGGGTCTAGAGCTTCCATTCAGTCTCTTGTTGACCAGTCTGTTGTGGCAGTTAAAGATAGAAAAACGAAAGCCGAAGTTTTAAATTTCACATTCAACAAATCGTTCACACAGGAAATCGTACAAACATACCGTCATTTGACCATGGGACTGACTTGCGAATGAACGACATAGCAATAAGCACCCCAAGCGTAAAGAAACAACTGAAAGATTTGAAATCAAATAAATCACGAGGCAGGGATGGAATCCCAGTCCGGTTTAACAAAGAGTACTCTACGGCATTGGCCAATTACCTAGTTTGCATTTATTGTGGATATCTCGCCCAGCTCAAAATTCCAAGTGACTGGGAGAAAGCGCAGGTGACTCCAGTATATAAGAAGGGTAAAAGAAGGGACCGACAAAATTACGGACCAATGTTCGATTTGCTGCAGAATCCTTGAACATATTCTCAAATCGAATATAATAAACCTTATTGAGACTGGGAAGCTTATGTCCACGAATCAGCATGGTTTTAAAAAGCATCGCTCGTGCGGAGCTCAGACTGCCCTTTTCCCACATGGTATATTGCTAGCTATGAATGAATGGTAATAGGCAGATTCCATATTTCTAGATTGCCGGCAAGCATATGACACGGTGCCCTATTTCGGGCTGTTAACGAAGGTACGAGCATATGGAATAAGTTCACAAATATGTGAGTGGCTCGAAAACTTCTTAAGTAATAGAACCCAGTATGTTGTGCTTGACAGCGCATGTTCATCAGAGACGAGGGCATCGTCTGTATTGCCCAGCGAAGTGTGACAGGACAGCTGTTGTCCCCTATACAAATAAATGATTTGGCGGAGAGGACGACCATCAATCTGCGGTGTACGGTAAGATGTCGAAGTTAAGTAACTGTAGGAAGGTACAACACGACTTAGGCAAAATTTCCAGTTGGTGTGATGAATGGCAGCTAGCACTAAATGTGGAAAAAATGTAAGTTAATGTGGATGAGTAGGAAGAGCAAATATGTAATGTATTGTATCGCTAGCGTCCTGCTGAACTCAGTCTACATCTACATCTACATCTACATGTATACTCCGTAAGCCACCAAACGGTGTGTGGTGGAGGGCACTTTACGTGCCACTGTCATTACATACCTTTCCCGTTCCAGTCGCGTATGGTTCGCGGGAAGAACGACTGATGGAAAGCCTCCGTGCGCGCTCGAATCTCTCTAATTTTACATTCGTGATCTCCTCGGGAGGTATAAGTAGAGGGAAGCAATATATTAGATACCTCATCCAGAAACGCACCCTCTCGAAACCTGGACAGCAAGCTACACCGCGATGCAGAGCGCCTCTCTTGCAGAGTCTGCCACTTGAGTTTGCTAAACATCTCCATAACGCTATCACGCTTACCAAATAACCCTGTGACGAAACGCGCCGCTCTTCTTTGGATCTTCTTTATCTCCTCAGTCAACCCGACCTGGTACGGATCCCACACTGATGAGCAATACTCAAGTATAGGTCGAACGAGTGTTTTGTAAGGCACCTCCTTTGTTCAAAAATGTTCAAATGTGTGTCAAATCTTATGGGACTTAACTGCTAAGATCATCAGTCCCTAAGCTAGCACACTACTTAACCTAAATTATCCTAAGGACAAACACACACACACCCATGCCCGAGGGAGGACTCGAACCTCCGCCGTGACCAGCCGCACAGTCCATGACTGCAGCGCCTTAGACCGCTCGGCTACCTCCTTTGTTGATGGACTACATTTTCTAAGGACTCTCCCAATGTATCTCAACCTGGCACCCGCCTTACCAACAATTAATTTTATTTGATCATTCCACTTCAAATCGTTCCGTACGCATACTCCCAGATATTTTACAGAAGTAACTGCTACCAGTGTTTGTTCCGCTTTCATATAATCATACAATAAAGGCTCCTGCTTTCTATGTATTTGCAATACATTACATTTGTCTATGTTAAGGGTCAGTTGCCACTCCCTGCACAAAGTGCCTATCCGCTGCAGATCTTCCTGCATTTCGCTGCAATTTTCTAATGCTGCAACTTCTCTGTATACTACAGCATCTCTGTATACTACAGCATCACCCGGGAAAAGCCGCATGGAACTTCCGACACTATTCAGACGCGGGCTGCTAGATTTGTTACCGGTAGGTTCGAACAACACGTAAGTGATACGGAGGTGCTTCGGGAACTCAAATGCGAGTTGCTGGAGGAAAGGCGACATTCTTTTCGAGAACCACTGTTGACAAAGTTTAGAGAACCGGGATTTGAAGCTGACGGACGAACGATTCTACTGCCGCCAACATACAATGCGCCGAAAGACCACGAAGATAAGATTCGAGAAATTAGGGCTCATACAGAGGCATATGGATAGTCGTTTTTCCCTCGCTCTATTTGCGAGAGGAACAGGAAAGGAAATGGCTAGTAGTGGTACAGGGCAATCCTCGCCACGATCCGTACGGTGGCTTGCGTTGTATCTATGTAGATGTAGATCTAGATGTAGAATAAGGAAAACTGAGATGTGTCAGTTTCTTTGGTTATCTTGACATGTCAGCAGTTCTCTATGATGCGCTTATGCATCTTGTTTGGTTCTGCTACTTCACCTTTTTTAATGGTACTCATAATTATACTACCAAGAAATTAGGCTGTTTCAGACGAAGCTGGACGCACAAAGAATAAATGATACTAGCGTACGTGCTGTCACGCTAGTGTCGGTTAAAATATTTACAAGTTCACGGCAGATAACGTTATCATGAACTCTTGCGCCATCGAGGTTGTTTGTCTACAGCTTAATTGAATTTATCGCAACGCGGCTCGAAACAAAGAAATCGCAGGGAGACACGATCACATCGACTCTTGTATCAGCAATCATTTCCTACTCAGACATCACTTAAGGCAGATAATATCAAAAGAACGAGGTGTGTAAACGCTTAATCACAGATGTCACTTGTTACCAGCGCTCTGATGGCAGTATAATGGATATCGTAGTAGGATACACACAAATAATGGATGTCGTAGTGGGATACACACATTCCATATTAAGCCTCTGGTTGGGATGAGGATTCAAGAACTTAACAGTCCTTTCCTGCCAAGCTCATATTGTAACAATTTTCCGAAGCTTGCCTCGGACTGGCTAATCTGGTGTTCTCGCAGGGAATCGAACACGGGATGGTCAGTTGTAAAGCAGGAATGTTCTCATCAGAATTTGTATTTGTGTATTTTTCCAAGGATTTCATTTACTCTACTATGAGGGATTATAGAATTTATCTTGATATGAAGAGAATAAACAGACTGGAACCTATGTAAGAAAGTGGTACAATATTAAACTGAAATGATTCACAGAAAAAGTGGAAACGCAAAATTACAACTAGGAGATCGAAATATAAATGACTGTCCTCCAAACTTTGAGTTACGAAGGCGGGAAACATTTTCTCGTCCGAATTATGCTGGAAAGGGGTATAAATGATCTATAGATCATTGTTTTTATGCAGCCCTTTGGTGTCTTCAATCAAATTCCAAACCTGTTTGCAGTATCTTTAGAAGTGATGATTTTTGACTCCATTTGTGGTGCCGTGTGTCTGAGTTAGTCTCTTTACCTTTCGAAGTTCCTGGATTGATTTTTCATCGTCAATTTGATAGCAGCGTGCTGTACTCCAGCTTTTCCTTTCATTTCTATACCCATCTGTAACAAACCAAACACATTGCAGGGAACGCAGTATATTCATCATTTCCTTCTAAAGTACACGGTTACATACACACCATTCATACCAGTCGAAGATGTAATCATTAGTTCCTTGGCTATGAAATAAAGCAGGAGAGAGTCTATGCAGTTTTATGCAATGTTCCTTCGGAAATGCGCGAATGTCCGAAGGAACAAACACTGCCGAGGATTTATAGAGTATTAAACCATGAAATGTATTCGCAAACTGCGAATACGTAACCATCACAGCTATACAATATACTGGAATCAAATCAAAATTTTGGCCAGACTGCACTTGAACCCAGATTTTCCGTTTTACGCGAGCGGTCGCCGTAACAGCTTCGGCTATCCAATCACGCTTCACAGACAGACCCATACTTCCGTATGTCTCAGTGTCCCCTTCCCACAGTGCTCGCACAATTATGTGATTACCGCATAGGGAGAGACTTTTTTAGTTTTCTCGTTATACATGCATGCAGGCACTGGGAGTTATGGAAACTTGGATATGTCCCTGAAGCGTGCTCCGCTAGCTAAAGTGGTTAAGGCAACCACTGACGTAAATCGGGAGATCCAGTTTCGAGTCCCAGACTGGCACAAATTTTCATTTGTTTCCAATACATTGTATGACTGTGGTGGTACAGTATTCGCAGTTTGTGAATACATTTCATGGCTTATATGACCCACTCACCGCATTTTCTCTCTCTACTTTTTTAAGGCTATGTTTCCACGCACTAGTGCCTCAGTACAGCGTTTAGGTAAACTCAGACATTGATATAGAGGAATGGTGGATCGATTTTCCTTTCAGCGCGTGTTAACATCACGAGAGGAGTTGCGTACTTCTGCCACATACACAAAATTAAAATTGTTAAAAACACACAGAATATTTCTAACACCACACGTGGGCTATTGAGGCAAATGTTGTGAACTATCTCTCCACCGCTCCTTCCCTTGCTTCGCAGTCAACATATAACGAAGCCACTTCCATGCGAAAATAATTTCGAAACGAATATAATAAATAGCCAGGTCGTTCGGCGATATGACTAAGGTCATAGACAACGTGAAGCCTTCACCATAAGCCAATGAAACTTCACTAATGTGGACTATTATTTCAAGTAGTTATTTTTTCAGCTTCAGCTAATATCGCCTTTGGTGTAATCGAACAGAAATAGATCTCTCCCTCCATTTGTAGGTGCTAGATATTATCTTGGGAGGCAGTGTCCCACTCTACTTAATCTTGTTGCCTCTTCTAGTAAAAAGATGTGGACTAGATGCCATTTCATAATTACCCACATATGCTTCATGTGGACGGGTCTAGTGGTATTGCTGATAAGAAAAGTTGTCGTACGTCTTTTCGAGCGCTTTGCATAAAGAAAGGAGTTTGTGAGCAGGTCTTGCTAGGAAATCGCATTTTCCTGGCGTTGTAAGGACAGCAATACAGCGTTCAGGAAGATGTTGAGTATGTTTCTTGTAATGTTCTTTATACTTTCAACAAACAGGAAAGGTGCAAAATCACTCTGAGCTGCAATTCAAACTTGATTACGTCAAACCGGGTGCTGTGTGTATTTGCCTAATATATTCAAGCAATTATCGCTATCCTGGTCGGCGCTGGACTCGTAAACAATCATAACTGATGCCAAAGCAGAATCTGTTTTCACCGCAAGCCATCGGTAATGAGCTGCACGGTTATGGCATTTGACAGAAATTGGCGAGTGGCATACTTGATCGTAGCCCAACTTCCTGACAGTCTTGCCGTGCGACGTGGAGCTGTGGTCAGCACACTGCACTTGTCGCATTCGGGAAAACAGTTGTTCAAATTCCCGTTTGGCCTTTCATATTTACATTTTCCTCGATTTCCTTAAATTTTGTTAAGCTCTGGTTCCTTTAAAAATGAATACGGCCGATTTCTTTTTCCACCCCTCCACCTTCCGAGCTTGTGCTCAGTCTACAGTGATCCTTTGTCGACAGGATGTGAAACCTAATCTTCCTTGCTCATAGTCATTGCTGACATTGTCAGTGGAATATTGATTCTAATTTGTGCTGCAGTCACCCGGCCTACTCAAGGCCAACTATATGGAAATACTGAGATGCTGAAATAGCACAATAATAGAAACAATAGACCTTTCTTTCAGCAAGTCACACGTAACTGTTAAAAACTCGCGTGCAGTATGTGGTTTTTACTTCGTCGACAACTCGGTGCTGTGAATCATCTCCCGTGCTGCTCTCCATCGCTGTCCCATGAGAATATGTCGCCTTTTTCGTATTCCACTTTTGGGTATTAAGACGAGAGAAAAAATAAAATTCGTATGCCATTGCACAAGAGCAGTTTGGGCAGATAAGTCTGGGTTTTTTTCCGGTATACTTGCCGTTTCTTAAAGGAAATGACCTTATCGATCAACGTCAATTGCTTAGTGATTAGAGACAGGGCTCTTGTCAACTGGACAAGGTTGTAGAAGAAAATAGACTGTGGCTGTCTGGGAGAATCGTTCTGGAATTCGTCTCAAGTAATGTATGGAAACTACGTAATACTTACATCATCAGCTCTAGACAGGATATGAATGCCACTGCTCTCGTACTCTAACTCCACCAATTAATCGATTGCGCCACCCCAATCGATTGTCGTATTAGCAATCGTTGATACGACAGACACATCATACAGCAGACATCTTGTTTACTGTGTAGAGAAGCGCATCCGTTAAGACAATGGACTCGCATTCGATAGGACGACTGTTTAAATCCTCAATTGGCCACTCAGATTTGGATTTTACAATGGTTTCCTAAATCGCTTAACCCAAATTCTGGGTTTGTTCCTTTGAAACGTGCACACCCGATTTTGCTCCTCGTCCTTCCACCATCCGAGCTCGTGCTCGACCTCTAACGACATTGTCGTATACTAAACACTATCTTATTTTATTTATTTAGCGTATGGCTAATACAGACATATGATGAAATTAAATTACATATACATATGTACATATTGACACACAAGAAACTTAAGTTTGTCTTTACAACTGAATATCCAGCCCTTCAATCCAGCGCACTGCATCTGGAGTTGCTAGCAGGAAGTCCTCTTTGGCGCCGTGATAGGCTCGAATCCTGCATTCACTGACAATGTGGTGCACAGTCTGGTATGGAGACCCACAGTCACAGGCAGCTTCTTCCACTTAAAGAGAGCATCCCTGCATCGGCCATGGCCAGTACGGATTCTGTTGAGGGCAGTCCAGGTCTTGCGTGGTAGGTCGAATCCACTTGGAAGTTTAGCACCTAAGAAGATGTTATGCAGGTGCACATCTGCCACTGCTTCCCACCGACCTTTCCATTCTTCAAGAGGTTTGAAATCCTTAGCAACCATGTCAGTAACATAGCACAGAGTTGAATGGCGTGATTTCAGTCTCTTACGATTTAAAAGTGGTAGGTCGCTATGCACGGGTAGCTTAGAATTCCTGGAGATCTTGTGGAATTCTCTCATAAGGGCAGCACATCTGCGTAGATCAGGAGGCATTATACCGGTTGACAGTGGAAGCCAATAAACTAGAGTAAATCTGATTTCACCAGATATTATGCGCATTGTCGTATTCAGCTGGGTATCAACAAGCCTTGTATGATGACTGTTCGTCCAAACAGGTGCACAATACTTAGCACTTGAGTAAACCAAGCCCAGAGCTGAAGATCGCAGGGTGGTTGCTGAAGATCCCCATATAGTTCCGCATAGCTTATGGAGGCTGTTGTTTCGAGTCCTCAACTTTTGAGCTAAGTTAATAAGGTGTTGTTTGAAGCATAGTGTACGATCCAGGATGACACGAAGATATTTTGGGTTCCAATTATGACGAAGAATTCTGCCTCTGAAACTTACTTCCAGTTTTACGTTCGCCAACCGGTTATTCAGATGGAAACAACACACTTCTGTTTTACTCAGAACTATCTAATCAAAAGCATCTGGACATCTATTAGTGAACATTAATACTGGATCTGTCCACCTTTCGCCTTTATAATACCTTGAATTCTGCTGAGGACCGTTCAGGGAGGTGTCTGTATGTCTGTAGCGGAATGATTGCATTCTACCTCAAGATCCGAAATCCGAGAAGGTAGTGGTGGTGTCGCTGAGGTCTCGAATGAGCTCGACGTTCTAACCCATCTCGAAGACTTTCCATTAGGTTGCTACAGGGTACAGCGTGAGTCACCACTCTAAATCACTCGGTTCCGGTGATGCTTTACCCAATGGCGTAGCTCTTTATCCCACTTCAAGTGTAGCGTTGACTATGGAAATGTGTAGCTTATGAGCAACTGATTAACCATTGTATCGCACACGAAACAAGGCCCCGAGAGTAGACAACATTCGATTAGAATTACTGACGGCCTTGGGAGAACCAGTCCTGACAAAACTCTTCCATCTGGAGAGCAAGATGTATGAGACAGGCAAAATACCCTCAGACTTCAAGAAGAATATAATAATTCCAATCCCAAAGAACGCAGGTGTTGACAGATGTAAAAATTACCGAACTATCAGTTTAATAAGTCACAGCTGCAAAATACTAACGCGAATTCTTTACAGACGAATGGAAAAACTGGTACAAGCCGACCTCGGGGAAGAGCAGTTTGGAATCCGTAGAAATGTTGGAACACGTGAAGCAATACTGACCTTACGACTTATCTTAGAAGAAAGATTAAGGAAAGGCAAACCTACGTTTCTAGCATTTGCAGACTCAGAGATAGCTTTTGACAATGTTGACTGAAATACTCTCTTTCAAATTCTAACGGTGACAGGGGTAAAATACAGGGAGCGAAAGGCTATTTACAATTTGTACAGAAACCAGATGGCAGTTATAAGAGTCGAGGGACATGGAAGGGAAGCAGTGACTGGGAAGGGAGTGAGACAGGGTTGTAGTCTCTCCCCGATGTTAATCAATCTGTATATTGAGCAAGCAGTAAAGGAAACAAAAGAAAAATTCGGAGTAGGTATTAAAATCCATGGAGAAGAAATAAAAACTTTGAGGTTCGCCGATGACATTGTAATTCTGTCAGAGACAGCAAAGGACTTGGAAGAGCAGTTGAACGGAATGGATAGTGTCTTGAAAGGTGGATATAAGATGAACATCAACAAAAGCAAAACGAGGATAATGGAATGTAGTCGAATTAAGTCTGGTGACGCTGAGGGAATTATATTAGAAAATGAGACACTTAAAATAGTAAAGGAGTTTTGATATTTGGGGAGCAAAATAACTGATCATGGTCGAAGTAGAGAGGATATAAAATGTAGACTGGCAATGGCAAGGAAAGCGTTTCTGAAGAACAGAAATTTGTTAACATCGAGTATTGATTTAGTGTCGTGGAGTCCTTTCTGAAAGTATTTGTATGGAGTGTAGCCATGTGTGGAAGTGAAACATGGACGATAAATAGTTTGGACAAGAAGAGAATAGAAGCTTTCGAAATGTGGTGCTACAGAAGAATGCCGAAGATTAGATGGGTAGATCACATAACTAATGAGGAGGTACTGAATAGAATTGGGGGAGAGGAGAAATTTGTGGCACAACTTGACAAGAAGAAGGGATCGGTTGGTAGGACATGTTCTGAGGCATCAAGGGATCACAAATTTAGCATTGGAGGGCAGCGTGGAGTGTAAAAATCGTAGAGGGAGACCAAGAGATGAATACACTAAGCAGATTCAGAAGGATGTAGGTTGCAGTGGGTACTGGGAGATGAAGAAGCTTGCACAGGATAGAGTAGCATGGAGAGCTGCATCAAACCAGTCTCAGGACTGAAGACCACAACAACAACAACAACAACAACAACAACATTTATAATTTCTTACGCACAGTCCTTATGTAGCTGGACTTTGGAACTACAAGTGATTCCTTCCGATTATTTCAAGCGATTTTTTGGAGCGATCCTCAGCAATGCCCGAAGGACCCTGTCTATCAGTACATGAAAGACCCTGCTCTTGTTTTAGCAGTATTTGTTCCTTCGCATTTCCACTTCACAATCACATCGCCAACAGTCGACTTGGGCACCTTTAGAAAGACTGAAATGTCCTTGTCGAATGTGTTACTCAGGTGACATCCCGCGGCCAGTGCACTTTCGAAATCACTGAGTTCGCATGACCAATCTATTCTGCTATTACTGCTTCTCTCCTGACAACACAATATTCCCCGCCTCCACTTCTACTGGCAGGTCTGCTCTGGTGACATCTAGTAGACAATTTCGCATGATAAAGTGGTGTTCCGATACTTTTGATCAGATAGTGTACGTAATCTTCTTTCCTTCGTTTGAAATGTTAATTTTTCCACAAAAATAATGTTCAACATTTACATCTGAAACAACATGTAGGTCACTACCAGCGTCACAGCTAGCCATGCTTAAAATAGGTATATGCAAATGAAACTTGCTATTAAAAAAAAAGGTAGGGAAAACCGTTACTTGGGTTGTAACGTATTGTAAATGACACCAATAAGTGATAGGCCGGAGTACAACTTAGAGGTTAGCCTCTGAGAAAATAAAGATCTCGAGAGAATAAGTCACACCTGTTTGCTCAATCTGTTAAATCCTGTATTTCAGGCCACCCGAGGCAGCTGTGTCCGTCAGGGTGATATGAGTCTTTAATTCAGCGGATTAATTTTATTTCCTTCATTGGGGATCGGAATGAGCTGTGCAATTTTCCAGTTTCCAGTCTTTAGGTGCGCGTCTTTCATCGAGCGAGCGGCTGCATATGATTGTAAAACATGGAGACAATCTAGACCGGAGTACTTGACTCTATTGAATGATCAAGTTGCTTCGCGAAATCGAGGAACCTATTTCTAAACAGCTGTTCCTGATTCGAGTTCTGGAATATTTTCTGACGTTCTTTGGAGGAGAAATTCCGGAAAATTGTGTCCAGTAGCGTCACGTTAGTGACTCTGACATTGGTAACATTACTATCATCCCACAGTGGTTATGTCTTGCCGCGGGCGTATTTTACATACGACCGGAACCTCTTTGCATCTTCTGCCGGATTTCGAAACAAAGTTTCGTTGTGGAAACTGTTAAAAGCATTTCCAACTGAAGTCCACACTACCGCACTATATTTCGAGCTTCTGTAAAACACTGACAATCTTGGAGATTTTGAGTCTTTTAAAGCTGGCATGCTCTTTTCTTTTCTTCTGTGACAGTGTCATGGCCTATTTTGTGTGCAATGGAGGATCTGTTACGTCCCTTATTAATTTACTTGGTATGAATCTCTCAAATGCCGTCAACATTATTTCTTTGTATGTAAGCCACATCTGATCGACGCTAGCATAATTACTTTAGGAGGAATGGAGGCTGTCTCATAGGAGTGCCTCAAACAAATTTCTGTCGGATTTCTTAAATAAATATCTTCTGCGTTTATTTGTAGCTGACTTGGAATTGAAAATATGTAGCCTCGCTACAACGAGCTTGTAGTAACTAATCCCTGTATCCATCATGACGCTTTGTATTTGCTCAGAATTGTTTCTTGTTAAGAGGTCAAATATGTTATATCAATCATTTACACTTCGTATGGGCTCACGAGCTAATTGCTCAAAATAATTTTCAGACAAAGCATTTAGTACAATTTCGGTCGATGTTTTATGTCTACCACTGACTTTAAATATGTACTTTTCACCAACATATCGAGAGTAGATTGAACTGTAATGGTATGATTAGGATACCTACTAGTATTTGAAATGAAACTCAAATTTTCCTTGAGGACGTAGAAGCAAAATATAGTGACAGACCGTACCTTCGTGTGGTGCCATGGTTTAGTGAAGATAGTTTTCGCCGTGTCCTGCTTTTCAATTAGTGAGAACTACTGCTTTTCAAAAAAGTAAAAGTCTTTCATATTTTGCCTTAGTTCGATTTTTTTAAACGCAGCCAGTTATAGTAACGTTTATGTAAGGATCAGTTGGTATCACTGTGCACACAACCTCAACTACATCCAGGAATACAGCCGCCAGAAGGAACTGGAGCCGTCTGCTCAAGTAACAACGCCTTCACAGCCTTCAGTGATGTCCACAGAGTAGAAGATATATGTAAAGGCAGCTCGCAATTCGTATATCAGGCGGTGAGATAAGATTTTATGTTATTTCAGTTTAACTTGGTGGTCTGATTAAATGAGCGTGTTGTTAAAGCAGTACTCCAACACTTTGTTAGGCGTGCGATTCTGTCAAGTAGTTCTTTCAGCAGATGTTTGTTGAAGTGACCTCTAGTGTGTTATACGTGACAGAACTGTTTTTACTGCAATATAATGACACTCTCTTCTCCTTTCTCTCTCTCTCTCTCTCTCTCTCTCTCTCTCTCTTTCTCTTTCTCTTTCTCTTTCTTTTGACTAGCCCATCAACTAAATATTCGAGTCAACAGTTATAAGCTAGATTATTTAAGTCTGTAAATTTGCGGGACAGCTTGCCGTATCGTGGTATCACAGGCCTTGTTTGTGAACTCGCTAATCATGTCGCATACCGATAATAACTGCTGATGGCAACAAAATTATTTTAAATTGCTCTTATTTCTTATCTCTCGTTGAAGTAAGCCGACGCCTTTGTAGATTGCATCACCTCTTTCTCTCGTATCAAGCGAGATGTCTCATTATCAGCTGACGCTGTACTGATAATTTAAGTTTTCCACTTCGTAACATTTAAATATTGACAAGCGTCATCTCCTTGCTCCGGAATGGCTTACGAGTAGTAAAATTTTCGATAAACTAAGAGATAGTGGTTCTGCGCTAGAATGTAGTTTTGTATCATGCACTATTTATAAAATTGTGAGATGATATCTTCTGTAAGAGCTTTATAAGACACATCTGCCTATAACTTTTCACTTCGTAGCGTACCATGCGAGTCGCGTCTTTCGGAAATACATGACTGTAGATTTTATAAAGAAGTACGGAAAAATCAGGAACATTAGCTTGGGATGGATTATGATGGGGCTAGGAATCAGCCTTTCCTTTTCAGTGAAGACATCCCGACATTCACTTTAAACCACGCATATTCCAAGTCTACATGAGCAATTGGGGGCTTGAAATGCGGTCCTTCGGAGTGGGAATCCAATGTCTTAACTACTGCTGTACCTTGCAGTGTGTTTTAGGAATAGAGACTGTGTTCCTCAATGAGTCACCATAAGACTTGATTGAATTGTTTGGACGATGGTGCGTAATTATTTCTACTGTTACCGCAAATTACTTGACATGCATACGCGAATACCTTCACGAGACCATGGGGGATTGCTTTCTCAGAGCTCATCGAAGCTCACAAACCGCTGAATCTTTATTCATCGCTCAGTCGACGCCACATCGGACTCGACAGAAAAGTTATTGATTTATTTGATGTTCACAATATTACTGAAAAATTGTCCATAATGATGAAGTTTCTAGTGCCTATTACATACGGTGTTTCATCAAATCTATAGTCCTTGTACAGGACGTTTCTTTAAGCAAATTACAGCTCAAACAGTGCCTTTTGATTGCCATTAGCTATTAGGCTAATAACACAGATCTGCCTGGCAGATAATATCATTTATACATTGGCCGTAGTGGCTGGCAGATATTGGGTGTATCGTCTCTCATCAGCCACTAACGCCAATGTGTAAAGCACATTATCTATACTACTTCTTTCAATCAGTTCCTAGCAAATTTTTTGTTTCTGTGTTATTATTCCATCCCCATAGGTGAGAGTGGGGCGGCAGGGACCCTTATCTTCCATCACTCTCACTTGTGATGCTTGGATGAGGAGAAAAAATTACAGTTTACATGCTTTTAACGAAAAATAAGCATTGACTGCTTCTACTAAGTTTTATTTGGGGCCAATAATTTGCAGAATTCAAGAACTCTAACATGAGTTAGTCGAATTAAAAGAGGAATTGTATTAGATCAAATTCGATGCATTAAGGTTATATTAGTGGAATTGGAAGAGGAATTCTATTAGATCAGATTCGATGCAGTAAGGTTATCAGGAATGAAGCGGAAAATGAAGGCTAAATAGAATTAAAATCAGAACACACGTTTTATTAGAGAGGATCGTAGCAGGAAGGCAATAAATGTGTAGGTCCTTATTGTAAATAATAACATTTAAATCAATGTAGCAGGTATTATAAGAAATTAAGACAAAATACTTAGACTAACTGATTAGTCATTACTTACAGAATCTGATAAATAACAGCAAAACACACTACTAAATGACAATAGAGGATTTAATGCGAAAGTAGAACAAAAACTAACTAACGATTGTTCAGTAGGGAAATTCATATGTGGTTACCAGATGGCAGAGGTCATACGCTAGGACTACTTGCCGATAACAGCAACACGTTTGTCCTTCACACATTCTTGCAGAACAAAATAAATAACGAACTGACTTGGCAGTGACCAAATGGAACTAAAAACGCAATTAACAATATTTTATTAAATAATAAAGAATTTTTACATTATGTAACGATCCTAAAGCTCTATAGAATTTCAAGTGATCGTACACTATTAGACTGCAGAGTAAAAGCAGATATAAAGCTGCAAAGATATAAACTCATCAAGGAGAAAGGCACAAATGGACATTGTGAGAAGAATGTGGAGGTATACCAGATTAAATTAAGAAGAAAGTTCAGCATCTTAGAATATGACAATCGAACAGGCTAAGGCAGAAGTAGTAAGATGAGAGACGACACAATAACTAACAGAGAGACAGTGATTCAAACATTCCAAGGTTTTTCCAGATGTTTGCGTAGCAAAAGTAATGAGACAGAAACACCGACAGTCAACAGTGATGAGACTGACACCCTATAATTTGGCCATTCAAGGTATGAAGAAACGATCAGAGCACATAAAACATGAGTCAGTGCAGACATAAAAAAGCTTACAACTATTGGCCTCCTCTCTGCAATGTATGAGATACCTCTTAAGCTATTATCAACCGCATGGAGAAAAAATTAGGTTTCAAACAATCAAAGGAAGAAGTAGGGCTTAGATATGAGTGCGGTACAAAGGGTTATCATCAAATGGTTAACGAAATAATGGAACGGAGCACAGAGTGTGAATTAACACTTTGTATGGGATTCATAGACTCTGAGGAAGTTTATCACCCTGTTTCATCGAAATCAGTTCTAACAACCATTGAGAAACAGGGCACTGATTCAAAATATGTTAATATATTAAAGCATATTTAAATAACTGGAACAGGCTTCCCTAAATTTCCTCGGGGGAATGGATATTCGAGACCTGAAAGAAGATTCATGCAAGTAGCTGCATATCACTAAACTATACTATAAAGCGCTATAGGAAGTTTTCGGGTACCTAAACTGGGAGAAAAACGTGTTGCTGGGACATATGTGACACGTCTTCGTTTTGCTGATACCATATTGTTTACCGATAGTGTAGGTAAACTTCAACAAAAAATGGAAGTACATAATGGAGCTAGTTTTAAACCAGTCTCGAAAATCAGTTGAGTCAAGATTTGAAGGTATAATCAACACATCAAAACGAGGACGACAAAGGGTTCTTATTTGAAGGAGGGCGTGCTGAGAAGTAATGCCTCCGAATTTTTTATTCTGTTATCTGTACGTGTCACGCATGCTTCTTGCTCGACATTTTCGCTTCGCTAGCGTAAGTTGCAAACCTTTGCCGCTAGAGGGCTAAGAATTGTAACTTGTGAGATGGCGGTGTGTAACGTAACTATGCCGGTGCGTGAGAAACAGCGTGCTGTTATCAAGTTTCTAATTGCAGAAGAGTTCGTCCACACGTGGAGCACCGTCCCCTTCAGCACTAAAATGAAAGACCACACACAAGCACCGCAACATCTGCAGCAATCCGACGCCTTGGGATCACTGTCATCGATCATCCATACAGTCCCGACTTGACCCCATCCCATTTTCATCTGTTCCCGAAACTTAAAGAACACCTTCGAGAATTTCACTTTGATAGTGATGAAGCGGTGCAAGTAGATGGTTCAAATGGCCCTGAGCACTATGGGACTTAACATCTAAGGTCATCAGTCCCCTAGAACTTAGAACTACTTAAACCTAACTAACCTAAGGACATCACACACATCCATGCCCGAGGCAGGATTCGAACCTGTGACCGTAGTGGTCGCGCTGTTCCAGACTGCAGCGCCTAGAACCGCTCGGCCACACTGGCTGGCGGTGCAAGTAGAGGTGAGGTTGTGGCCCCGTCAACAATGTCCAGCATTCTACAACGACGGTATCAACATACTGGTCTCTCGTTATGAGAAACGTGTTCGTCACGAGAGCTGCTATTTTGAGAAACAAATATGTTGGCATAAAGAATAAAGATGTAGAATGTTAATAACGTTTGTTTTATTTTTAAAATTTTGAGAGTTTTCACATAAAATATTCGGGGGTATTACTTTCCAGCACGCCCTCGTAATTACTTTTCAAAGGGCATTACCCATCTAGCGGATATTACGATACTTATATGGAGCAGCTGGATGAAAAATAAGTAAAATTTAGTCTGGATTCAAAAGGTAGAAACTAAATCTTTCATAAATGCTTACCCAGAGAGGTGTTTTGTCAGTGGGAAAACTGAAGGATATGAGGCACGAACTATTGAAATATATGTCATATTCGTCGAATTTGGTGTCATCTGGGCCCACAGCTAAATAAATTTGTGACAGTTATACGCTTCGAGCCCAACGAAAATGTCGTGAGAGCCGAACATGGGTTTCGCTAGAAATCTCTTGGAATCACGTTTCAGGTATGACATGTACTCACTGCATGGACAAGTACATTAATAGAAAAGGTGTAAACGTCGAAAAATAAGTGAAAGCTTGATCTAAAAATTTTAGGGAGCGGTGTTTCCACCTTCCCTTCACATTAACCTCCCTAACATGTTCTTCATTGCCGGCCGGGATGGCCGAGCGGTTCTAGGCGCTACAGTCTGGAACCGCGCGACCGCAACGGTCGCAGGTTCGAATCCTGCCTCGGGCATGGGTGTGTGTGTGATGTTCTTAGGTTAGTTAGGTTTAAGTAGTTCTAAGTTCTAGGGGACTGATGACCTCAGAAGTTAAGTCTCATAGTGCTCAGAGCCATTTGAACCATGTTCTTCATTGTGAGGTCTCCTCTAAAGTAAGCAGTATACAGGGCTTCCCAGCGTGTGGTCCGCGGACCCCTTAGGGGTCCGCCGGCTCTTTCTAGGGGGTCCGCGGCACATTTCACCAAATCGTGTAAAATAATGAGTAAAATTATTGAATAAAAATGTGAAAATGAAATTCATCATTTTTTTTTTCGTGTGAAAAACATGTGTACTTCTACTTCAGGTCGTATTCCCAAGCTGCGTTTGCGGTTCCTAAGTGAGAACGAATACACAGTTTAGTGCCGGTGAATGCGGCTTCTCTGATCGACTGTTTCGCAACAATACGGGGGTCGTTTGTGCGCCGGCTCACGGCGCTAGATGCGCTGAAACCTTTTACGCATGCGCGGAGCGAGCTATGTCGAAGAAGCTCCACAGTCGGATTTATTATGTGAAAACGCTGCAAGTACTCCATTGGTTGCAATATCCTGTGGAAGTGGAAGAACCAAGAAGCGTAAGTACAACGAATACTATTTAGAAATGGGCTTTATGGAGACAAAGAAGGATAGAGCTCAGTGTGTAATTTGTACGCGAGTCCTTCCGAACAGTTCGATGGTTCCAGTTAAATTGCACTGTCATTTTGAAGGTACTCACCCGGATTTCCAGGCTAAAGACATCGATTTTTTCAAAAGGAAGAGTGCTGAACTAGCTGTTTCTCAACATTGCATCAAAACTCGTGCAAAAACAATTAATAAAAATTCATTGAAAGCTTCTTTCTTGGTTAGTTATCGAGTGGCAAAAACAGGCAAAACTCATAGCACTGCAGAAAATCTCATAAAGTCTTGTGTTAATGATATTGTTTCTTGCATGCTACCCTTCAGTCCGGATTCGCGAGACCGCTACGGTCGCAGGTTCGAATCCTGCCTCGGGCATGGATGTGTGTGATGTCCTTAGGTTAGTTAGGTTTAAGTAGTTCTAAGTTCAATGGGACTGATGACCTCAGATGTTAAGTCCCATAGTGCTCAGAGCCATTTGAACCATTTTCTTGCATGCTAGACGAATTGGGTACATGGCACGTGCATTAAGAAGCTTTCAGTTCCCGTGGGTTTCGCTCTGAAACTTAAAGTTACTGTGCTCTTGACTGACGAGGGGTCCGCCATGGATTTTCGACTGAAGAAGGGGTCCGCCAGCTGAAAAGGTTGGGAAGCCCTGCAGTATCATATAAATCAATGTCACTACACATTAGCGATCCATTCCATTTGCTAAGAATTGTAGTGGTGTGTTTACATCGACATTCCTTTTCACCATTATGTGCAGTATGTTTACTACCGTGAGCTGTGTATGCTCGGGATGTGCACTGAGAAGTTTGCGGTGCGGAGCTGCGCAACGTAATGTGCCGCACGTGAACGCCGGCTGTCCTGTCTGAGGAGGCGTGCGGGGCTAACCGTGTTAACGTCCGCATCACGCGCCTGCATAAACAAAAAACTCAACTGCAGCCCAGGCCGCAGTAATTGGCAGCCACACGCCTCTTTTTATTCTCTGCACAGCAAACGTATCGCTAAACCAGAATGTATTAATCTGTCCAGTCAATATTGGATTTTGAGTTTGTGGCGAAGATTTGTGCCAAACAAACATAATGATTTATTACTGCCGGGCCAAAACTTAGGAAGCAAATATCCTGCATTGTAGCTCTGAATTTTAGCAACACGTTTCGTATGAATGACCAAAATATAACATCGCTCGGTTATTCCTTAAGCGTTCTGTGCAGGGAAATTTATCTTTTAGCTAGATTAGTGCTAGAAATAGTACGAGTAGAATGTGGAGAGTAAGCTATGTTTCGTTATTACAAAAACGCTGACACAAGCAACATTTTATTCCAGCACATAATGAGGCTTCAATTATAAGCCGGGTAGCCAGAAGGTCTAAGGCGCCTTGCCACAGTTCGTGCGGCTCCTCCCGTCGGAGGTTCGAGTCCTCTCTTTGGCTTGGGTGTGTGTGTTGTCCTTAGCGTAAATTAGTTTAAGTTAGATTAAGTAGTGTGTAAGCCTAGGGACCGATGACCTCAGCAGTTTTGTCCCACAGAACTTACCACGAATTTCCAATTCCAAATTATAAGCCGAGGGTTGTGGTGTTCTGTACGAGCGGCTCAAAAATGGCTCTGAGCACTATGGGACTTAACATCTGTGGTCATCAGTCCCCTAGAACTTAGAACTACTTAAACCTAACTAACCTAAGGACACCACACACATCCATGCCCGAGGCAGGATTCGAACCTGCGACCGTAGCGGTCACGCGGTTCCAGACTGAAGCGCCTAGAACCGCACGGCCACACCGGCCGGCTTACTAGCGGCGTTCAAACCCCTGCAGAACCAGCTTAATTTAGTTTTCGCGTGGTTTGCTTAAACTGTTTAAGACGAACGTCGAAGTTGTGCCTTTGACAAAAACACGGTCGATTTACTTCTCTTTCCGTGCCTATCACAGCTTCCCTCTGATGGCATTGTCGTCGACAGAACGTGAAACAATGATCTTCTTTCCTTCTCTGCAAACTTAATCTAATTTTCCAGATAAGTCACTTATCGTAATATGGATGACCGTCTGTAGAACATCTTCGTAAAACTCCATGGTCAATGACTTCATTAAAATTTGATAGTGTGCTGGAACTTCTCATTACTTGTGAACTGTCTTTTCATGATGAGAATCACATAGTAATCACTGGGGGCAGAATCGGTGCTGTACAGAGGCTGGTCAAACCGCAACCTTTTGAAAATTTGTAAAAGTTTCTCAAATTGTCTTGGAGACATGTGGAGGAGTGTAATCGAGCAGCAAACCCAACATTCAACATCCTCCTCTCTTTTTTTTTTAATTTCTTTCCATAGCTTCTGTAAGTTTCATTCTACATTTCAGAGCTTTGTTTCTTCTTCCATAACGTGAAACAGCCGTACGCTTTTCCTATAATCAAACTGGCTCTAAGCACGATGGGACTTAACATCATACATCATCAGTCCCCTAGACTTAGAACTGCTTCAACGTAACTAACCTAAGGACATCACACACATCCGTGCCCGACGCAGTATTCGAACCTGCGACCGTAGCAGCAGTGCGGTTCCGGACTGAAACGCCTACAAGCGCTCGACCACAGCGGTCGGCACGCTTTTCCTCCTCCAACAGAGTATGACTTCGACCAAAACGGCCTACGGCATTTCACTAGTTTTCCTGGTGTACTGGTGTGATCCCACTTACTAGATCGCGGTTTACTCCTGACTTAAACATGCATCATTCATCTCTAATTATCTGAAAAAATATGATCGAGATAACTATAGCGGGTAGCTCTTAACCACTTATAGTGGGTCTCACTGCGTCAGATCGAAATTTGGGTCTCAGTGAACGTAAAACTTACGGTAGCGTACTCTATTAGTTACCGAATTGAACAAAACAGTCCGTCAGACAAAGGAAGGTCTGATAGTTCCTATACTCTCCAAATTTTGTATGCAAATGGAAGATGTTTCTCTGATACTTCTATATTACGTGTCGTTTATGAACCGTAAGTGATCTCCTATTCGTCGTCAGCCATGATCTGTCATTAAAGAACAATACATCATGGTTGCCATCTTTGTCACATACGTTCCGCTAAACATGAAGCGTGCTACTATATTAACGCAAAATATAATATTGTACGTATCATTAGTTGTAACAAGTTATAATCTTACCCTCCCACACATCACCATTAAAGTTCTCATTCTTTGCACAAATTTTTAAGACTTCGAGAAGAGTTAGATTACAAAATAAGAACTTTTTTAATTATCTTGATTATCTCGCTGTTGTCGTTGGCTCAAAACCTTGTTGTGTCTAGGAGTACATTCTCCCTGCTGAAAATTTTGATTTGACGTTACGGGTTCTTGAAGACGAAATAAATGATGAAGAGTTGCCTGTTGCTATGAATATCTTTGTATTTTATCCCATTCTTCTAAATCACACCGACTTTATAATTTCGACATTCAAAAGACCAATAATTACATTGTTGGTGACAAACTTATAAAAACGTCTACTTCCATCTGAGGCATGCCCTCTACTACTTACATTCTGCAGTACTCACATTTTCCAAAGAGTTTACAAAGCAAAACAGTTTACAAACTTTCCTCAGATGAGAAGAATCTTTACCTAATTACACTCCTGGAAATGGAAAAAAGAACACATTGACACCGGTGTGTCAGACCCACCATACTTGCTCCGGACACTGCGAGAGGGCTGTACAAGCAATGATCACACGCACGACACAGCGGACACACCAGGAACCGCGGTGTTGGCCGTCGAATGGCGCTAGCTGCGCAGCATTTGTGCACCGCCGCCGTCAGTGTCAGCCAGTTTGCCGTGGCATACGGAGCTCCATCGCAGTCTTTAACACTGGTAGCATGCCGCGACAGCGTGGACGTGAACCGTATGTGCAGTTGACGGACTTTGAGCGAGGGCGTATAGTGGGCATGCGGGAGGCCGGGTGGACGTACCGCCGAATTGCTCAACACGTGGGGCGTGAGGTCTTCACAGTACATCGATGTTGTCGCCAGTGGTCGGCGGAAGGTGCACGTGCCCGTCGACCTGGGACCGGACCGCAGCGACGCACGGATGCACGCCAAGACCGTAGGATCCTACGCAGTGCCGCAGGGGACCGCACCGCCACTTCCCAGCAAATTAGGAACACTGTTGCTCCTGGGGTATCGGCGAGGACCATTCGCAACCGTCTCCATGAAGCTGGGCTACGGTCCCGCACACCGTTAGGCCGTCTTCCGCTCACGCCCCAACATCGTGCAGCCCGCCTCCAGTGGTGTCGCGACAGGCGTGAATGGAGGGACGAATGGAGACGTGTCGTCTTCAGCGATGAGAGTCGCTTATGCCTTGGTGCCAATGATGGTCGTATGCGTGTTTGGCGCCGTGCAGGTGAGCGCCACAATCAGGACTGCATACGACCGAGGCACACAGGGCCAACACCCGGCATCATGGTGTGGGGAGCGATCTCCTACACTGGCCGTACACCACTGGTGATCGTCGAGGGGACACTGAATAGTGCGCGGTACATCCAAACCGTCATCGAACCCATCGTTCTACCATTCCTAGACCGGCAAGGGAACTTGCTGTTCCAACAGGACAATGCACGTCCGCATGTATCCCGTGCCACCCAACGTGCTCTAGAAGGTGTAAGTCAACTACCCTGGCCAGAAAGATCTCCGGATCTGTCCCCCATTGAGCATGTTTGGGACTGGATGAAGCGTCGTCTCACACGGTCTGCACGTCCAGCACGAACGCTTGTCCAACTGAGGCGCCAGGTGGAAATGGCATGGCAAGCCGTTCCACAGGACTACATCCAGCATCTCTACGATCGTCTCCATGGGAGAATAGCAGCCTGCATTGCTGCGAAAGGTGGATATACACTGTACTAGTGCCGACATTGTGCATGCTCTGTTGCCTGTGTCTATGTGCCTGTGGTTCTGTCAGTGTGATCATGTGATGTATCTGACCCCAGGAATGTGTCAATAAAGTTTCCCCTTCCTGGGACAATGAATTCACGGTGTTCTTATTTCAATTTCCCGGAGTGTATATCATTATTTCATAAATAAATCTAGAAACAAATTTAATAATTAGCGTTTGAGTGCACAATTAATAATATGAATTTTAAGTATGCCAGAAATTTTGTAGTTTCAATTATTCTTAAAAGAAGAGTAACATTAACTGTTAGTACATATCGATTGTAGCACATTAATGTCTTTTTTATACGTTTTAGTCTGAAGTATAATACATTGTTTACAAAATCATAAGAATTCTTTTAATGAAACAACTGAAATAATGTTAACCTATACAAGAATCGTTAGTATACATGGTATTGGTTATCTCTATAAAAAAAGGTGATGTTAGAGGAGGATGATTCATTATAAGGTCTTTACAACACATAATGACAACTACTTCACTGAGAAATTCGTATTATAATACGACTTTTTGTACTTCACTCAACGTTTCACTACACTTTAGTACTGTTCCAAATTGCATCATCTGCTCCTATAGGACAGTGGGCAGCCCCGTATCGGATCCTCGCGCAGTTTGAGAACTCATTGGTGTGGTGCACTGGCCAGCTCGAGTGCGGTTTTCTCCCAGTTTCCCACACTATCCCGTTAAACGCGAAAACACACAGACTTTTAGACAATTAAGGTCATATGTCGTATTTTACTCCCCTTCCCATTGTAGTTTCAGTGACGATGAACTGACAGAAATGACATATAACCATAGAAGTGATATACACTATGTGATCAATAGAGTCCGGACACCTGGCTGAAAAGGATTTACAAGTTCATGGCGCCTTCCATTGGTAATGCTGGAATTCAATATGGCGTTGGCCCACCCTTAGCCTTGATGACAGCTTCCACTCTCGCAGGCATACGCTCAATCAGGTGCTGGAAAGTTTCTTGGCGAATGGCAGCCCGTTATTCACGTAGTGCTGCACTGAGGAGAGGTATCGATGTCGGTCAGTGAGGCCTGGCATGAAGTCGGCGTTCCAAAACATCCCAGAGGTGTTCTATAGGATTCAGGTCAGGACTCTGTGCAGGCCATTACAGGGACGTTATTGTCGTGTAACCACTCCGCCACAGGGCGTGCATGGTGAACAGGTGCTCGATGGTGTTGAAAGATGCAAACGCCATCCCCGAATTGCTCTTCAACAGTGGGAAGCAAGAAGTTGCTTAAAACATCAATGCAGGCCTGTGTTGTGGTACTGCCACGCAAAACAATACGGGGTGTAAGCCCCCTCCATGAAAAAAAAAAGACTACACCACTACTCCACCGCCTCCAAATTTTACTGTTGGCATGACACACGCTGGCAGATGACGTTCACTGGGCATTCGTCATACCCACATCATGCCATCGGATAACCATATTGTGTACCGTGATTCGTCACTCGTCACAAAGTTTTTCCACTTTTCAATAGTCCAATGTTTGCGCTCCTTACACCAAGCGGGGCATCGTTTGGTATTTACCGGCGTGATGTGTGACTTACGTGCAGCCGCTCGACCATGAAATCCAAGTTTTCTCACCTCCCGCCTAACTGTCATAGTACTTGCAGTGGATCCTGATGCACTTTGGAATTCCTGTGTGACGGTCTGGATAGATATATTACGACCCTGTTCAATTGTCGGCGGTCTCTGTCAGTCAACAGACGTGGTCGGCCTGTACGCTGTTGTGCTGTATTTGTCCCTTCACGTTTCCACTTGACTATCACATCGTAAACAGTGGACCTAGGGATGTTTAGGAGTGTGGAAATCTCGCGTGCAGACGTATGACACAAGTGACACCCAATCATGTGACCACGTTCGAAGTACGTGAGTCCCGCGGAACGCCCCATTCTGCTCTCTAACGATGTCTAATAACTACTGAGGTCGCGGATATGGAGTACCTGGCAGTAGGTGGCAGCACAATGCATCTAATATGCAAAACATATGTTTCTGGGTGTGTCCGGATACCTTTGATCACATAGTGTATTTACCAAATACACGATGAGATCAAGAAAACGAAATTGAAAACAATGAAAATGGTGAGAGGGGGAATGGGACTGTCTCTAATGAACACAACGTTGATGAGACGGCAAATTCCAACTTTTCTTAACTTTACTTTCATAGGTTCATAACTGAGTATCTGCTACGGGCTTGGTTGCAGTCTCTTATTGTCCTCTAAATGATGTCCTATATTCTTACTGTCAAACGTTAGATGATTGGTAAAAACTATCTGATGTTTAGTTATCCGAAAGAAAGGATATGCAACATACAAGAGCTCTCAGGCACATAAATCATAAATTAAATTTCCACTTCCTCGTAAGTATAAAATTCATACTGTGTCAAAAGAACTTAGATAAAGGAGTTGCCAGAGTAGGCAGACAAATGTCTGTATTTAAATGCATTACTGCGAAACCCGAACACTGTAAAAAATGAGGAGGGTAAATATACAGTGATAGGTTTAAAATAGACACGTTTGTTTCCAGTGCCCATGCTAAGGGTAGAATGAGGGCACTAAACTAGTACATCGATCGGAATAAGTCCATCGTATTGTAGCTAGAGCACAATATAAACAAAGCCTTTCGTGTAAATCATAGCGCACTACAACTGAAAATGAACACACTTGCAAGGACCTGAGTCTGAAAGTTCATTTATTACTGCGAGAAATACAGACGAAATTTTGAACATAATTATTGACATTGATTATACTAATATAATAATGATGGCCAAGGCTCAAGATAAACTGAAAAGAAATGACTTTTATTAAATGACCACAAGGAAAAAAATCAAAGAACCATATATAAAGATGCAATAAACGTGTCTGAATTAACCAGGAATGAGACAATACAAAACAAGGAGGAATAGCACTATATTAAACTACACAATCAATGGTATTCAACCTGTAACGTGTCACATCTACAACGTTCTAGTTGCTAACGAGGGTTCACTTTGAGTACACGCTGAGGTCCACTGAGCACATTGGAACGTATCAGAGGTAGTCTCTCCTTCACACTCACAAAATAATAAATCTATAGAAAAATCTGTTTGGTCTTCCAAACATCTAAGCAGAATACGACAGCTCGCAATAAAGTGGAACAGAGACTATCTAGAAGCTGTTGCTTGATTCCTCACTCGAGGAAGTCGATGAGCAGGGAGTGGATGAAATCCATGTATATCAATCTTGGCCTATTCCTTCTAGACAATATTTTCAGTATTTCTGAAGAGGAGTGCCACCGAGAAAGCTTATGAAATATTTGCGACTCAAATAACTAATAGATAGACTAAAGAGTTGATGACTGCGGGAAACGTAAAAACATTTCAAGCAAATTGGCAAATAGAATAGGCTCCATCAATTCAATATCGGTATGTATGTGACAGTATCCGTACCTGATTCGTTCCAAAACGTCGCAGAGAAAAACGGGATTTTTCGGTGCTCATACCTCGGATTCTATTGGTAATAGAGAGGTAGGGGCAAGTGCGTTGCTTAGCCCTTTGCCTGGGGACCACTTGTATATCCAACAGAAGGATCGTCTTAGTGGCACTATCCCGTAGAACACAAAGTCAAAGTATGAATATTACACACTTCCTCCTCCTTAGGGAAATGGTTCATTTTACGTTTGACGTGGTCAATCGTGGGCTTGCTAGGACTTATGGAGGCACCATTAATGCATGAAGGGTTCCTCGGGAAACCCCCAAAAAAGTTTTTTTACCGTATTTTCGCCGTCACCAAGGGGCTAAAAGCCAGCCGGGGATTCCAAGACGGCTATGCACAGAAGATATCTGAAACTTTTGCAATATATTCCTAAGATCAGGATCTGCAACGACCTTGAAATTGTTCTTGATATCTTTATCCGTTTCCAAGATACAGAGGTTCAAAGTTTACTTCTAGACGTAAAATCCGGTATGAGGTGACATCTAAATAACAAAGAACCGCAGAAAATTGCTAAAATTTAACGGTATATTCTGTAGGCAGTTATGAGGAAGAGCCATCTGCCCATTTTCAAAAACCTTTATCTGATATCGACGAAGACCTCGAAAACTTGTTTTTTGGGCACAGAAACCCAGCCACAGATTCCTAGACGGCTAATCACAGCAAATGGCTGTGATTTTTGCGGTGTACTCCTCAGATCCGATCTCTAATAACCTTCAAAATTTTCTTCATGCCTTTATCCGTTTCCGAGATACAAACGTTCAAAGTCACCCTACTTGCAAACGTAAAATGCAAACGTAAAATCCAGTTTGAGGGGAGAACGTAATTTATAAAGTGACGCAGCATGGAGAAACATGCTGTTATCATCAGGGAACCCATTGTTGTACTTCTGAAGCATATGTTTGTTTGTTTGTTTTTGTTTTTTTGTTTTTTTTTGCGCGTAAAATCAAGTCCGAGGTGCAAATTTAATTTTGCGTTACTTCGATTTCATATACCTAAGTAAACTGTATAAAGCCCGCCCGGCTAGCCGTGCGACCTAACGCGCTGCTTCCCGAGCGAGAAGGTGGTCTCCGGCACGAATCCGCCCGGCGGATTAGTGTCGAGGTCCGGTGTGCCGGCCATTTCGAGGATGGTTTTTAAGGCGGTTTTTCATCTGCCTCGGCGAATGCGGGCTGGTTCCCCCTATTCCGCCTGAGTTACACTATGTCGCCGATTGCTGCGCAAATACTTTCTCTACGTACGCGTACACCATAACTACTCTACCACGCAAACATTTGGGGTTACACTCGTCTGGTATAAGACGTTCCCGGGGTGGTCCACTGGGGGCCGAACCGCACAATAACCCTGGGTTCGGCGTGGGACTATGAACCACTGAGGGCTACGGCGGGACGAAGCCCCTCCGTCGTTTCTACGTCCCCGGTTCAATACATACACAAACTGTATAAATTTTAATGACCAATACGTTTCTTTTCATATGAGTTACATCGAAAAATGCCCTTATTGGAGCACAAAAAATGCGAATACGTCCATGTTTATTTAAAAGACTCTGACTGGAAAGTGGAGTACCAGCTGTCCCATTCTACCTTTCTCAGCACCTTTAAAAAATTCCCAAAAATTTTAGCATATTCGCGCTTTTTATGATGAAAGAGAAGACAGTGGCAGTGGCAAAGAGACGGAAAAGAAATAAATACTGGAACATAATAGACAGTGGTTGTGTTATAGAAAGAGCGAAGGAGACAGTGTGAGAGAAAGAGAGGTACACAGTGGCAATGAAACATAGCTGACAGTGACAAAACAGTGCTAGGAAAAAATTGAAAGGGAAAGTGCCAGGGGTGGGAGGGGATGAATAAAGACATAGTGGAAATGGATGAGAGCCAGTGATAACGAGACGGAGTGTAAGACAATGACAACGAGAAAGAGGGAGAGAGTGACAGTGAGAAGAGAGAGTAGCAGCAGGCAGGAAGGAATGAGATATTAACAGTAAGAAAGAACAAGGAGACAGTGACAACGAGATGAGACTGTAATGGTAGGACAGAACGAAAGGGACTGTGGCTGTGACACAGGAGACAGAGAGACACAAAGAGATAACTGTTGTGACTTGTTTTGCCGGCCGGTATGGCCGAACGGTTCTAGGCGCTTCAGTCTGGAACCGCACGACCGCTACGGACGCATGTTCGAATCCTGCCTCGGGCATGGATGTGTGTGATGTCCTTAGGTTAGTTAGGTTTAAGTAGTTCTAAGTTCTAGGGGACTGATGACCTCAGATGTTAAGTCCCATAGTGCTCAGAGCCATTTGAACCATTTTTTGTGACTTGTTTTGCACGCTGTGTTGTTCTTTAATGGATGCAGGAGCGAGGAACAGATGCCGTTCATGAACACAGAATTGTCATATTCATTTATTCTACATGTAATATCAAACAGTAAAAATAATTCATAACTTTGTCGCAGCGTCAACTGCTAACAATGGATATGAGTGTAGAAATATATACAGATACAAAAGATTTCTAAATCTGTCACTCTTCAATACAATGTCTATTCAGCAGACGTCGAGCCCTGGCCACTATGAAAGTCTGTAAATGTTATTCAACTGACAAACACACAAAATCGGATCAGTGCATGGATGTTCGAACTCTGATCGCCGGTGGAGATTCGTAGAGGGGATGCTTGCATCTCTTTGGCAGCGGCGGCGGCTGTTGGAAACGCGGCGGCGTAACTGGCGGCGCGCATATTTGAAAGTGCAGCACACTGGGTACTGACCGATATTGCAATAATGAAAGTAAGAGTGAGAAATGACAGCTGGGAGCGGATAGGTATGAACGACTTACAGTGAATGAAGTGAGCTACAAAAGCACGAACATGTTCTTATGCTAAGAGTTTTGGTAAAATTTTTTAAGGTGGTGAGAAAGGCAGAATGAGACCCCTGGTAACCCACTTTTCACTCAGAATCTTTTAAGTAATCACCAATATTTTCGCATTTCTTTATGCTCACGTAGGAGCATTTTTCCGCTGGTGTCCGTATGACTTTTTGTGCTCTTTATTCCCTCAGGGTTCGTTTCGTTTTTCCCCATTCAGCAAAATCATGCTGTCTCTGTGACGCTCTGGCGCTGACTACAAACACGTGTAACGAAAGACACAGCTGTTCACTGAATCCTTTCTATCTCCTCGATTACCCCAAACTACACTACTGGTCATTAAAATTGCTACACCACGAAGATAACGTGCTACAGACACGAAATTTAACCGACAGGAAAAAGATGCTGTGATATGCAAATGATTAGCTTTTCAGAGCATTCACACAAGGTTGGCGCCGGAGGCGACACCTATAACGTGCTGACAGGAGGAAAGTTTCCAATCGATTTCTCATACACAAACAGCATTTGACCGGCGTTGCCTGGTGAAACGTTGTTGTGATGCCTCGTGTAAGGAGGAGAAATGCGTACCACCATGTTTAAGACTTTGATAAAGGTCGGATTGTAGCCTATCGCGATTGTGGTTTATCGCATCGCGACATTGCTGCTCGCGTTGGTCCAGATCCAATGACTGTTAGCAGAATATGGAATCGGTGGGTTCAGGAGGGTCATACGGAACGCCGTGCTGGATCCTAACGGCCTCGTATCACTAGCAGTCGAGATGACAGGCATCTTACCGCATGGCTGTAACGGATGGTGCAGCCACGTCTCGATCCCTGAGTTAACAGATGGGAACGTTTGCGAGACAACAACCATCTGCACGAACTGTTCGACGACGTTTGCAGCAGCATGGACTATCAGCTCGGAGACCATGGCTGCGGTTACCCTTGACGCTGCATCACAGACAGGAGCGCCTGCGATGGTGTACTCAACGACGAACCTGGGTGCACGAATGGCAAAACGTCATTTTTTCGGATGAATCCAGGTTCTGTTTACAGCATCATGATGGTCGCATCCGTGTTTGGCGAGATCGCGGTGAACGCACATTGGAAGCGTGTATTCGTCATCGCCATACTGGCGCATCACCCGGCGTGATGATATGGGGTGCCATTGGTTACACGTCTCGGTTACCTCTTGTTCGCATTGACGGCACTTTGAACTGTGGACGTTACATTTCAGATGTGTTACGACCCGTGGCTCTACCCTTCATTCGATCCCTGCGAAAACCTACATTTCAGCAGGATAATGCACGACCACATGTTGCAGGTCCTGTACGGGCCTTTCTGAATACAAAAAATGTTTGATTGCTGCCCTGGCCAGCACATTCTCCAGATCTCTCACCAATTGAAAACGTCTGGTCAATGGTGGCCGAGCAACTGGCTCGTCACAATACGCAAGTCACTACTCTTGATGAACTGTGGTATCGTATTGAAGCTGCATGGGCAGCTGTACCTGTACACGCCATCCAAGCTCTGTTTGACTCAATGCCCAGGCGTATGAAGGCCGTTGTTACGGCCTGAGGTGGTTGTTCCGGGTACTGATTTCTCAGGATCTATGCACCCAAATTGCGTGAAAATGTAATCACATGTAAGTTCTAGTATAATATATTTGTCCAATGAATACCAGTTTATCATCTGCATTTCTTCTTGGTGTAGCAATTTTAATGGCCAGTAGTGTAGTAACGGTCCCAGACTGACGAGCAATACTCAGGAATCGATCAAACGAGGGTTTTGTAAATTATTCCTTTGTAGGCAAATTTTTTTTTTTTTTTTTATAATTCTCTGTTTGGCGTCTTCCTGACTAGATTTACGTGATCGCGACACTTTAAATCGCTTCGGACACATACTCCTAAGTGTTTTAAGGCTGAAGTTTTTCTTCGTAGCCACCGCGACACTTGAGATACGGGCCTGGGCTCCACAGCACCTTTAACTCAGTAGCTCGCAGGTGTGGTCCGTAATGAGCTCGGCATTGCACCAATTAAAAGTTGCGCGAGCTGTGGCCACATTAGTGATGATGCATTGCCGCTTATGCCCCCTTACACTTAGCCGTATTTACTGGGATTAGCCGCCGGCGCGCGCCGCCGCGTTCAACTGTGTCGAGGTTGCTGCAGGTCAGTGCTGTTGACTGAGGATTTCCGCGACCACCCCAAGCACCTCGTACCAGATTCATTTGTAAATGGGATTGTGGATTACTCATCTCCTGGTAAAGCTACAATGGCAGACCACAGCCGATAGGAATGATTCCCTTAAGGAAAGGAAAATTCTAATACCGTATTTAATATCCAAATATACTTTAGCTTTACTATAAAATACGGAATGTTAGTGGCATATATGTGCAAGCAGTATGCGACGAGACAAATCGCACCCGTGCTACAAACGTGACACAACTCAAAAATTTTCATTTTTTGTTTTTTAATTCTACGGAGCTGAAGAAATGATACCAAGCCAGTCATCAAATGTGCGTTTCTATAATTTCATAATTTGACCGTTAGAGAACAGTTGTGTCACTTTAATTGTCTGGAGCGGGAGTGTAGTCCATCAACAAAGGAGATGACTTACAAAACACTCGTTCGACCTATACTTGAGTATTGTTCATCAGTGTGGGATCCGTACCAGGTCGGGTTGACAGAGGAAATAGAGAAGATCCAAAGAAGAGCGGCGCGTTTCGTCACAGGGATATTTGGTAAGCGTGATAGCGTTACGGAGATGTTTAGCAAACTCAAGTGGCAGACTCTGCAAGAGAGGCGCTCTGCATCGAGGTGTAGCTTGCTGTCCAGGTTTCGAGAGGGTGCGTTTCTGGATGAGGTATCGAATATATTGCTTTCCCCTACTTATACCTCCCGAGGAGGTCACGAATGTAAAATTAGAGATTCGAGCGCGCACAGAGGCTTTCCAGCAGTCGTTCTTCCCGCGAACCATACGCGACTGGAACAGGAAAGGGAGGTAATGACAGTGGCACGAAAAATGCCCTCCGCCACACACCGTTGGGTGGCTTCGGAGAATAAGTGTAGATGTAGATGTACTCATAACAAGAGGAGCGTTGCATTGTTTGTTGAGTAGTGAATTCCATAACGAACGACTCGTTGTTAAGAAGTTCAAAACAGTGTTATTTTGTGTTGTGTCGTTCTTTTGGATTGAAGTCGCAAATAAGCGGAGTGAAATTTTTATTTGTATCACTTTAGTCGGCCATGGTAAGCGTAGAAACGTTAAATACTATGTATTGTGCCCATTTTGAAGTATCATTTCACGAAATTTCGAGTTTTAAAGAATAAACATGGATAAACTGGAAGGTTCCATGTCTGTGCTTTGACCACAAAAGGTTTCTAATTTTCTAATTTAACCATTGTTAGCTCTCCAAGTACACACGATACTTTTGACTATAGTATGAATTGTATTCTATGAGATGTAGTGTTGACTTTTGAGTTGCTTCACATTAGATGTATTTACTATTTTCTAACGTTCTTAGTCGTGTCGGTTTTGAAGAAGTAGATTGGAATATTTTGATTTTTGTCGCTTTTTAAGAGTATATTCACACATTTCCTTTTCTGTTCGCATTTCATGTAGAAGAATTATTCTGTCACTAACGTCCGTCGGTCATATTGCACGTTAAAAATACAGAGGATGGACAGCTAACTAATCTGGAATGTATTCATGGGAAAGAAGCCCATGTAACAAATCTAAGTGATGAAGCACCGAAGGAAGAACATAATAAAATACTCCATGAGCTATATTCATCCATAATGAAATCTTATAATGAAATAGCTTCAATTCTTACTGCTACCATTTCTGAAGAAGACAGAAGTAGCATTTATACTGTTGCATGTCGGTCAGAAAGTATATTTGTTAAAGCTTATTCTAAACAATTTCCGCTGCTTGTAAACACCAAGAAGATATTATTATTCTTGGTATAAAGACGTTCTGAGTATTTGTTGAATATTTTAGTGTTAATAACTGTTACGCTTTTATAACGCTAAGTTACACTGTCATTTGACCTATACATCTGAGTTTGTGAAAGATTTTGTTAAATATGTCCTATCTGCAGAAACGTAATGTTTCTGCATCAATGGACACGGAAAACCTATTACTCAAAATCTATTCTACGCAATGTGCGGCTTAATTAGAAACAAAATATTATTGATAGGTGTAAATTGAATACCAAAAGTGACTTATGTATATGTTTTATTCTAGACAAGTGTCAATGCTCCATATAATCAACAGCTGTATGTCTGATCGAGACAATAAAAGTGACGTAACTAAAACAAAGGTTAGTTCTTTGATGTTAATATTAGAAATGACGGAAACAGCTTTTGGTCCTGGTGTTATATCATTCTCGTTAGTGCTGATAAATACTTTGTATTTATAATGTTTCATTATTGTCGAAAAGGTTTTTCGTCATTTATGGAAAACCTGACACTTTGCGTTGTGTCACTTTTGTAGCAAATGGTTCAAAATGGCTCTGAGCGCTATGCGACTTAACTTCTGAGGTCATCAGTTGCCTAGAACTTAGAACTAATTAAACCTAACTAATCGAAGGACATCATACACATCCATGCCCGAGGCAGGATTCGAACCTGCGACCGCAGCGGTCGCTCGGCTCCAGACTGCAGCGCCTAGAACCGCACGGCCACTCCGGCCGGCACTTTTGTAGCAAGAGTGCGACATATCAATATCTAGCTTTACTCTGTGCGGTTAATTAACCAGAGAATGTAGTAAGCAAAGTAGCTATAATATGCAACGGACAGGCTTGTAGGGTTCTATCTGTTGTCTGTGTCCTCTAAAACAAAATCGACAAATATTCTCCATTTGAATTCATCTGTCACTGAAGAACACCATCAAGCTGGTTGCTGCTCAGAATCAGGGGCGTATCACACTCTTCTCAGTTGGGAAGGTATCTTGGAGATTCACGAAACAACATGTGGTATAACGATAATGTGTGCACTTAGAAGGCGCAATGGAAACTTTGTCAAACGTAAAGCATAGATAGGAAGACAAGGTATACTCGAAACCCAGCAATGGGCCGTGGGGCTCACTGTACGGTGTGTCCTTCCGCCGATGATACGCACAACATTAGTACGACACTACAGGATGCGGAACGTCCCTCCATACTGTGGATCAGTACTGCGCGCATGATTCGCAGTAAGGCCTCTCATTGCTGAGCAAGCAACATCTGAAGGTCAGCAACGCCCCATGGTGGCCATGTCAAGGCTGCAAGCCACCGGCCTAGAGCGTCCTACGCGTGGTCAATCTGGCTGATATCTGATCTTTTAGCACGTGATATTCTCATGTCGTAGATACCCATCCACCAAGCCGACGGTGTGGTGGACATTTTTGTTCATCAGATGGAGCCCAGGTCCGAATCTCGGAAAAGGAGCAAATACCATTTCACATTGTCACCCGTGTAAACTATTACTTAGAGAAAACATGGAAAACGTTAATGTAGATATCTTTACGGACATCAGAGCCTCCCTCTTACCCTGGATACTAATGTCGTCTAAAATATCCCGCTACATGCCTCGGTGAAAACACGTTCCATAAATATGTCGTATTTTTAAACACAATGAAATGAAACAGATTATCCATTTTCTCGGTACCGTGTGAATCATTCTCGCACACTATCTCTATTCGAACGACTGACGTCTCTTTTAGTTACCGCCTCTCATCAGTAATCAAAAATACACTGCTTGTGAGAAGCCCACAGGACTATTACCCCAAAGAATCTGAGCAACCATTATATCGAACGACTCGTAATCTTTGTTAAAAAGTGTTATGAAAGCTACTGTGTTATTTATTGTGAGTTTGAGTATTTAACACTGAACAGCAGAGCGTTTTGCCATGACATTACAATAACAAGTTACAGCCTCGTAAGTGTGAAGGAGAAATTCCTACGAAATACGTAATTACATCTACATATATACTCCGCGAGCCAACTTATGGTGTAACGCAGAGGTTACAAAAACCTTCTTTGGAAAGTAACTAGAACAGATGATTCGCCACCTTACCCATAATGGAAAAATACTAGTCTTGACAGCAAACAGACCTGAGCTTTTGGGGACGTTCACATAGAGACTAGGAACAGTAATCACGATGAAGTTACAGCAACAATGATCACCAAGGTACAAAGGACAGGAAAAGTATGCAGAGAGGTCTACATGTTCAGCAAAACGGGTAAGTAGGAGATTACATTATTTCTCAGAAAGGACCTAGAGTTATTAGACTTCCTCTGTTTCAGACAAACAGCCAACCACGCTTTAGAAAAACAGGTACCTAGTTCAGTAATTAAACATGGTGGAGATATGCAGACAAAATCAGGAAGCTTCTTAAGAAACAGTGCCTACTGTATAATAGATACAAAACACATAGTAAATACACAGATTGAGTAATGTTAAATGGCTACCAGACAAGCAATGGGTGAAGTCTTAAGAAGGCAAAATATTATGACAGGACCTGACCGAAAAGTTCAGGAAATATTGGACATATATTAATGCTGTAGGCGAAATAGGAAATACCAAAACGAAAGCCGTAGAATTCTGTGTTAAAATGTTCCTCTCACGAAGAGAAATCAAGGAATACTGCAATTATTCGAAAGCCGTACCACTGCTAAAATGAGAGACATAATAACCAGTATTCGTAGTGTTGAAAAGTAGCTTAAATCCCTAAAACTCAGTCAGACATCTGGGCCTGATGGAATCTCTGTCAAGTTCTACGAAGATTATGAGAGTAAATAATCATCAGTTTTGGCCATAATTTATCGCAAATTACTTCAGCAGAGCTATATTTCCCGTATCTGGAAACGACAAGCAAGTTGATAGGAGTAATTCCATTTACTGCTCTACATTCTGTATATAAAAATAAGATTACAAATCGGATTTCTCATTCATAAATCGCATTGGAATATTCGTTGTATCGTGTTACGCCTCACGTAAGAACGGGCAACGTTTACTAGCGCGTGTCGGAATTCGACATCGATAACAACAGAATCGTAGCGTATCGAGACTGCAATTTATCGTTCTGCAGTATTGCTGCTCGCATTGATCGGAATCCCACACGGAGATATAACAAGGGGAGACATGACGCTACAGACTTACGCGGTACGTTAACTTTGAAGCCGGTGCCGCCATGTTAGATGCCCCAAGACATTAACAGTCTACTGACTACGATTTCTTCTTATTCTTAGTTTCTATTGTGGACATTCTACAGTAGTACTTTTGTGAATAATACGCCGTCGGAAAGGCATTTTCAGATTTTTATGGCTGTAAATTTATATCTAATCCGGTAATACGACCTATTTCGTCACATTAATGTAACTACCGTTTTGTTATACTTTCAAATAACCAAGAAGAGAAGAACCTGATGTGGAAATCCCGTTTTCATAATCCATCATATTTCTTAATAAATACTGACGAAACTGATGTTCGGTCTATGTCCTCTTCCCGAAAATGCTGAGGAGAACATATTTTGCTGTTTGATCGGTTTCCAATCTTTTCTCCTCGCAGCGTTGACCTAGAGAGCTTAGAGCTTTTCGAATTGGGCTGATCGGAAATCTGAAGTCAAATAACAGAAATAAAAAACACTATAGTAAACGTAGACAGCGTTACCAAAATTTATGTATAGCATACAGTGTGTTCCTAATTTCGAGGGATTGTAGAGGCAGTCTTGAGGAGCAAATCGAGGATAGGAACCTGTGTCCGGAAACGTCATCGAACGATGCTACAGAGCGTCCAAGTTACAGGCGTCGGGGCTTACCCCTGGGCCACCCCTTCGACAGCAATCGTGACTTTGTACGCTGACAGACCGTACGCGGAACGTCTCGCAATGTTGTTTGTTATTCAGTGATCGCGACTGATTGCCGCGATCGCCACTGGAGAAGAGAGAGCTAGCTGCTGCGTAGAAAGTCTTGTCTTCCACGAATGCTATACTCTATGGCTTCGGTGGATGACTGTTTCGGAGAAGGCTTTCCATCCGCAGCTTATTTTTCTCCTGGATCACCGTCTGAAACCGTAATCCACCAAAGCAACAGAGCACCGCATTCATAGGAGACAAGGCCTGTCTACGCAGCAGCTAATTGCATCTTCTCCACTGGCGATCACGCTAATCAGTCGCGAACACTGAGTAGCAAACAACGTCGCGCTATTTTCTGCCTATGGTCCGTCACCGTACAAAGTCACGTTTGCTGCCGAAGGGGTGGTCTGGTGGCAAGCTCCAGTGCCTGTAGTTTGGACGCTCTGTGGGGTCGTTGGATGACGTTTCCGGATCAGGGTTCCTATCTTCGATTTGTTCCTCAAGATATCCTCTGCAACCACGTGAAGTCTGTCGCAACATTTCTTGAACACCCTGCATGAAAGAATAAATCACTTACGGATGAAATCTGATTCCCTGACACTTTAGACTATTATCAGAATGATTAGCACACTCGTAAATGACTCAAGTTGACAGTTTTGATCAAAACACTTCCATCATAAGATAATGTTTGGGGAGACTAATACAGGGTGACACAGAGTAAATGGAATGTTTTAAATGAGAAGTGGCAGCCGTGGGCAGGTGGCAGCACTGCGGGTTCGTGACAGGTAGCGAGTAAACTGTCCGCCATTTCAGTGATCATGGATCAGTGGAACAGACAACAGCGTGCGTTAGCCATAAAAATGTTTTATAAGAACAATGATATTTTGGTAGCGGCGCAGAGGGAGTTTCGACGTTTCTATAATTTAGGACGTCATGATGCTGTTCCGTCGAAACACGCGATAAAATGTTGGATTAATAACTTTGAAAAGACTGGATCTGCCGTCAAGAAGAAACCAACAGGATGATAAGAAGTGCGCGTTCCACAGCGACCATTGATGTTGTACGCGAGTCTGTCTTACGGCGCCCACGGCGTTCAATTCGTAAGCAATTCGTAATTGGAATGTGCCGGGAGAGTGTTCGCAGAATTCTTCATCTTGATTTAAAATTTCATCCGTACAAACTACAGATGGTACAACAATTGAAGGACAACGATTACCCCTTACGTTTAGGATTCTGTCAACAAATGACAACGAAAATAAACAATGACGATGAGTTTCTAAACAAGTTGTGGATGTCAGATGAGGCACATTTTCATCTCACAGGTTATATGAATAAACAGAACTATCGTTACTAGGAAAACACAAATCCTAATGACGTTCGTGAGCGCCATTTACATGCTCGTAAAGTGACAGTATGGTGTGGTGTTTCACAACACGGGATTATCGAACCGTATTTTTTCGCAAATGAACAGGGAAACACAATAACTGTCATTGCCAATCGTTACGTACGATATCGGTATCGATACGTAGAGATATTAAGAATTTTCGTTACACCTGCATTGAACAACTTTCCAAACGTTCAAGAAGCCTGGTTTCAACAGGACGGAGCGACATCACACACTGCACGGCAGTCAGTGGCATATGTGCGAGGATTGTTGGGCAACCGTGTGAACTCACGATTCGGTAACATTCCCCGGCCCGCTAGATCGCCAGATTTATCCGTTTGTGATTTTTTCTTGTAGAGCTACCTCAAGAGCAAAGTCTACACGACTCGACAAAGTACCCTGGATGAGTTAAAACAGAGAATTCTGGATGCAGTTCACAGTATCCCAGCTGAGATGTTGCAGCGGTCAATGAAGAATCTCAACAGCTGATTTCACGAATGTGTTCGTACAGGAGGACGCCATCTAAAGGACATAATTTTTTAAAAAAAGATAAATGCCATAAATGTTTCGTAAATGGCAAAGTTCTAAGGTTTCAATTACTATGAATGCAATTTCTTTCCTTCATCAATTGTAGTTTTATTGGATTGAGGAAATGTTACCGTTTTTATGTGTCAACCTGTATAACGCATGTTGGCTCCAAGTCTGCGACGTCACGAAAACTCCCCTTATTATACCTCCACGGACTGTGGTGCAAATGTGGACTCTGTGAGATCAGGTAGAGTAGCTTCAGTGCCATGTAGCATTTCAGTGGCGTCGTACGGTAGTGCCCAAGAAGACAACATATCGTTCTCTCGGCCGTGCGGGATTGTATAGCCAAACACATTGAGTCAGAAAATTGATTGGCTTACAGCAAGACATGTATTCACGCGGGCAGTGTGACGACGACTGGAGCACCAAGAACTGAGGAGCGGCGACCATTGTTGCCCTTCCCTCCACACGGCAGCTCAGTGTAGGTCGCCGACAATGATTCCCCCAACTAAACCGCTGGACAAGACTACCCCCACGTCGTTTTTCCAGAGGAGTCGCAGTCATCCATACAGCATCACGATAGGAGTGTCCGTGTGTGCAGATGAATTCGTCATCCTCATACGAGTCCAGCACCTGACGTTATGGTATGTGGCGACATTAAGTAAACAACACGATCATCTCTAATTCGTTTTGGTGGTAACTGGGACAGTAGCCGTTACATTTCTGACGTGTCAACATCCTTGCCTGTGTCTTGCCTTCGAGGTCTCAATGACATTACCTTCAACAAGATAACACGAGACCGCATGTTTCCCGTGCTGCTTTGACCTACCTTGATAGAGAGGGAGTTTGACTGTAGCCCTGGATAGCGCTTCTCCAGATCTCTCACCCACTGAAAACATCTGGCCACAGATTGCCGAAGTATTGGCCAGCCACTACGTTAATTAACATTGGAACAGAGTTGAGGCAACAAGGAGTGACGTGTTTGTCATCCAAGCTCAATTGGAGTCGAGCCCGGCCAGGCTATAGCCGTTTTTGCTGTCTACTAAATTTCGCATACTGTACACTCCCAACTGAATTAAGTAATCATATATTCTTCCTACTACAATTTATATAACTAAGAGACTGTCGTGCAACCCTGAAACTTGGAGGAACTACTTGCAAGTTGCCTTTCTAACGGCTTCCAGGGGAAACAAAAATTTTATTTTTAATATTTCGCGTAATTATTGACATAATTAAAAAATTTAAAATGTTGTCGCAATCTACTCTTTAAAAGGTACAATTTTATGTTAAAAGTTTAACACAATAAGACACATATTACAGAAGAAACTGTGCGTTCGTTTTGAGGTAGCGTAGCTGACCTCGCGAAATATCTGGATTTATGAATCCAGTATTTGTTAATGAGAGCACTTAGCGACTTCCAACACACTCTACACATAATTTCAAACCTTTTCGAAACTTTTTCTCGCTGACACCTCTCACAAAACTATAAACGGAAAAGGTTTGTCGATTATTACATTGCCGGCCGCTGTGGGCGAGCGGCTCTAGGCGCTTCAGTCTGGAACCGCGCGACGGCTACAGTCGCACGTTCGAATCCTGCCTCGGGCATGGATGTGTGTGATGTCCTTAGGTTAGTTAGGTTTAGGTAGTTCTAAGTTCTAGGGGACTGATGACCTCAGTTGTTAAGTCCCATAGTGCTCAGAGCCATTTGAACCATTTTTTTGATTATTACATTTTTGCTGTTCATGAAGTAAAACTTGAGTGTCAGACCTTTCGTTTAATTTATTACATCTTTGCTACCAACTCTATTCCCAAAACAGTTTCCAGACAGTATCCACGTACAGGGGCTGGACAATGGTATGAAAACATTGAAAGCGCAACACATTACCACGCCTAATACCGTGTAGGAAACTGATAGGTATTAAGAACAGCATCCAGTCGTCTCCGAATGGATGAATATGGGCCCTGTATGTTTTTCAAGGCAATCCTATACCATTCTTCCTACAAAACAGTGGCAAGTTCAGGTAACTATCACGCACACTTCTTTCCAAAGAAGATCACAATGACTCAATAATATTGAGATTTGTTGACTGTGCTGGCCACAGGAGATGCAAAAATTCATCCTCGTGCTCAGAACACCAGTCCTGGACGAAGCGAGCTGTGTGAACAGGTGTACAGTCATTTTGGAACACAGTATCACCATTGTCGAACAAACACTGTACCATTTGATGGTCTGCTCAGCCAAAATCGTCACACACTCTAATCCTTGTGGGAGAGTAACCATAGGGCCAATAGAATACCACGATGTGGTTGCCCAAATCATCACCGAACACCCGTCACGTTTCACTATCAGGACGTAAACTCGGCCAGAAGATGGAAACAGTGTGAAAGAACACTTACCAAATTACTTTCTTACATTGCCCCATAGTCCAGATTTTATCGCTACGGCACCACGTTTTTTCTGCTACGCGGATTTGCATCACCCTGCGATTCCCTGATTATGGGGCTCCCTTCGTGTTGCTTTGGTACTGACAGGGTTCACTAGTGCGACATTCAGTTCTGTAGTGACTTTTGCGCCCGTCGTTCTCTTATTTTTCGTCACAATTCTCTTCAATGACCGTTCGTCACGATCACTCAACACACACTTTCCTCCGCGTTGTGACTGAGCGGACGGTGATTTCCTGCTTTCCCTGTATGCGGTATACATCTTCGATATGGTGCCTCTAGAAACAGCAAACACCTCTGCTACGTTGGTTATGGACAAGCTCAACCATTTGCCCACGTTAGAATTCACTTAGCTCGGACATAATGCGCACACAGTTGCACAGTACCCTGTTCTGAGCACGACTGACATTTGTAACGTATTGAGGACATTGCACAGGGACCGTTCGTGGTCAAATATAACACCGCAAAGTGCAGCCTTGACTAACATCTGCATTCATATTCAAGCATGCATTTCTCGCAGTGTTTCTAAATTTTTGTCTGACCCCTGTACTCTACGGAATGTGCGTGCAAAATTATATCTTTGTACCCCACATGACTCAAGAGATATGACATCACAGACATTTAGACGCAGGAAAAAGCATCTTTCGCTTAGCGTAGAACGGAGCGCAGTAAAACTTCAACTTCGGACATGACGTTGTAATTCATTGTTTCTTTACTACAAACTCTACTCGGAACAAACTTTACAGACAGTACTTACGTTTATCACCGTATTTGTCTGAAAAATTATATCATGGTAAGACACATAGTTTAAGAGATATGATGTCATAAATGTTGATATGCGTGAAAAACTTTGCTTTTGCTTAAAATGGAGCTCAAATTACCTAGATTATATTCGTCCATTGTTTCATAATGAGAGCAGTTAGCGACTTCCAACAAACTTTAAGCACAATATTTGAACTTCTCTAGCTTACATGCTTAACGTCAAATATTTAACACATTAACTCATTTCTGAAGCAATCAGATGTTGGAAGCTGTTTTATACCTGTGAACTCGATTCTTTAATAACTCGGGGAGTTACTGGTAAACATATAAGTAAAAATTTATTATTTGCTATCGTTCCTGGCGTTGGAGTATTAATGGCCACTAGCGTATGAGGAAGATCTGTCCGATAAAAACTGGAATAACATCTCGCTATATCTTGACAAAATATCAGGTTGATCCAAAGACTTGCAACTTATTCTTACAGTAGAAAAATTCAGAGCTGTGCTATCAACAAAATGTAAAAGTGTCATATTCCTTGACTCCGGGATTAATGAGTCAAAGCTAGAGATAGGCATGACATACAAGTGTGGGAGTAACAATGTGCAGAGATATGACGTGAAGTAATGAACACTAGACTTACAAGGAATCCCTTGAGTGCGAGATCGCTAAAGGCCAATGATGTTCACGGCATTCGACGCCTCACATATTGTTTACCGTACAACCACAATATTGGCTGTTAATTGCAAGAGAGAGTGGCTCTAGAGGTATCCAGTGGCGAGCACAACATCGGGTTACAGAGCGCAGTTGAACTGCTTAGTCGACGAGTAACTCACAACATGACTACAGTGCTAGTGGTGTTGATACAAAGCAGAGCAATGGCAACGATAAACAAAGCAAACACTGAATTGTATCTACAACAACAGTTGCCGAAGCTGACATTTCGTCAGAAAGAAACGCAAGGAAACGCAGAATGAGAAAGAAGTGACAGATGAAATATTAGCGTTTGTGCGAGATGAGTCAGTGGAATGTGTGGTGTCGTACAGGGGATAGGCAAAATAATGTGAACAGTGGTAGTAGTGGGATGGTTTGTGTTTGGTGGTCAACAACGGAGGTAATGCACGTGTCGCGCTGGACTGTGCGTGTTCAGTACGGACTAGGCATCAGTGCAGGTTGTTTACGAGTAGTGCACACTTCGTATTTGCATTCAGAGGCCGAGGTCGACTTGCAATGAAAGATCTTACAGAGGTCCAAAGAGGGCAGATTGTGGGGGCCCGATTAGCTGGAGCATCAGTAACCAAGACAGCTTGTATCTTTCTACAGTCACTCAACTTCGACACACTACAGTACGCCATAGCATCTTCAGCAAGCAAGCGCAAACTGCTACCACTCTGTCCGCCAGATCATCTATGTATACTGATCAGCCAGAGCATTATGATCACTTACGTAATAGCTGGTATGTCCACCTTTGGCGCCGATGACAGCGGCGACGCGTCGTGTCATAGAAGCAATGAGGCCTTAGTAGGTCGTTGGAGGGAGATGGCACCACATCTGCACACACAAGTCAACTAATCTCCTTAAATTCTTGGAAGGGGGACGATGAGCTCTGACGCCACGTTCAGTCACATCCCACATATGTTCTATCGTGCTCAGATCTGTCGAGTTGGGGGGGGGGGGGGGCAGTACTTCAATCGGGTCTCACCACTGTGTTCCTAGAACCTCTCCATCACACTCCTGGCATTATATTGCTGAAAAATGCTACTGCCGTTGGGAAACATGATCGTCATGAAGGGGTGTACGTGACTGCAAACCTGTGTTCGTTACGACTAGGCCATCATGGTGCCTTGCACGAACTCCACTGGACCCATAGATGCCCACGTGAAAGGTCCCCAGAGCATAATGGAGCCGCCGCCAAACTCCGTTCCGCAGTGCAGGTGTCAGGCAGCTGTTCCCAAGGAAGACGACGGGTTCGCGCCTTCCCATCGGCAAGATGAAGAAGGTATCGGGATTCATCAGACCATGGAACGCTCTGCCACTGCACCAACGTTCAGTGCCGACGTTCATGTGCCCATTTCAGTTGTAGTTGTCGATGTATGTCGTGGGTCGTCGCCTGCAAAGGCTCATCGTTATAAGTGTTCGGTGCACTGTGTGTTCAGACACACTTGTTCTCTGCCCAGCATTCAAGTCTGATCTTAGTTCGGCCCCAATTCGCCCCTGTCCTACCAGTCTGCCCAGCCTACGACGAGAAGGGCAAGCTGAGTTCCGCAAGAGCGATGTTGGGTAAAGCCATGCTGATTCGTGAAGATAAGCTGTAATGAGGGATGGCCGCCCTGTCGCCACGTGTTGAAATGTTCAAATGTGTGTGAAATCTTATGGGACTTAACTGCTAAGGTCATCAGTCCCTAAGCTTACACACTACTTAACCTAAATTATCCTAAGGACAAACACACACACTCATACCCGAGGGAGGATTCGAACCTCCGCCGGGACCAGCCGCACACTCCATGACTGCAGCGCCTCGACCGCTCGGCTAATCCCGCGTGGCGCCACGTGTTGAGTTCACGCACCACAGCACTCCTCGAGCACCCGACAAGTCGTGCAAATTTCCGAAATAGTGAGGCCGAGTCTCCGGACCATCACAATCTGCCCTCGCTCAAATTCAGATAGAACGCGCACCTTCCCCATGCTACCCACGGACAGCAAGCTCACTGATACTACATGCTCCGTGCGTGTGTCTTGCTAGCAGTCATTCCTCACCAAGTGACACTACTATTGCCTGGACGGGTTTATATCGGTAGTAGGTCTGTGGTCATAATGTTTGGCTGTTAAGTGTATATAGAGAACAACAGCGGTCCTATCACACTCCTCTGGAGCGCTCCTGACGATACACTTGTGTCTGATGAACACTTGCCTTCGAGGACAACATATTGGGTTCTATAAGTTAAGAAGTCTTGGAGCCACTCACGGATCTGTGAACCTGTTCCATATGCTCGTACCTTCGTAAAAGTCTGCAATGGGTCGCCTTGTCAAATACTTTCCGGAAGTCTAGAAATATGGATTCTACCTGTCGCCCTTCATCCATAGTTCGCAGCATATCATGTGAGAAAAGGGCAAGCTGAGTTTCGCAAGAGCGATGTTGTGTAAAACCGTGCTGACTCGTGGAGACAAGCGTTTCGCTCTCAAGAAAATTTATTGCATTCGAACCGAGAATATATTCAAGGATTCTGCAGCAAACCGAAGATGAGAATATTGGTTGTAGTTTTGCGAGTCCGTTCTTTTACCCTTCTTATGTAGATGAGCCACACGTGCTTTTTTCTAGTCGCCTGGGACTTTGCGCGAACTCGGGAGGAAAGAAATTTATGGTACTGTTTGACTAAAAGAAGTAATCGGTTGAATGTATACTTCCAGATGGATCAAGGAATTGTGAGTTTGGTAATGGGGGGTCGATTGGTTGGTTGGTTGGTTTGATTTGGGGAGGGGACCAAACATCGAGGTCATCGGTCCCATCGGATTAGAGAAGGATGGGGAAGGAAGGAAGTCGAGCGTACCCTTTCAAAGGAACCATACCGGCATATGCAAAAAGCAATTTAGTGAAATCACGGAATACCGGACACGGGTTTGAACAGTAATCCTCCCGAATGCGAGTCCAGTGTGCTAACCACTGCGCCATCTCGCTCTGACGTAACGGAGGGAAGTGAGGGTGGGGGTTAAAAATTATAGAGGGGGACCAAGGGTAGATTACTGCAAGCGGGTCAAATGGGTGCAAGTTGCAGTAGCTATGTAAAGATGAGGAGGCCTGCACAGGACAGACTGACGTGGAGAGCTGCACCAAATTAGTATTCGGATTGTAGACTACAACAAGAACCAAACATTGCACTGTAGATCTGAATGTCTCCCATATGGAGGCTTACGTTGACGCCGTATATATGAACTACTTGACGATCAGAGTTAATTTCTCGAAATGTACAGATGTTAATATAACATTATGATTGGCTTCTGATGTGTATTTGTTTTTCACACTGTATTATATCTTTTCTTGCAGACAGAAACATTAACTAATTGTCTTTATAGCACGTGTGAAAGATGACGTTCATCTTACAAGTTTCGAGCAGAGCGGTGGTGTTGCAGGAGAGCGTCTTTTCTCGAAGCTGTCCACGACGTTGTGGGCGGGCGGTCCGCGTTTTATAGCCGGTTGCAGGAGTACCCCTTTACCAGACCCTGTTGGCCAATGCTGGTAAGTGGTCTCCCGCCCAAGCTGCTGTGTATTTATGAGCCTTCCAGTCTACACCAGCGGACAGTTACTGAGTAGTTCCAGGTGGCCGTGACATTCCGTGCTGCCAGTAAAGCATCAGGAAGTTGTAGTGCCTACTTTCTTTCTTTTCTGCAAGTTTAACGTTGCCCGTTGACGGCGAGCGAGTTCATTAGTGTTAGTACAGCAGCTCAGAACATCCGTGCGTAGGAGGGAATCAGCTTTCTCATTGTATAAGGAAATGTTGCAGTGTTTTCCTTCACTGTTTGAGGAGACCTGTGAAGAATGTACAGACAGGAGGCGGGACAACTTGGTAGCGCAGTAGGTGGACACCTCCCAGAAGACCACAGCCCCGCCGATACAGTCACGTTTGGTTTCGATGATATTCGTGTACAATAACAGGCACGTATATTCTGTGGTAGATTCCTTAGAAATTCAAGATCATTAGGTATCGGCCATTTTATGTTAAGTACATCTACATATACAGGGTTTATTAGAATTAGCAGCGAAGACTAAAATTGACGAAAGTGATCAGTGGCAGAAATAAAAACGTTCTAGTAAAACTGGGTTCGGAAACGAAACGTTTACGCAATAATTGCGAATGTATGACTGCGATCCGCCTCGGGTGTCACTATGAAAAATTGCCCAATTTAGTATAAATGTATTTGGAATGTACTTTTAAATTAAACTGGCATCTAACTGGGCATTCATGAATGTTTGTGGTTGTTCTCCTTTCGCAACATTGCAGAGTTTGGTATATGCATATTGAGGCACAAGAATATTTCGCTGCTGATATAAGAGATGTAACGCGCCAATATGATCCGAAAGGGGATAGGTAGAACACGCCCTGTACCTTTGCTTTTGCCTGAATTCAATCCTCTGGCTTTTTCTGTCTGGGGTCATGTCAGAAGTGAAATTTACAGCACTCGTCTTTATATGGTTGAAGCACCGGAGCAAGGAATTATACCGCATTGTCAAAATTTACGAGATCGCCGGGTGTTTTCGCAAAAATTCGTACCGCACTGCAGAGAGGAATGCAATAGTGCATCCAAATGCGAGGAAAACACGTGGAAAAACTCTATTAACAGGTGCGCACGCACAGTAATTCGCAACAAGTAACGAGCTGGACTAGTATTGTATTTCTTATTGAAGTAGGCTCAAATGGTTCAGATGGCTCTGAACACTATGGGACTTAACATATGAGGTCATCAGTCCCCTAGAACTTAGAACTACTTAAACCTAACTAACCTAAAGACATCACACACATCCATGCCCGAGACAGGATTCGAACCTCCGACCGTAGCGGTCGCGCAGTTCCAGACTGAAGCACCTAGAACCGCTCGGCCACACCGGCCGGCGAAGTAGGCCGTGGGCGAAATTTGGCCTACTTAGATGGGCATTTAATCGAGAAGTTTACGTTTAAAATACGCTTGTGCTAACTAGAACAATTTTCGTGCTACAGTGAGACATAACATACCCCACCTCCTTCGCCAGTTTTCTACAGAAATTTACATGTGATTTGACGATCAGCTGCTATATGGAATATTGTTCAAAATCATTCACTGAATGTGAATCTGATACCATCAGCTGCAATGGGTATAGACGAATTGCCCAGTTGTGACATACGAAGCGTTGTGCTGGACCAGGATTCCAACCCGGGTTTCCAGTTTATCGCGAGCGGTCGCCTTCTACAGAAACAGCTTCTCTGCGGCACCCGTGACTTCGGCGATGCCGACGGGATTCGTCATCCGAGAGACGTTTTGACACTAATAGAAAGTATGGACACTATCTCTTCTCTTCAGCTAGGTTTACAATGGTAAATTTATCGTCTGTCGCAACATGGTAGTCGACGGCATTGTAAAGAATGAAAACGTTGAAAATTTGGGATACGATTTAAAACAATGTTCTCGGGAAAGGATCACCACCATCTTCAATACGGATCCTTTAGAAGATAGTAATAAAAAGCATAACATTAAGATTGTACTAGAAAAATCGCAGTTGGAAGGATTCATCAATAACTCAATATCGTAAGTACATTGCCTGACAGAAGATAGTGATGCAGCCAGAAAGGGAGGAGGAAACGAGATGAAATTCCAGGAGTTGAGACGGTATGTGATTTATTTCAGTGATTACAAAATCGAGTCAATATTACAAATAAGTTGGCAGCACGAGCCCACTTACCAGAATAACGTTGCTGACCCGCCCCCACTGCCTCCCGTTGCTGGCCTGCATGTATGTTTTGGCTAGGACAGCTGTCGTAATGCTGTAGTATCCACTCCTGAGGCAAGATGTTCCACAATTGTTGTAACTGATCCTTGAAATTTTGCATAGTGGCGCTAGGATGGAGCTGGCGTCCGAGTCGGTCCCACATACATTCTATAGAGGACAGATCTGGGGATCTTGCTCGCCATGGGAGTACCTCAACATCGTGCAGCCAATTCATAGAGACAACTGCCATGCGTGGACGATAATTGTCCTCCTGGAAAATGCCAATACCGCACTATCGCTTGAAACGGAACACAGACTCAAGATGTGTGTGACGTATCTTTTTGCCGTCAGTTCCCACAATCACTACCAGACGTGACCTGAAGTAATACCCAGTTGCTCCCCACATTACGATGCCACGAGTAACACCACTGTACATTGCGTAACTTGTCACTCTTCTGTTACAAGTAATACCACAATGCCTGACAAAAGAAGTGAAGCACCAAGAAGACATTGTCAGATGTCAATGTAACTTTGTATATGTTCATAGCATCGGTGGCTACGTAAATGATACGGGTTGAAAGACACTTTGGCAGGTAGAACGGCACCCGGGTGCATTATTGTTATTAGTGTTTACACTACTGGCCATTAAAATTGCTACACCAAGAAGAAATGCAGATGATAAACGGGTATTCATTGGACAAATATATTATACTAGAACTGACATGTGATTACATTTTCACGCTATTTGGGTGCACAGACCCTGAGAAAAAAAATGGTTCAAATGGCTCTGAGCACTATGGGACTTAACTACTGTGGTCATCAGTCCCCTAGAACTTAGAACTACTTAAACCTAACTAACCTAAGGACATTGCACACATCCATGCCCGAGTCAGGATTCGAGCGTACGACCGTAGCAGTCGCGCGGTTCCGGACTGCGCGCCTAGAACCGCCAGACCACAGACCCTGAGAAATCAGTACCCAGAACAACCACCTCTGGCCGTAATAACGGCCTTGATACGATTGGGCATTGAGTCAAACAGAGCTTGGATGGCGTGTACTGGTACAGCTGCCCATGCAGCTTGAACACGATACCACAGTTCATCAAGAGTAGTGATTGGCGTATTGTGACGAGCCAGTTGCTCGGCCACCATTGTCCAGACGTTTTCAATTGGTGACAGATCTGCAGAATGTGCTGGCCAGGGCAGCAGTCGAAGATATTCTGTATCCAGAAAGGCCCGTACAGGACCTGCAACATGCGGTCGTGCATTATCCTGCTGAAATGTATGGTTTCGAAAGGATCGAATGAAGGGTAGAGCCACGAGTCGTAACACATCTGAAATGTAACGTCCACTGTTCAAATTGCCGTCAATGCGAACAAGAGGTGACCGAGACGCGTAACCAATGGCGCTCCATACCATCACGCCGGGTGATACGCCAGTATGGCGATGACGAATACACGCTTCCAATGTGTGTTCACCGCGATGTCGCCAAACACGGATGCGACCATCCTGATGCTGTAAACAGAACCTGGATTCATCCGAAAAAATGACGTTTTGCCATTCGTGCACCCAGGTTCGTCGTTGAGTACACCATCGCAGGCGCTCCTGTCTGTGATGCAGCGTCAAGGGTAACCGCATCCATGGTCTCCGAGCTGATAGTCCATGCTGCTGCAAACGTCGTCGAACTGTTCGTGCAGATGGTTGTTGTCTTGCAAACGTCCCCATCTGTTGACTCAGGGATCGAGACGAGGCTGCACGATCCGTTACAGCCATGCGGATAAGATGTCTGTCATCTCGACTGCTAGTGATACGAGACCGTTTGGATCCAGCACGTCGTTCTGTATTACCCTCCTGAACCCACCGATTCCATATTCTGCTAACAGTCATTGTATCTCGACCAACGCGAGCAGCAATGTCGCGGTACGATAAACCGCAATCGCGATAGACTACAATCCGACCTGAATCGAAGTCGGAAACGTGATGGTACGCATTTCTTCTCCTTACACGAGGCATCACAACAACGTTTCACCAGGCAACGCCGGTCAACTGCTGGTTGTGTATGAGAAATAGGTTGGAAACTTTCCTCATGTCAGCACGTCGTAGGTGTCGCCACCGGCGCCAACCTTGTGTGAATGCTCTGAAAAGCTAATCATTTGCATATCACAGCATCTTCTTCCTGTCGGTTAAATTTCGCGTCTGTAGCACGTCATCTTCGTGGTGTAGCAATTTTAATGGCCAGTAGTGTAGTTTTGTTAGCAGGTCCGGGGGGTATATAGGGGGAGTGACCAGCTTCATACTTTGAGTGATCACTGTGAAGGGCCCGATACGTGGAGATGCCGTGTACTCGTGTGAGTCAACGTTACTACCACTTGACAGAGCTTGAAAGGGGCATCTTTGTGGATCCTTACTTGGACGTCTGGTAGAATCGTGCAGTATCCAGATCTGTAGCGCATTCGGATGTGACAGTGGCCCGACGTTGGAATGCATGGTAATTTGTGGACAGAGATACTCATCGTCAAGGTTCCGGCCGATCACGTCTGATCACGCGACGTAGGATCGCTGTATTGTGCACCAAGCACATCCTAACCGCTTCACATCTGCGCTTGTCATATGATAACACTAATGGACTTCCTGTAACATCCTGTGTCATCCCTCACCAAGGTCGGAGACTAGCAGCTGCCGCACTATGGAATTAACGTCCCTTGTGTAGGCTGCTGTTATCACTACGTCACCAACTGATGCGTTTGGAGTGGTGGCTTGATCATTGATGAATGGGGTCGGATTGTGTTCAGCGATGACTCACGGTTCTGCACTACCCCGAATGACCATCGTCGGTGAGAATGGCGGCGACCTGGGGAGAGGTCCCATTCTTCCAATGTTTTGGAGGGCACAGCGGTGTTACTCGTGGCGTCCTGGTGACGGGAGCCATCGGCTATGTTTTCGGGTCACGGCTGGTAGTGATTGAAGAAACTCCGAGCCACAAAGACATCACGGAATTCCGCGTTCTCATGTATTACTTCTCATTCGGCAGTATCGTGGTGCTGTTTTTCAACAGGACAACGTTCATCCACACATCGTACTTGTCTCTACGGACTGTCTGCGCCGGCCGAAGTGGCCGTGCGGTTAAAGGCGCTGCAGTCTGGAACCGCAAGAACGCTACGGTCGCAGGTTCGAATCCTGCCTCGGGCATGGATGTTTGTGACGTTCTTCGGTTAGTTAGGTTTAACTAGTTCTAAGTTCTAGGGGACTAATGACCTCAGAAGTTGAGTCCCATAGTGCTCAGAGCCATTTGAACCATTTTGACTGTCTGCGTGGTGTTTACGTACTTCCATGGAACGCAAGATCCCCAAATCTGTTGCGGACAGGACATCTGTGGAACCAGCTAGGACATTAGATCTGTCCAAGTGCCAGTATCCGAATTATCAAGGACCACTTCCAACAAAATCTTTGTCCCGCCAGCCAGTTCTTCAAATTGGGGAACAAATAGTAGTCTGAGGGAGCCAAGTCTGTAGAAAAGGGGGGATGTGAAACGAGTTGGAATCCTATTTCCATTAATTTTGCGACCACAACTGCTGATGTGTGTGCTGGTGCATTGTCGTGATGGAAAAGGACTTTTTTGCGGTCCAATCGCCGGCGTTTTTGTTGCAGCTCGGTTTTCAAACGGTCCAATAACGATGAATAATATGCACCTGTAATAGTTTTACCCTTTTCCAGCTATTCGATGAGGATTATCCCTTGCGAATCCCAAAAGACAGTCGCCATAACCCTTCCGGCCGAAGGATTGGTCTTCGACTTTTTTGGTGCAGATTCTCCCTTGGTAACCCATTGTTTAGATTGGTTTTTGGTCTCAGAAGTATAGTAATGTATCCATGTTTCATCCACAGTGACGAAACGACGCTTAAAGTCATGCGGATTCTTCCTGAACAGCTGCAAACCAAACTTGCAACACTTCACACGGTTCCGTTTTTTGGTCAAGCGTGAGCAATCGCGGAACCCATCTTGCGGATAGCTTTATCAAGTCCATATGTTTATGCAAAATATCATGTACTCATTCATTCGAGATGCCCACAGCACTACCAGTCTCACGCACCTTAACTCTTCTGTCATCCATCACAATATCATGGATTTTATCAATGATTTCTGGAGTCGTGACCTCCACAGGACGTCCAGAACATTCAGCATCACTTGTGTCCATATGGCCACTCCGAAAATTTTGAAACCACTTATAAACTGTTCTAATCGAAGATGCATAGTCACCGTAATGTTTATCAAGCTTCTCTGTAGTCTCGTGAGGCGTTTTGCGTTTCATAAAGTAATGTTTAATCACCACACGAAATTCTTTTTCATCGATTTTTTGACAATCACTCGACTTCCTTGATTCACACGATTGCCAAACACAAAGAAATAGACCAATATGGTTGAAACTTGGTGTGCGTTCTTTCCAAAGATGCTACTTCCAAACATGACCGCGCTACGCACCGGCGGTGCCATGTCTCGGACTTCGCACGAACTTTTCAAACGCCCCTTGTACACGTAAGATTGATAGGAGGTCGAGTAGTTAGCTGTAGTGAATGTATGGCGGAGTTTAAATATACACGGGAACACACAGTTACTCACCCATCCAGACCCTGAGATCAGAACTTTAATCGAACTGGTTTGTTATTATTGATTTGGATATTTATCTTCAGAAGAGTGTTAATCATCTGAAGCACATGTAGCTTTGATCGTCCTCCAGGAGATGTGCAACCCATATGTGGAACCCTTCATCTCCGCTTACCGTCCCTTTCAGTTGAATGTATTCGATAGGCAATAAGGTATCGCTGATGCCCTATTACATTCGCCGTTAGTAGCCAATGTTACGTAAGGATTAACTCCACTGCTACTCCGTGATATGTTCTTGGTCGACTGTAAGATAAGTTCGTTTCTTAAACAAGTAAATATTCATTCATTCACTATAAGCGAGTGGAACTTCATGATCGTCAACTTCGAACCCTGCGGCTGTCAATTAACTCAAAGATGCTGGAATGTTAAAGATGAAAACTGTGGTTCTAAATTTATTTGATTAGTATATTTCGATCAGCATGAATGACAGAGTTGTTTTTAATATCCGAAGAAATATACCAACATTTGGTGACGCATTCCGCATGGGACAATAGGTTATTGTCTGGCAAACATGACAGGGAAATTTCAAATATGTGTCCTGGCTCAATTCTCGGAAGCTTTTCGCTATCTGGAACATTGTAGTGTACATTTCAGCCCGTCGCAAATCAAGCGCACACCTTGTCACTAACGTTGCAGTTTGCTTTCCGTCTAGCAGCCGATAAGAGCTGTAGCCGTCAAAATCTATCGCAACAATCTTCGCGACTGCTATCTCGACGAGGCGCACCTGTAATCTGTCTTGACATAAGTGGCTTTCAGCTTGAAAAGTCGTTCGATGCTTGTTGGACTAAGCATCTAGTTTTCCAAATATCGTGGGAGTTTGTCAGTTTATAAACCCGTTTTGTGCTTCTGTTTAAAGCCAAAGATGAAATTAACATGGATAATAGAGACGTTATTTACCAAATAAGTACCCTCAGTAAAGGGCATCGATAACCATAAGCAACGCATAGGTGCATGTTGACATGAAAGTGGTCAGTACTTTAGCTTGTAATGTGCAGGTTTTAGATATGAATAGACACTTCGCTAATCCAAGACCCGAAGCTTAAAAGCTGCATCGTTAGCTATGAAAATTTACTCGAGGCTCTTTTGAGAATGTACTGAATTTATTTATCTCTCAGTACCTTTTACGTAAGTTCAAACAGTATTTGTATTTCATTAAACTGATATTGAGCAAACTATTAGTGTCAGTTGTATCCCTTATGACCAACTGTTAAATTACTTTACTGTTTGAGATTTTACCTCTTGAACCTGTAATACTGTTAGCCTTCCTGCTTCAAAGTTTAACCACTGTTTAATATGTTCATTCCATTCTTTCCAGTAGAATTCTCGGTGCACCTTCCTTTCTTCAAGTCCGTCACTCAATCGACATTTTTCGAAATTCATTGTGTAGCAATGGAGACTCTTCATAGGGACGGGCCTTGTTCTGCAAGCTGAAGTACAATAGATTGTTCGCGTGGCAAAGTGAGTGTCAGTGAAGCCTGCAATGTTGTCATATCTCCTCTCCTCGCACCACCTACCACACCTACCCTCCCCCACTCCTCTAGGTCAGTTGCCTTACGTATAAATGGCAGGAAGTTCAAAAATCCCTGATATCCGTTGCTCAGTTGGCTGGGGCATGTAACTACAGCCTGCATGGTTTCCAGATTTCTTATGTATATTTAGGATCCTTATCACTATAATATATGACCCAAGATGGCTACCACTATATTTCACCATAATATATCACCCAGTAAGGTTGCAGATGGTTTTCCAAGATAGTCCGATCTTGATCAGTATTACTGATGACACACTGGCATCACCATACAACATGACTGTCTAAGACTTCGACAACACACTACAACATCACCAGCACTGTGCTATGTATAAAATAGCAGAAATGCAAGATAGTTTGCTCAATAAAAATAATTACTGCTGTGCTTTACTGCATTATAACTTTTTAGCGTTTCAAAATCATGAATCAGGAACTTGTTATTCACAATTATGTCTGGTTCGCTTTATACACAGAAAAGAATAAACAAAGTACACTCTTGCTATATGACAGTCACATTGTGGAAGAGCAAGATTCATTTAACACACTCTTAGTATGTAACAACAATAGCGTGGAGGTGTATAAAGAAATTACAGTAGTAGCCGATGGTTTCATGTATAACAATTGCCACAGGTGTTTCTTATGTGGTTACACCGTACAACCCTGTGCAGTAGGAAGGGAAGGGGGCACTTACATTTTTACTTAAAACTAAGAAAAAGAGGGAAGACATCTCCAGCAGTCCACATGTACATAACCCCCTCTGGTGGGATATTCGTAAGTGCTATTCCTATCAAAATTCTCCTTTATCGGGTTCAACTTAGTTTTACTGTAACCTTTAAAAGGATGAAACTCTTGTACAGTAACCACATAAGGGCTGCAATTACCACATACCTTTTCCGATATTTGATATATATATACTCCTATATATAATCCTAGAATTTGTTCTCTATTAAAGTACTGTATGTACAGCGAGACTGTGTGATGATGTTACAAACTTTCACGGAAGATGGAGAAGAGTAAAAGTATCAATCTGATGTATGGGAGTCTGGTCTGAAAACGACCGAGTCGAAATTTATAAGTGAAAATCATTCTGATAAGTCTGATAGTGGAATAAAAGGCAACTGTCAGAGGTGGTTGTATGTTCCAAAACAATAAAAAACGTACAGTAAACATGTGCTCTAAAATACATAACCTAAGAGCTATGAACAGTTGTTCATCTCCGATACTGTAAAACATATCTCTTCTACTGCAAGCTCTTTGTTTCCATATTTATGGAAGCGGCAGTATGGGCCAAAATAAGAAAAAATGTCTCGTAAATATGTGCTCTAAGAGGCTTCCCTTAAGAGTTATGGACCCTTGCTCATTAAAAGAGATGTATTTCAAAGTAGCGACGGTGAGAAACTGCTCATAGTTCTTAAGGTATGCATTTTGGAACTCATATTTACTGGCCTTTTTTGTGGATTGTAAGGTAACTTCCATCGTTTATATCAGTAATAATTACATGTTTATATAGCATCTTTACATACACAGATCCAGCGAAATATTATAATCATCATATACAACAATGTTTAGATCGTGTTGAAGGGTGAACCGAATAATGCGTTTTATTGCCAGAAGACCGCATATGCAGCAAATCTGTGCAAAAAGAGGTTACTGACACTATGCCTTTCAGTCTCCTTTTGTAGTATTGCTGTGCAGTATTGGATTCTTACCAGACAGGATTGATTGTTCCTTACAGAGAAGGACCGACCTATTCATCTCCCCATCCTTACCTAGCCCGCACATAGGAACACACTACTGTTTACAACAAACAACATTGTATGCACTCTCGGTAAAGCTCTCCACAAACGATGCTATCGTCTTTGTAAAGACTGGTCCGAAAATCGGATGCCTAACATCCGCTTGCTACCTTTCGGTGTGTAGTTGAGAGTACAATGGTCGATATGACTGACTTTAGTACCAGTTTATGACTACTTGTAGAGCATACCTCATGCTATTCTGGCAGTGCACATGAGCAAAACTGCTCCGCTACTAGTTGCTTGTAGTGTGCTGTGAGACCTACATTATGGAAATTTTGGAAATTTATGGTAAGGACTTATGAGACCAAACTGCTGAGATCGCTAAGCTTACACACTATTTAATTTAACTTAAACTGTCTTTCGCTAAGGACGACACACACACCCATGCCCGAGGGAGGACTCGAACCTCTGACGGGGTGAGCCGCGCGGACCGTGACGAGACGCAATAGACCGCGCGGCTACCCCGCGCGGATGATCTACTTTATGCATATCCTGTGTGATCAAAAGTATCTAGACATATATTAGTGGACATTGATATGGGTGTATTTACTGGTAGAAATGCACGCCGTATTAAAAAAGAAAATCGTGATTGGCAGTAGAAAAAAGTGATTTTATAAATAAACCTATTTGTTACATTTCGTTCTGGAGATGGAACCAAGTCTCGCTGATTAACGAATTGCACGTTAGAGCCTCTAGGATGCGTCCAAGGTCTAATTAAAACATCATGCAGTACGTTTAACACAGATGTCTCCATTTCCTTGCTCTATAAAACTTTTGTCGGAGGATTTTATTGTCCATACATAGGCTGTGTAGAAAATCAGATGTTTAGCACAAGTATATCATCTCAGGGTGTGTGTTGGAGAGGACTTCTGATACATTCATCATTTAGTCCCAGTTCCATTCGCGATTGGAATGTGGAAAAAATGATTGTCAGTAAATCCCTGTATTAGCTCTAAATTCCGGAATTTTTTCCTTGAGGTCATTTTGTGTGACGTTTGTGGAATGAAGTAAGTTGCCACACAACTCTTCCTGGAATGTGCTCTCTCCGATTTTAATTACGACCTTCCCAGTAATAACTCTGCGGGGAAAGAGGGAATGGCTGACGGATTTCTTTTTTAAAGTAAAGCATCTCCATTGCTATAAAGTTCATATTTAAAAAAGAAAATCGTAACTCACAGTAGAAAAAAGTTAGTTGATAAACACATCAGTTACTTACATTCCGTTCCGAAGATGTAATTTCTGCTATTTTTTAACCCTTGTTCCTGTTCCACTTGCGAATGGTGCGTGGAAAGAAAATGTACTCTTTCGCATTCTTTTTTTTTCAAACAGTAAACCTCCTCGTGACGAACAGCGCTACTATTGTGGTGTCTACCATAGGAGATTGTTCTGATAAGCAGTACTCAGAATACTCCCGTGTAAGTGTTTCTAAGCCACTTCTTTCATGGATTGCTTATATTTCCTTAAGATTTCTCCAGTGAATCTGAGCCTGGCATCTACGTTTCCTACACTCAGTTTTATGTAGTCATTCCACTTTACGTTGCTCTGGATGGTTACTTCCAGGTATTTTACGACTCTTACTATTATCCGTGATTTGTCATCAACAGTGTAACCATACAGTATTGCATGTGTTAGCCTATTTAGTGAACTACATCACATTTACTTACATTCAGTATGAATTCCTAGTCCCTGTAACAATCATGAATCCACTGCAGGACTTTCTGCAATTCGCTACAGGGTGGGGCAAACAAAGGTGGTCCGGAGAACATAGTTTCGAACTACAAAGAAACAGAGCAGAGGAAAGGAACTACAGTACTAACCTGACTGTAGAAGACGTTGGAAATAACCACCACTCACCTCTTGCCACTTTTGGACCCTGGTTAACAAATTCCTGAAGGCGGCTCAAAGCTGAACTGCTGGAATTGCTGCAGTTTTATCTGAAAAGTTCTGCTGCAGTTCTTGAAGACTATGAAGGTTGTTGCGCTACACCTTAGACTTGACGGCTTCCCCCACATAGTAATCGTACACTGACAGATAAATGCGCTCCAAGATTCGGCCAGCTGTATGGGTAGTCTCTCCATCCTGCTGGAACCAACTGTAGGTCTTTTCCTCCTACGTTAATGCTGCCACAAATTGTTTCAAAATGTTGTCAGTGTAAAGTGCCGAAGTCAGCGTCTGATGAAAGGAGATGGGACGAGTAATGCAGCCTGCAGACAATGCACACCAAAACCCAACCTCCTGATAATGCAGTTGTGTTTCATGGAAGTTATGCGGGTTTCCCGCTGCCCAGAACCTGTGATTCTGTGAGTTGACATAGCCACTCAGGTGAAATCAGGCTTTATCAAACATAAAGACAAATCCATTGTTATCTCAGTGAACAGCCACCCCAAAACTGGAGCCGCTGAGGAGCATCTGCTGGTTTTAATTCATGAACAACAGACACTTGGTAGGGAAGCATGCGCGGGTCCTGCTGGAGTATTCATCCGCATGATCGACGTGATATGACTGTCTCTTGCGCCAGGTGTCGGGTTGATTTGGCAGGACTCTGAAGAATTTTCTGGTGAACTGCAGCCACATTTTCTGACATGGGGGCACGTGTCGGAATGTTTTTTGACTTTCTTGAAACAGATCCCGTCTGACGCCGTTTTCGGACTAAGCGTTGCAGGCACTCTTTGCTGGCACTTTGACATCATTAAACTTCTCAGCAAACAACTGACTTTGTTGTCACGTACCTTTCCACAGCGAACATCCGCTGCCCCACTGTGAGTATCATCGTCCCCTGTGCACTGCTCCACTCACACTGACACAACCCATACTACACTCTGAACCAGCGTGGACCACGTGGCGCGTGTGGTTATACGAATACATTCACGCCGAATCGTATCCACTCGTCCACCTTTTATTTGCCCCACTCTGTGGATAACCATATAAACTGTGCCCAGCCTCATGGAGCTACTGACATTTTTCGCAGGATGATTTATATCGGTGCAGCCATTGGTCTGCCGCAACCAATAAATCACACAACGTTATTTTATCAGTAGTGCTGATATGTGATCCATGCAAATTTGTTTTTCACTGCCACAGAACTATTAAGTAATGGCAGTAGTGCCTGGTTTGTTTTATGCTTGAAATATTATACGTTTTGCTAAATAATAATACAGCCTGTTTTGCTTTGACACAAGATCGATTTTTTTCATTCACGATAAGAGATCTGTAATCATACTTGCGTATTATTATAAAGAACCTTTATACATTTTGTACATATATTGTGGGAGAGGCCCTCCTCTGTATTGTTGGTTTTAAATAAAGATGTAATTGTTCTCTTCCTTCCTACTGCAACAGGTGGTACAGTGCGACCACATAAAAAATGTCTGTGGTAGTTGTTAAACGTGGAAACGTTGGTTATCAGTGTAATTTGTTTATGCACCTCCACAGCGTAATTGTTACATACGAAAAGTGTGCTAAATGAACACTGCTGCTCCACAACATAGTTGATACGTAGCAAGAATGTACTTCGTTTATATGTTGTTGTTGCTGTGGTCTTCAGTCCAGAGACTGGTTTGATGCAGCTCTCCACGCTACTTTATCCTGTGCAAGCTTCTTCATCTCCCACTATCTACTGCAATCTACATCCTTCTGAATCTGTTTAGTGTATTCATCTCTTGGTCTCCCTCTACGATTTTTACCCTCCACGCTGCCCTCCAATACTAACTTGGTGATCCCTTGATGCCTCAGAATGTGCCCTACCAACCGATCCCTTCTTCTAGTCAAGATTCTCTTCTCTCCAATTCTATTCAATACCTCCTCATTAGTTATGTCATCTACCCATCTAATCTTCAGCATTCTTCTGTAGCACCACATTTCGAAAGCTTCTATTCTCTTCTTGTCCAAACTATTTATCGTCTACGTTTCACTTCCATACATGCCTACACTCCATACAAATACTTTCAGAAACGAATTCCTGACACTTAAATCTATACTCGGTGTTAACAAATTTCTCTTCTTCAGAAACGCTTTCCTTGCCATTGCCAGTCTACATTTTATATCCTCTCTACTTCGACTATCATCAGTTATTTTGCTCCCCAAATAGTAAAACTCATTTACTACTTTAAGCGTCTCATTTCCTAATCTAATTCCTGCAGCATCACCCGATATAATTCGACTACATTACATTATCCTCGTTTTGTTTTTGTTGATGTTCATCTTATATCCTCCCTTCAAGTCACTGTCCATTCCGTTCAGCTGCTCTTCCAGGTCCTTTGCTGTCTCTGACAGAATTAAAATGTCATCGGCGAACCTCAAAGTTTTTATTTCTTCTCCGTGGATTTTAATTCCTACTCCGAATTTTTCTTTTGTTTCCTTTACTGCTTGCTCATTATACAGATTGAATAACATCGGGGATGGGCTGCAACCCTGTCTCACTCTCTTTCCAGCCACTGCTTCCCTTTCATGCCCCTCTACTCTTATAACTTCGTTTATATATAATGAACGTAATATAATTTTAAATAATGAGTACTTGATTAATGATTACTGAAGCTGAAAGGTTAGAACGCACTAAACACATCTATAATTGTGTTTAACAAGCAAATGGTCTTGTGTTTTGTGCTGCTTCATACTTAGCACTGTGCTGGTGATGCCTGTAGCGTGTTTTTATCGCCCAGAGAGACATGTTTGATCTGATGTCATAGCAATTCATAAAAAAACATTTATTAAGATTATACTCTCTTGGAAAAAATATTGGTAGTCATAATGGGTTGTAAGTTATAGTGATATAGATAAATACGACATAAATATAGTGGCAGCCACCCTGAGTCGTAAACTGTAGCCGTAAGGTTCCTAAATATACATAAGAAATCTGGCAACTATGCAGGCAGCGCATGTATGCTTCAGGCTCTAGAGCAGCACCATATCTTCAGTTTTTGAATTTCTCGCCATTTTTACACTGAGGAGATAGATGTCATGCGATAGCGACCTGCACAGATACAGATAGTGGTAGTATTGGATACTCAAGGTAAGGAAGGGCAATGCATTGGCGGACCTGTTATTTACACTCAGATGATTCATGTGAAAAAGTGTCCAACACTGAACCGATCACTGACTGGAAGTGGTTATTTTCAGCTACTAGGAGACCATTTCGCGGTTCTAGGCGCTGCAGTCCGGAACCGCGCGACTGCTACGGTCGCAGGTTCGAATCCTGCCTCGGGCATGGATGAGTGTGATGTCCTTAGGTTAGTTAGGTTTAAGTAGTTCTAAGTTCTAGGGGACTGATGACCTCAGATGTTAAGTCTCATAGTGCTCAGAGCCATTTGAAGCATTTCGAGGTCCATCTTTGCAACTGGGCCATAATTGTTCGCAACTGATTTGAATAATATTCTGGACAGTTTGAGCGAATGATTTGGCATCCAGATTGCATGACATGAATCCCATCAACTATTTATGGCCGGCCGGAGTGGCCGTGCGGTTCTAGGCGCTACTGTCTGGAACCGAGCGACCGCTACGGTAGCAGGTTCGAATCCTGCCTCGGGCATGGATGTGTGTGTTGTCCTTAGGTTAGTTAGGTTTAAGTAATTCTAAGTTCTAGGGGACTGATGACGTCAGATGTTAAGTCTCATAGTGCTCAGAGCCATTTGAACCATTTTTTGAGATCATTTTCAGCCATTCATCGACTTCATGTTCCCAAACATGTTACTGGGCCATAATTGTTCGCAACTGATTTGAATAATATTCTGGACACTTTGAGCGAATGATTTGGCATCCAGATTGCCTGACATGAGTCCCATCAACTATGGCCAGCCGGAGTGGCCGTGCGGTTCTAGGCGCTACAGTCTGGAACGGAGCGACCGCTACGGTAGCAGGTTCGAATCCTGCCTCGGGCATGACTGTGTGTGTTGTCCTTGGGTTAGTTAGGTTTAATTAGTTCTAAGTTCTAGGCGGCTGATGACCTCAGAAGTTAAGTCGCATAGTGCTCGTATCCATTTGAACCAACTATTTATGGGACATAATCGAAAGGTCAATTTGTGCACAAAATCATGCACCAGCGACACTTTCGCAATTATGGACGACTATAGAGGCAGCATGGCTCAGTATTTCTACAGGTCACTTCCAACGGCTTCCTGAGTCCATGCCACATCGACTTGCTACACTACGGTGGGCAAAATGATGTCCGACACGATATCAGGAGGTATCTCAAGGCTTTTGTCACCTCAGTATACTAAGGCAACTGACCTAGAAGAGTGGGGGAAGGAGGAGGGGAGATGGGCGGAGGGAGGATGGGGGGGGGGGGTGAAGACCTGGTAACAGTGCAGGCTGTGCTGATACTCTCTTTGATCCACTGCTTTGGTTGCGTTTCACAGCACATGCACATTATTAGGTTGATTTATGTACTGGTATGTTTCTAATTTTCGTTACCTAGGACACTGGAGGCGCAATGTGGGCAAGCACGATCTACATCCCTGTCCATGTTTGGCTTTTCGTAGTTTCCGTAAAAAGAGTAATGCAATTTTGGCGGATTGTTCCTTTCAAAAAGACGCGGTCGATTTCCATCTCTATTCTTGCTCAGTCTTAACTTGAGCTCCGCCTCTAATGGAATGGTCGTAATATCCAGTCTTCCTTTTCTGTATGTTTTGGCTTTATGTGAGTTAATACTGTTTTATCATCCATTACCTCTTACATATACATTATAGACATCTTTGATACATGTTGTTTTCTGATAATGTAGCATTTGATCACTAAGCACCACATATTTACTTCGGAGGTCTTCTGGGAGGTAATCTGTACCTGATTCTTTACTGTAAATCAGTGACAGATGCTCGATAGTACTCAGGTCAGCTGACTGGAAGGAACCCAGGAGATGACAATGTTGCGTACGTTCTTAAAACGGCGGCTCAAAAGCGGTATCGATGTGTATCGGGTCATTTTCATTTCGTGAAAAGCGTGCTTATCAGGAAAAGTAAACATGTACGATAGGATACATTTATCTGCTACAGTGCTGCGTTATCTACAAAGCTGATTATTTCGGGTACAATGAGCAGAACTGCATTGGCATTTTACACTACGAGAATCTAAACTTATTTTGAAAGATAGTCACGGACGTTCCTTAACATCTGGTAGATAATACAGCTAGACGCAGTGTAACTACTTACAGGCAATGATGGTGAAACTTCACTTCGAAGTTAGAAGTTTAGATTCCGAATCTTCGTGAAAGCAAGTTAAATTGGCTGATCTTGAGCATCACCTACTTTTGATTCGGATTTTATATACGCTGAAGAGAAATGTGAAACATTTTATATTTAGAAAAGAACACAATTACAGTGCAGAAACTTATCCTTAGTTACATTATCAGACATATAAATTAGATCCGATCGTGATCAGATTCCAGACCTGTGGGTCATCATTAATTAGCTGAACACTTAACACACTATTGAACAGAGGTTTTAGCATTGATTTTCTACCTATGAGGATCATAACCTTAATTATCAGAACAATTTTCTGAAATATAAAATGAAATCGGAACTCATGTTTCACGGTGGGGCTCAGGAATGTGTGCTCGATTACTTACATGCCCTACTGTTTTCAGCTGACACAACATACACGAGTTCGATTTAAGTACGAGAATATTTCAATATAAACCAAATAATTTTCTTTTTGAACATTAAGACAGTTGTCTAATTACTTTTACCTAACCAAAGTCATCTTTCAGAAATGTGCGGCTTCTGAGGTACGATTAGTTTCATCGAGCTTTTAATGTATTTAATTCCATAGATACAGAAACATATAGATGTTTATCTTTATTTTTTTGCAAGTTTCTTCAACTGGATGTCGTAAGAGTTAATATTACATTTTGGAACGTTTCTCGATATTATAAGGGCCAATCAAATGAAAACGAGACAGATCGAAAACAAGTGAGTAGTTTACTGACTTATATTATTTCAAAAGTAATCCCGGTAACTGTTAATACATTTATCTCACTGCGAGACAAGAAGGTCAATGCCTACACGGAAAAATGTTTGCGATATAATACAATGTACAGTTCGTACCTGTATAGTGATGTGACAAACAATGCTGGCAACTGGTTTTAGAAACCCACGTTGAATGTGTGAATAATATGACATTCCTTAGTCAGGCTAGTGGTGAGTCACTGAAACTAGTTTTAGAGCAGAGTATAGAAAAATATTTCTGATTAAAAACTTGACGGGCTGAGAGGGTATGGTATGTTACTTCGGTGATGACAGAATCTAGCAAAATTTATAAATAACTTGGCAGTATGACCCCATTTATCATGTCGAGTCCCGGCACAGGTGCTATCACCAGCTTGGATGAAGATGTGGCCTACGTAGCGCATTTTTATCGTGGGGTAAGATCCAGTATGTCACTTTTAAAGGCGTGATGGGGAGAAAGTCTCCTAGCCTGCTTAGCACAGGTGATTCTGGAACGGAGAGGAGGAGCTGTGATTCATAGGAAGTGATTGAGAGTGCAATCACTTAAATATTCAGTTCAGAAACAATTTATTTTCGCAGCAGCTTAACTTTACTCGGAATGGTGTCTTAAAGCGGATGAACATTTTTGCAAAAAAACACCCTACCACTACGTGTGTTAGACCTATCCGGTAAGAACTGGTTCCTGAGTTCTACCTTCTGGTATTAGAGACGTGAGCTCTGCTTGTAACTCTTTCCAACAATACACACTCAAATACATTACCCACAACTGGAGACAAGTGCTTGTTCCTCCCTATATTATTTAAGATAGAAAATATTACTGGTGACTATACATTATCGTATACTTTATTCACTACTGGAAACACGTGCAAGGCAGCACTTATTCCTCCCTATACAGGTCAAACCCTGCTGTTGCTTTAAAGATGTCGTCTCCACTTCTGTAAAACAAATTTGTCGATACATATCATGACAGCCGTCATCCACAATCTGGCGACAAATTTCTGGTAAAGAGCATGCAGACTTTAGTAAGGAAGCCACATTTATAATTATGACGTGTGTAATCTAGACGCTTCTGCGCAAAAATTGCAGCGTGTAGCTGGGGTAATGGTCGCATGTTTGTTACGGGGAACGTTTAGTTTCGCGTCAAGCGAGCTAGGTGTCGGGCCAGTATCAGTGTGACGCGCCACGTGTCCTAAGTGGCAGAATGCGAGAACACATGGCGTTTAATTTTACTGTGATGGGATTATGTTTATGTGTGGAGTTAATACGTCGATAAATACGGCCGCGTAGATTAAACGAGGGGGCGCAGGGCGTGCGGTGTAGGCCGTAGGGTCGCGCAGGGGTGTCCAGGGCGCTCGCCCGCACAGGCCGCGCCTGGCCCGCTTTGCAAACAAGGGGTCCAGCCAGCAGCTATGCCGCAGTGTCACTCTTACGCGATAACTTCGAAACTCATATATCACCTACATTCTATTCGCAGCAGTATTACTCACTGGCAGAATTTTCCCCCATTCTCTATACTTCGATGGTTAGAGCTGGTTTTTTATCAAGGAAAATAGCTGCATGTTCGTTCTTATAGAGTGAGGGCAGATATACATGTATTACAGAAACATACGTACACTCCAGGGTCTCGACATGAAACCTCAGTTCACCCGACAAACAGCCAGCCACAGTCTTCCGCAATGCTATTTTCACTTGTTTATTATGTTCAAGAAATAGCCACGAAGACGGATTTGCGTCGGATAATGAAGTCGATGAACCTGCAACAAAAGTAGTTCAAGGTGACTGCTGTTAACATGCGCGTTGTACAATGCGGCTACGACCTCAGAGTGGGGTGTAACTGTTTATGATCCTCTGCATGTACTGCATAATAATAAACTATCTTGGTTTTCGTCATAACACGTCGTTTCAGCACATTTATTTATACTTTTACAAGACACTGAAGTAGTTTGACTTTCGCGTCACACGTATCATCATTCAGAATTTTTCTGTCCCATCAAATATGGCTCTGAGCACTATGGGACTTAACATCTATGGTCATCAGTCCCCTAGAACTTAGAACTACTTAAACCTAACTAACCTAAGGACATCACACAACACCCAATCATCAAATATGGCGAAATCGTTTGTGTTGTACACTGTGTTAGTTGCATTTTAATCTGGCTGAAGTTGCTGGTAACAGGAAGGTACAATAATCGTTAAGAGAGACACATTGCACCAGTCTGCTGCACATTACACTAGGCTCCTTGTTTTGTGCACAAGCAAGAGGTCGACTAGCATTTAGGCTTTCAGCAAGCTGGTATTCATCAAAAATATCCATATTAAAGCGTTAATGCTGATTATGCTAAATTGATCATGGGTGGATTACTTTTTAGCGAAATGTGGAAAATATATTTAAATATTTTAAGTCTTTTTGGTAACGGTAAATGTGTTAGCCGAAATGACATGGTATATCAGTTTACCAAGGTCCATTCATGTAATTCTTCCCGAAAAATCAGTAGTTATAACGCAATAGTAAACTTCATTATTTCGAATGACCGTAAACTCACAGTTGCTTGTGTATGGCACAAATGAGTGTATTGTATCGATTAGACTTTTCAAAAACTAAGTAGCAAAAATAAAATTTCAAGGAATACATTGTAACATTGGAAGGTAAGTTTAATTCATGTATATATATTACGAAACCTCGGAGTTAAGCATGTAACACTAACGTGCCTTCTTGAAAACAGCATTTACGAATCCACGTTTTGCATATAATAGCAGTGACGTTACAACGAATACTGTCACTGTGTATTCGAAACAACGCACGTGTCGCACGTGTCACTTTAGGCATTTAAATTTAATTTCTCCTATCTAAATGTATCTGTTTCCACTTCACAAAACACTTTGGTGGACATTAGGAAATCATCTGTTGAAGTATTTCCATTGTTATTTCGCGTTGAACGTTACAAAAATACAAAATATAAGAAAAGAAAGCTAAAATAAAATATGTATCCTAAATATAGCACACAGAGAATCTTTCCCGAAAGTGGCTACAGAAGATCCGTCTTCAATGTTTCAGGACAAATCATTTATTGTGTTTTCGACAAGGAAGTGTTGAAACTAATACAAATATTGGTTACTTGTCCATTCGTCCAGAGATCATATTGTAGTGACATTAGACGGGTCACCTTAATGAAATGAGAAACATAATTAAAATATTACTAATACATACACGCGGCTTCCAATCTCCTACAGGTCTAGATTAACACGGGCGACGTGCAGAGGGTGGACAGAAATATGGAAACATTAAAAACACATGCCTAATACCGTGTAAGAATACCGTTGCCATTCAAAACAGCTACAAGTGGTCTCGGAATGCATAAATACAGGTCCTGCATGGTTTACAAGGAAACCTTACACCATTCTTCCTGCAAAATAGTGTTAAGTTCATGTAACGAAGATAGAGGTGGATAGCGGTCACGCATCCTTCCCTCCAAAGTAGACCACAAAGACCTAACAATATTCAGAACTGGTGACAGTGGTGGCCGGGGGAGAGGGAACAATTCATCCTCGTGCTCAGAAAACCAGTTATGGATGATGCAAACTGTGTAAAGAGGATCCCTGTCGACTTGCAGCGCAGCATCACCATTGGGTAACAAACATTGTACCACGGGATGGACCTAATTATTCGAAATGGTCATACAATCCGTGGCAGTAAGTTGAGCTTGCAGAGTAACCATGGGGCCCATGGAATACCACGTTACTGCTGCCCAGATCATCACCGAATCACCGCCATGTTTCACTCTTGAGACGTAAATTCGGCCAGAAGTTGGAAACAGTGTGAAACAAGACTCATCCGACGAAATTACTTTCCTCCATTGCCACATAGTCCAGGTTTCGTGACTCTGGCACCACGATCCTCCACTACGGGCGTTTGCATCACTGGTGAATGATTTTTTGAACTGCAGGTTGTCCTGCTATTCCCTGCATCTGGAGCTCCCTTGGCGTATCCTGTGTTGTTTTAGTGCTGACGGCGTTGCGAGTGCGACATTCCCGTCCGCCGCTCGTGGTCTCGCGGTAGCGTTCTCGCTTCCCGAGCAAGGGGTCCCGGGTTCGATTCCCGGCGGGGTCAGGGATTTTCACCTGCCTCGAGATGACTGGGTGTTTGTGTTGTCCTCATCATTTCATCATCATCCAGGAAAGTGGCGAAATTGGACTGAGCAAAGATTGGGTAATTGTACGGGCGCTGATAACCACGCAGTTGAGCGCCCCACAAACCAAACATCATCATCATCATCGCGACATTCCGTTCTGCAGTGACTTTTGCATCTGTCGTCCTCTTTATTTTTTGTCACAGTCCTCTTCAGTGAACGTCTCTCACGATCACGCAACACATACTTCCGTTAGCGTTGTGACTTAGCAGATGTTTTTCTGCTTTCTGTGTCTTCTTCTTCTTCTTTTGCTTGTGCCTTTCTCCCGCGGTTTCGCAGGGTCGGCATTGTTAGGGGCGGATTTGGCAAGGTTAATGTTAAGGGGTGGCCAGATGCCCTTCCTGTCGCCACCCCGTACCTCCCCCCCCCCCCCCCCCCCCCCAGACGGGATTAGTGTACCTAGCTGTCTTCTGCATCTAGTGTAATCCATGGAATAGTGCGAACGTGTTTAGATGTCTGCGAGTCGTGGAACTGAAGCGGGATGTGGGGACCAGCCCTGTATTCACCTAGTGGTATGTGGAAAACCGCCTAGAAACCACATCCAGGCCAGCCAGCACACCGGCCTTCGTCGGCGCATCGACCAGAATCCAGGAAGCACAGTGCATTAGTGCTCTCCGCTAACCTGGCGGGTTTTTTCGGCTTTCTGTGTATACGGTATAAATCTCTGACACTGAGCCTATTAAAAAAACACCAAACATCTCAGCCATGTGTTGAGGACATTGCACAGCTGCCGATCGTGATAAAATACAACGCAACCTGCAGACTTGGCTAGCTTATGTATGTATATTCAAGCATGCCTTTCTCGTGGTGTGTCCATATTTTTGTCCAAACCCAATAGGAAGGTATTGCTGTGTGGGTAATCCTTTAGTATGTCTCATTTTTTAGTTTGTAACACCGAATTAACACACCTCCATAATGAATGTTAATTATTTTCGATGTGTGTGGTACTTTGTAGTTCATCGCAGTCACGGCAGTACAATTGCTTCCCCAGCTAGCTCCAGTTCTTTGGATTGTCCTTTGTTCTGACTTCAATTAACAGTCTCGGGATGGATATTTATGGCAACACTTCAACGATCAAGAAGAGTTGAAGTATTCCACAAGATCGTCACTCTCAAAAAACTGAAAGAACTTTAATTTCTGTAATAGTGTAGGAGATGACTACGAGAAACATTCTGTTCATGCTAGTTTTCATTACGATAAGACTCATGGAAGACTGAGAAAGTAACCTAAGTTCTGCCATCTCCTAAACATAATAATAATAATAATCGCCATCATCATAATAGTCATAATAGTCATAATAATAATAGTGGAAGTCACGCCCGTAGTATGCAACCAACTTTAATTTCTGCACCTTTTGAAATACTCGCCAGGCGAGAAGCTAAATGTACTGCAGCTGTTTCAAGAGTTACACCATGCGAAGCGCTGTGTAGTTATCGAGAATGATGCTGCTGCCACCATTGTATTTATTTTCTAAAGTCTGCCAGTAACTCTCCTTTCAGAACTCCGCTGAAACACTCACTAAACATTTATTTCGCCAGTTGCTCATTCATGCGATGGAATCAAACGAAGGAACGTTGAAACTAACCTTGATTTATTATCTGGCATTAGTCGGTAGCTCATTAGCATAAACTGCCAGAAGTTGTCAAAAGGCAACGCGAGATCAAATACCGTAAATGTTCAGTCATAGTGAACGGTCAATCACGGAATAAGCAATCTGACATACTGCTCAGACGCTTCAGACATTTTGCGTAATATGTCGCTGGCATTAGTCCAATCGGAATACAGGGGCAGGAATGTGTTGGAGGAGTAGAATGCATTAGGCTCCTGCAGCTGTTGGGAAAACCTGGAAACGCATGTTCGGCTGTGGCGCTCACCACTCTTCATTGCGAATATACACAATGACAATCGAATTAGTAAGTAGTTACCTTTCTAAAGGAGTCCTGTTTTAACCTGTATTGTAATGATGGTTACGTACTTTACGTATTAGTGTAATGATGGTTACGTACTTTACGTATTAGTCCACAAACAGTGAACGACTTTCCGTTTCGTTTCATTTCGAATCTGTTACATTCAAAACAGAAGTATGTATGACTCGTCACATTTTACATTTTTTAAATTTTATTTCAGTCATTTCAGCTAAGTTAATCACTTCTTATAGTGTACAAGCGCCAGGACATGTTTCCCACATTACCTTAACCCTCCTGTGTCATTTGTTGCAGATTCCGTACAGACCTGAGTGTATGTGGTGGGGCTAGAGCATGAGGACGCATACGGGTGTTCCCCATTTTATATGACACATGATGTGAAACATTTTCTTACGAGAGTTCCATGGCAAGGGCCAAACTAAAAATAGCTGACTTCACACACTGGACAGAGAATTATTCAACCCCCAGCATCACTCAAACACCGTCTAACAACGCTCCCAGCGTACATAATGGTCTCAGTTCGTCGAGGTAAGCTACACCCAGCTGAAGAAACTCACTGATGTTTAGACACTGTAGGGGCAGAAGGGTGCATATATGTCCGTCAAAGCAGGATCGTATGCGTGCTATCCTGTGCACAGAGCTATTGTCCTCTTTGAAGACGGAAGTGTCCACAGTATATTCATCATGAAGTAGAATAGGTAGGGCAAGACGTGGTCACCGAGAGTGTTGGTTCATATACGCGGTAACATGAATGATTGATCACAAGTCATGGTGCGAGAAACACTCCATAACATCACAGAATCACCGCAGTCCTGAAATACACCCTCCACTCACTGCGGGCTAAGTGCCCTGGGCGCCGGTGAAGTCGAAGCCTTTCCTAAAAGAGGCAAAATCGCGACTCGTCGCATCCATACTACATAACTCCAGTACGTAATGCCGCACAGCCCCATTGAGTATCATCAAGTATCTCGACTTCTACAATTTGCAGATAACTTCGACAGCTTTTTTGTAGGAGAGCTTTAGAAACCGCAGTACTACTCTTCCTTTCATGTACTATTATTCTAAGAAAACGCCACAGAAAGCATTGATGAAAAATTCCATACGCTTTTACCCAGCTTCCTCTACACAAGGTGTGTAGCTCTTCAGCACACTGTAACTGTTCGACTGAAATTCTTACCTCCCACTCCAACCCCCTTGCCCCAGTACCCTCCGACTAGATATGCGGTTAAGATCAACCTGTGAGTTACACATTTCTCTGGTTCACTTTCATGTGGGGTAGTATTAGTAGCCTCACAAAATACTGATGTTCTGGTAACTGATAACTGTTTGAGGTTATGGTGTTTTCGATATTACTCAGAGTGGATTTATTTTTTTCCCTTGCGACTCCCGTAAGTTTTCATGATTTTCGTAAGAGTGGATGTATTGTTAAATCCTACAGACGGTATAATATGCAGATAGGTTCGATTGGTTTTCCAAATAGCAACAATCTTTGGATTATCATTTGTTCTAACTTCCTCCCACCTCCCTACCTGTGGATGAAATGTTTATATAGAAATGAAGGAAGCAAGAAATGTTGAGTTTATCGTCCCATCGACGTCGGAGGAGGCGCCCTACATTGGTTCGAGAAGTATGAGAGAGGGTCTTGCCCATGGTCATTCTAGAAAGTTCGTACTGGTATGTGTCTAAAGTGATTCAAGATAACTTAAATCTGAATGGTCCAAAAGGGACTTGCACCCAACTGCTCCAGAATAGCAGTCCAATGTCTGAAGGACTGTGCTGCTTCATTCTGTATGTCAGGAAGGAAGCGAGATAATCGTAGGAGACTTCTAGTTAGTCCTGTTTTAAAGGTTTCATACTGAGGCCAGGATTCCGGTGCTCTCTTTTATTATTTTGATGCTCCCCTATCCCCTTTCTACCAGTCCCTTAGTACGCTTGCTTCATTTGTGGAATGTATGTCGCAATCCAACACAGGAGTTCTGAAACACTGATTTTACTTATGGATTGTAGTCTACTGTTAGTGTGTGTGATAGTTAACGTAACACATAATTCGTAGATGAACGCCACTTACTTCATAAACCATGTGGCGTATTTTAAGATAGCGTCAGTTATACACTCCTGGAAATTGAAATAAGAACACCGTGAATTCATTGTCCCAGGAAGGGGAAACTTTATTGGCACATTCCTGGGGTCAGATACATCACATGATCACACTGACAGAACCACAGGCACATAGACACAGGCAACAGAGCATGCACAATGTCGGCACTAGTACAGTGTATATCCACCTTTCGCAGCAATGCAGGCTGCTATTCTCCCATGGAGACGATCGTAGAGATGCTGGATGTAGTCCTGTGGAACGGCTTGCCATGCCATTTCCACCTGGCGCCTCAGTTGGACCAGCGTTCGTGCTGGACGTGAAGACAGCGTGAGACGACGCTTCATCCAGTCCCAAACATGCTCAATGGGGGACAGATCCGGAGATCTTGCTGGCCAGGGTAGTTGACTTACACCATCTAGAGCACGTTGGGTGGCACGGGATACATGCGGACGTGCATTGTCCTGTTGGAACAGCAAGTTCCCTTGCCGGTCTAGGAATGGTAGAACGATGGGTTCGATGACGGTTTGGATGTACCGTGCACTATTCAGTGTCCCCTCGACGATCACCAGTGGTGTACGGCCAGTGTAGGAGATCGCTCCCCACACCATTATGCCGGGTGTTGGCCCTGTGTGCCTCGGTCGTATGCAGTCCTGATTGTGGCGCTCACCTGCACGGCGCCAAACACGCATACGACCATCATTGGCACCAAGGCAGAAGCGACTCTCATCGCTGAAGACGACACGTCTCCATTCGTCCCTCCATTCACGCCTGTCGCAACACCACTGGAGGCGGGCTGCACGATGTTGGGGCGTGAGCGGAAGACGACCTAACGGTGTGCGGGACCGTAGCCCAGCTTCATGGAGACGGTTGCGAATGGTCCTCGCCGATACCCCAGGAGCAACAGTGTCCCTAATTTGCTGGGAAGTGGCGGTGCGGTCCCCTACGGCACTGCGTAGTATCCTATGGTCTTGGCGTGCATCCGTGCGTCGCTGCGGTCCGGTCCCAGGTCGACGGGCACGTGCACCTTCCGCCGACCACTGGCGACAACATCGATGTACTGTGGAGACCTCACGCCCCACGTGTTGAGCAATTCGGCGGTACGTCCACCCGGCCTCCCGCATGCCCACTATGCGCCCTCGCTCAAAGTCCGTCAACTGCACATACGGTTCACGTCCACGCTGTCGCGGCATGCTACCAGTGTTAAAGACTGCGATGGAGCTCCGTATGCCACGGCAAACTGGCTGACACTGACGGCGGCGGTGCACAAATGCTGCGCAGCTAGCGCCATTCGACGGCCAACACCGCGGTTCCTGGTGTGTCCGCTGTGCAGTGCGTGTGATCATTGCTTGTACAGCCCTCTCGCAGTGTCCGGAGCAAGTATGGTGGGTCTGACACACCGGTGTCAATGTGTTCTTTTTTCCATTTCCAGGAGTGTAACTATCAGTCACGTCTCGTATTGGCTGATCATACGAAAACGTCAAGAGAATGTAACGATCTGTTATCGAATTGCTTCTGCTTGGTAGAAATACAGACGGAGCCTACTCTACAGCACGACAGTACTCACGTCCACACAGTTCACAACCGTGATTTGGCTCTATGAGATGTAATGTTAAATCTATTTTTTCATCCTGCGGGTCCAGCGGAGTAATCATATATTCCTTGATATGTGAACAACTCGTTTGTACTCGCAGCTGAAGAAACTTTTGGGACATGGAGAGACCACGGTCAGTCGCCAGCAGTAGAACGGGTGTCTCTGTGCCTCTATTTATGCTGCTACAAAAGCTTTGCACGATGAATTTCAGAATAAAGCTTACGAGCTCTGTGTTAAAATGCCCGATTACATCGTTTCGTGGGCAATTGAGAATTCGTCCTTTGTAAAGTTCAGACAAAGTTTGTTTTACCTAAACAAAAATTACTCTTCTTTGTCATATGACATAACGGCTGTGTTGGGTTAATACTGTTTCTAATGCACAGCTCAGGAATTTTCAGGGACGCATGAGGAGTTCATGGTCACAGTCTTTCCTTGTCGTGTCACTGTACACTCTGAGGCAACCTCGTTCAGGCAATAGCACGAGGCATCGTCCCTAGCACGACTGCTTTATTAGCAAAGGTAGAGCAGATATGCCAATATGGCCTTTCTGATTAATATGTTAATTTGTTTAGTCTGGGTGTGTTTTCAGCTATAAATTCATTTCAGTTATCAAATTAGTTAACAGAGTACAAAAAATTCGTTTCACTTCGCGTAATAGAGTTTGAATCAGTAATTCTTTCACACTTACGAACGATGTTAGCTAAATAGGTGCAACAGCTTCTTAATAGAATTGTAATGTGACCTGAGGAAACTTTGAACTAATGCACTTAAAGCCTATTTTATATGTGGGGTGTTCCATAAAGTATTCAAAGTGTTGAAACGGAAATAAGTTCTCTGCTTGAAGGACATACTAACTTGTTTCTAGTCCATTCTTGAACCACTACAGGCAGCAGGAAGTAGATCGCTTACTGAGTAGCTTCCGTAGCATGATAAAAGGAGTCAAAGAAGAGTAATTCGTTTGTGTGTTTATCAAACGATACGAGTGGGTCACTGAAAGTAAGCCGGATGGAACTGATGTTTCCATTCGCGTAATCTCAGATGTCACACAGCACTCGCCTTTTTTCATGCAGTTCATACGGCTCTTGGTCAATACAGCATGATTGACAGTTTCGATCAGTGGTAGTCAACCTGGTCCCTACAGGCCACACTAGTGGGCGTTCCAGCTTTCATTGTGGGCAGTAGGCGGTAGGGGTTTTTAAAAACATCTTCATTAGAATTTCGCAGAACTTTGATATAAAGTGTTTGGGAGGTAATTATTATTATAAGCTTTAACTTGATGTAGCTCTGCTTTATAAATTTTGTAGAGTAAAGTTACTTTCCTACTTTATAAATGACCATTACTGTGGAACCTGTAGGGGGTTAAAAAATTTTCCACTAACAGAGATACAAAAGTGGGCTGTAAGTAATAAAAGTTGACTACCCTGGTTTAGATGATCTTCCGACGATTCAGAATTGCTGACGGTGATGATAATCTTTCCCTCATCTTCCAAAACCTAGCTTGTTTGATTGCCGAGGTACTAAGCACCCCCATTAGTGTACAAGCACATATCTCTTAACGGATGTGCCCAGTGGTCCCTAGAGTACACCGATCAACGCAATCGTTAAAGTCAAATGCAATTTCGGGATTGCCGGAGTGCTTTTGCACAGACAGGAAAGGTTCGTGCTGAGGAAAGGAAGTGCGAGATTATAGCGGGCGGTGAGTCACCAGTAGGAGCTCAGCGGAAACGGAGCACAGTTCGACAACAGCGTTAATTTGCAGTTCGCTCTTAAAAAGTACATTGATGAAGGGACAAATTACCTCATATTCTCTTCATCTCTTTTGGCAAGACTGAACTGCTTAACGTATACGCAAAATGCCGTTAAATACAATTCCTTATTAATTGAGTCGATGGCACAGGTATTGACTATGTATTATCGAGCATATTGTTTAGACCGTAACCCATCTCTGTAAATGTTTGCTGTAAAAATCTTTGTGCTTCATTTTGCTTTTTTGCTAAGATGTATAAGAAGAAAGTGCGAACAATAAAGTAACTCCTTGTACGCGACTTTCTAAGAGCCATGGATAGAGTCAGTAAGTCAAAACTTGTAGTGGTGGGTTTAATACGTTTCTCTAACATCGATTTTTAAAATGCCTACTGCAATGGTTGTGCGCGTCTTCATAGGTACCTCAACAACCAATCCCACGGATATTTCTAACACAATCACTAAAAAGTGGCCTCTTCATAAAACTTCTTTTAAAAAAGTCAGTCGAAATATTTAGGGATCAAGCTATCTATGCTACAAAGAGAGAACAGCGAAACCGCACCAAACGAAACTGATGAGGGGTAAGACGCTGTTGAGACCGCTAGGCCAACGTATTTTTCTTTTTTTTAATTTTCGAGAGCAGATTCAGTTTTTTAACGCAATTCTCCAATAATGAATCCCCTAAAATCATTGGAAGGAATGAAGTTTTCATCTTAGGGACTTAACCATAGAATCATTGCAAACAGAACAGCAGTTTAGTTGGGGAAGGAAAGCGTGACTGTGACACCTACGAGGCACAATCTCGGCATTCGCCTGTAATAATTTAACGAAACCGTGCCAGTCGTTAAATAGGTTGGATGAACGTGGTTTTGAACCATGCTGCTGCCGAATACGTGTTCAGTGTCTTAACCACTATGTTCGGTAATTGGCTTTACATACCAAATTTCTCAGTCAGTAATCCATTGCCCATGAAAAATTCTTTAATTTTACCGTAGAGATAACGTCAGTACTGTAACGGAAAAACTAGTTGAGCACTTCTGTAAACTCCAATAGCTCCACACCAGATGTCAATTTCCATCCTTTTGTGTCTGAGTGAAACAGAATAAACATTTTTTTGAAGACGATTGCCAACAGTTGTTAAGTATTTTACGAAATACGTGATACGCACTGTCTGTGTCATTTATTATTTACTATGAATTCGTTCTTTTGTTCTTGTACAGTTCAGATGGGTCAATATTAATAACACTGCCATATTGATACGACATGATACAATAATACAATAACTCATACACTGGGATAATGGTGATTAACCGAAGCCAGTAGTGATAGTAAAGTACACATATAAAACTGCCTGTCATGCATTCATAAAATGAAACGGAATAGCTTATTTACTTTCATCTATCAGTCTTGCTAAAGGTCAGGAAACACGCAACACGGCCTTAAACGCGCAAGTGGCAGTTGTGGTTCAGCGGGTAGAGGACTCACCTCCCACCTTTGAGGTCCTGGCGTCTGTTCCGGATAGGAACGGGCATTTTTCGTCATTTCAACCGCTGTAGAACGGCCCCACGTCCACCCAACCTACTATCAAATGAATATTGAGGTTCGTCCCAGGGATAAAAGGTGACTCGCCACCCTTCCCTCCTAGTGAAGCGAGGAAGAAAGGCTGCAATCTACCCGTACTCAGGCCAATAGCACGGTAATGGGCTTGCGTCGTTGATTTTTTTAAATGTAGAAGCTAAATGTACTGTAGCAAAATTCGTCGTAGTTTTCATGTGTTCACACTAAAAACTTTTAAGCAATGTTTTGCCTGTTCACGTCCACTTAATTCGTCATGCTGAAAGTACTGATTTAATCAGTTTTTTCTATAAGTAGTGCTAACGAAGGGATTTAGGAGCAAACAAAGGTGTTCAAAATTTCCAGAAAATGGATTACATGAAGATAAGTCAAGCACTTCATCAGTTTTGTCGCGACGTTTTGCTTTTACCAGTCGCAAACGTGGAAAGATCCTACACCATTCAATGAACTCGGCTAAAAATTCATGTAGGTGCTGGAGGGAATGTACTATTACACACAAATTACTAAAATTGCAGCAAAATTTGAAAATCTAAATCGGAATACGCTACTTAGTTACCAAAACCAGCAGTGGAGACAGCCCAGAAGGAGGGCCACTTGCCTGCGACGTCAAAATTGCATAGTTTCCTTGTCTACACACGCTAACTTGCCTCAACAATCTAGTCGAACCTGAGTTATTGGTTCAAATATTTAAACTCTGTGTTCCGTCTCTCCGCATTTCCTATACGAGGGCAAGGTGAAACAGTCTCGCCCACGCAAAGAGATGTTGTGGATATCAATAAAATGTTAATTTGGTTGGTATATTTTGCGCTTGTTTTTACACATATTTCAACTACTGGATACAGTACGGATTCGTCCTACTGGTTACTTTGCAAAAAAGTACATTGATAATTTGCCCATAGTATGCATGATAAGAACTGCATTGTGGGATACACAGATGCACTAGTTATTTTATTTTTCACTATCGACTTCAGTCGATTTCAGACCATCCCCGGGTCATAGAACCTACTCAACTGTGTTTTTCGCAACTGCAATGCCTACTCAATCTTAAATGTTCTACTACAGATCCTACACCATTCAATGAACTCGGATAAAAATTCATGTAGAAGCTGGAGGTAACGTACTATTACACACAAATTACTAAAATTGCAACAAAATTTGAAAATCTAAATCGGAATACGCTACTTAGTTACCAAAACCAACAGTGGAGACAGCCCAGAAAGAGAGCCACTTGTCTGCGACGTCGAGACTGCGAATTTTACTTGCCTACACACGCTAAGTTGCCTGCACAATCTAGTCGAACCTGAGTTATTGGTTCCAATATTGGAACTCTGTGTTCCGTCTCCCTGCATTTCCTATCATTTCCTATACGAGGGCAAGGTGAAACAGTGTCGCCCACGCATAGAGATGTTGTGGATATAAATAAAATGTTAATTTGGTTGGTATATGGTGCGCTTGTTTTTACACCTATTACAACTACGGAGATACATGTGGATATTAATAAAATGTTAATTTGGTTGATATATGTTGCGCTTGTTTTTACACCTATTTCAACTACTGGGATACAGTAGGGATTCGTCTTACTGGTTACTTTGCAAAAAGTAAAATGATAATTGGCCCATAGTATACATGATAAGAACTGCATTGTGGAATACACAGATATACTAGTTATTTTATTTTTGACTATCGATTTCGGTAGATTTCAGACCATCCCCGCGTCATAGAACCTACTCAACTGTGTTTCACAACTGCAATGCCTACTCATTCTTAAATGTTCTACTACAGTATATCATGTGTTATACTCAAAACGTCCTCTGTTTTATAATGTATTGTGGATCAACTGAATAAAAAAGTGAAATGTGAGGGCGTCGCTAAGCTGCTGGGCCGGTCGTCAGAGGTGTCCTGAGAGAGGGAAAATTAAGAGATTTCCAGTATAAATTGTTGAAACACCCACACTATTCACCAGTTTTGGCACTCTATGTCTGTTCTTATTTCTATAGTTAAAAAAATTGCGGCTGAAAATGATTCTCAGCCCGATAGTTATGGAATCCTTATATCGAATATTTCTTACCCAAAACGTCGCACTCACTCCGATTTACACAAATCGTCTCCAAATGCGCAGTCAGCTGTGCGGAGCGACCTTAACGTCTATTTTGACAGAACGTGTCAGAAGTGAAAGCGATATTTCTGGCGGCGGCAGTTAGAGCCATATTGTCGCTAAACGGGAGCTGTCGTCGCTAACACATTTGTAATGAGGAACGGGGGGGGGGGCGCAGCCACCCGCGGGGCGCTGTTTGCGGCTGCCGGCCGGCCCCCTTCGCGGGGGGCACCACCCCTCGCCTTGACAATATAATCAGCCGTTGATTGTGAAACCCGAGGAGATTTAACGCCTCGATTGGCGTGTACACAGCGTGCGGACAAATCTGTTATTCACACAAGCGAGTTTTTCTTTATCGCCGGTGGAGGAAAAATGCACAGAAATGGGTGGCGGGCGTCGCGAAATTGGCTTAGCGCCGGCAGGCCATCTGGCAGCCAGCGATACCCGCCTTGCACCTGACGCGACGCGCCTTCCCAGTTCCAGTATCAGACAGGAGCGGCAGCCGGGCTAGGGCGATATGGGCGCCGGTACACTTACGTACAACTTTCCCCCGAGTGTGATGGACAGACGACTCTCGCACCCTGGATGACCCAGCTAACGAAAGGTGAGATTCGCTACTGGACACGGTCCTTGTTCCATCCTCCTACACCAAACAGGGAAACAGGCTCAAGAGGAATAGGGGCGCATGACCATGTTGTGCTCATTTGTTACACCAAACTAGTGCTTCGTTCCAGCTTCGCACAAGTAACATTAGATACGAGGGGTGTTCAATAAGTAATGGAACACATTTTTTCTCTGCCAATTTCTGTTGAAACAATGCGGAATTGTTTGTGGGACATCATGGAATATTCCCGCTCCAGCCTCTATACATCTACATCTACATTTATACTCCGCAAGCCACCCAACGGTGTGTGGCGGAGGGTACTTTACGTGCCACTGTCATTACCTCCGTTTCCTGTTCCAGTCGCGTACGGTTCGCGGGAAGAACGACTGCCGGAAAACCTCCGTGCACACTCGAATCTCTCTAATTGTACATGCGTGATCTCCTCGGGAGGTATAAGTAGGGGGAAGCAATATATTAGATACCTCATCCAGAAACGCACCCTCTCGAAACCTGGACAGCAAACTACACCGCAATGCAGAGCGCCTCTCTTGCAGAGTCCGACACTTGAGTTTGCTAAACATCTCCGTAACGCTATCACACTTACCAAATAACCCTGTGACGAAAGGCGCCGCTCTTCTTTGGATCTTCTCTATCTCGTCTGTCAACCCGACCTGGTACGGATCTCACACTGATGAGCAATACTCGAGTATAGGTCGAACGAGTGTTTTGTAAGCCACCTCCTTTGTTGATGGACTACATTTTCTAAGGACTCTCCCAATGAATCTCAACCTGGCACCCGCCTTACCAAAAATTAATTTTATATGATCATTCCACTTAAAATCGTTCCGTACGCATACTCCCAGATATCTCACAGAAGTAACTGCAACCGCTATCATATAATCATCCAATAAAGGATCCTTGTTTCTATGTATTCGCAATACATTACATTTGTCTATGTTAAGCGTCAGTTGCCACTCCCTACACCAAGTGCCTATCCGCTGCAGATCTTCCTGCATTTCGCTGCAATTTTCTAATGATGCAACTTCTCTGTATACTACAGAATCATCCGCGAAAAGCCGCATGGAACTTCCGAAACTATCTACTAGGTCATTTATACATATTGTGAAAAGCAATGGTCCCATAACACTCCCCTGTGGCACGCCGGAGGTTACTTTAACGTCTGTAGATGTCTCATGAAGCTCCAATAGGTGGCGGCGCTATACCCAGCCTTCAATATGGTGTTTGTAACAGAGAGCTGCGTTTCAAGCAGAGAGCTGTCATTGACTTTCTTTTGACGGAAAACCAGGGCACCACAAATATATTCATAGGCGCTTGCAGAATATCGACGGAGAGCTGCCAGTGAACAAAAGCACGGTGAGTTGTTGGGCAAGGCGTGTCATCATCGCCACAAAGTCGAGCAAACCTGCCCGATCTCCCAAGTGCTGGCCGGCCGCACACAGCTGTGACTCCTGCAGCGTTGGAACGTGCGGATACTCTCATTTGAGATGATCGACAGATCTCAATCAAACACCTCGCTGTTCAGTTGGATGTCTCTGTTGGTATTGCTGACACACTCGTCCCCCGTTTGGTGTCTCAAAGGTGCTTGCCCGCTGGGGTACTCGCCGCCAAACGGAAGACCATAAAAAGCAACGGAGGACAGGCTGCGAGGAATTGCTTACACGTTACGAGGCTGATAGTGACAAATTTTTTGTCTAACATCGTTACAGACGATGAAACATAGGTTCGTCACTTCGAACCGGAAAAAAACGGCAATCCATCGAGTGCCGCCAAGCCACCTCCCCTCCGAAGAGAAAGTTCAAAGCCATACTCTCAGACAGTAAAGTCTCGGCGATGGTCCTCTGAAGCGGTTATTCGGTTTGATGTCCACTTTCATGGTGCAACGATTCACTCTAAAGTGTATTGTGCTACACTCTGGAAACTGAAAAAACGACTTCAGCGTGTTCGTCACCACAAAAAAATGGTTCAAATGGCTCTGAGCACTATGGGACTTAACTGCTAAGGTCATCAGTCCCCTAGAACTTAGAACTACTTAAACATAACTAACCTAAGGACATCACACACATCCATGCCCTTGGCAGGATTCGAACCTGCGACCGTAGCGGTCGCGCGGTTCCAGAGTGTAGCGCTTAGAACCGCCCGGCCACTCCGGCCGGCCTCGCCACCACAAAAATGCAAACAACCTTCTCCTTCTCCAAGACAAAGTAAGGCCTCACACAGTATGCACACGCGAGAGTAGCTCATAAAACTTCACTGGACTGCTCTTCCTCATCCATCCTACAGCCCGGATCTCCCACCTACCGAATTCCATCTGTTTGGTTCAATGAAGTATGCACTTCGCTGAAGTAATATGTGGATGATGGGGAGCTTATTGATGCAGCAAGACGTTGGCTCCGTCGTCGACCAGTACATTAGTACCATGCAAGCATTTAGGCCCTCCGTGTAAGGCAGAGAAGACCGTCACTTTTACGGAGATTATGTTGAAAAATACCGCTTTGTAGCAAAAAGAGTCGGAAATAATATGTTTATTGGAATGATAATATTCTTCTTGGTTGTGCAGCCGAATCATAACGTCATCTTGACACAATATTTCAGCGGTCCAGCTGGCCGCCATCTTCAGGTGAGAGTGCTGGTATACGATCTCGCCGGAACTGACTTCTCAGTGCAAGCGGCGGCCCCTATATAGGCCGCAGAAGGCCCACAACGCGTGCGCGAGAAGGTGCCGTAACTGCGCTGTAGCACAAGTGAACATACAGCGCCCCAGTGGTGGAAACAGGTGAAATCGAGATATCGCTATCAAAAATCAAACATTTTTCCGACGATCGAAACACAGACCGTTGTTTTTTAATGTCTGATAACACCGGGTTCCAAGTCTTACTTAGAAGGTAACCCTTGTCTCTATTAATAAGATTATCAGATAATCGAGTCTCTATGGATTCTTTTAATTGGAGGCCTGAATAAAACTAACCTCCTTTCAGAAAAAAATGTTTTGCATTAGGTACTTATTGAACACTCCTCGCATCTGCGGCCGACGACATGGCTAGCCTAACGGTAAATTTGTTTGCTAGCCATTGCGTAGAGTTATGCATAGAATCCTGAGAATAATGTTATGTAATTTAATATCGTCAGTTTCATCCAACTGAAATGATTTAAGCAGCAGACGCCAGTAAACATGAACAGGAGACATGAATGTTATCTGTAATGGGCGTTTGGAGTGACATCTCGAGGCAGTGAACGGAGCACATCATGATTTATGTAATATGTGTACAACCAATGTAAATATTCTATGAGAATTATAAGTGTGTGTGTGTGTGTGTGTGTGTGTGTGTGTGTGTGTGTGTGTGTGTGTGTGTGTGTGCGTGTTGTATGATTGGATATGCTTTAGAATGTGTAGCATGTCATGTATCTAAGGTTGGCTGAGTTGATCACGTCCGAAGATCACAAATTAAGGAAAAAGAAATAGAAAGAAACGTGCCTGATGTAGATATGTAATCCTTGACTCCAATCTTCTTGTGAACCTTAGTACTCACTGATTCATTTTTCAGACTCATTGCCGAAATTATTTATCGCAGACTCTTTGTGACAGACTTATTCGTCTTGCTGCGCAAACAATTGTGTCCTCGTGTATGTTGGATTGAAGGGAAGCAGTAAGCTGAAAGTTGAGTCATCTGTTTCGCATCTGAAACAAACTTCCTTTATGTGAACGAATGAAAGGTGGATCCCTTGCTGAAGCAGTTTTTGGGAAAAAATGTTTTACTTTTTGTATACAAAATTAAAAACCACAGATTTTGCTGTCGCATGTTTCTTTGCTATGCAATTATTCTCAAACCATTGTTTCGATCCTTCAAAGTTAAGTAGCTCACTGCTGGTTGTTTGAAGAACCTGCAGGGAATTACCGGAGCGAATCGCGACTGGAAATGTGAGGGAAGCAGAAAATAACATACCGGTACTGAAATTGTCATCTTCTTCCACATGCGTCCCCGAACCATCTGTAGGATTCTTTCGAAATTTTCTCAAGTCATCCTCTAGGAGTTTCTGATTCACAGTCCATCTTCTATTTTTAAGGTGACAGGAAGTTCATGCCCATGTCTGTTTCCTTCTTTAAGAACCTGACAAATCCACCAACGTTTATGGGGAATCCCCTTCTGCACACGAAATGCTGCTTAATTTTAAAGTTTCCAAAAAAATAATATCTGAATAAGCCAAGTTGCAAACACATTGACCGCGCCGCGCGAAACACGTTCCTTTTGTTATCGGTACATCAAAAGAAGGAAGGCGTTCGCTCGCACTCCGTATGGCCGTGTCTACATCGCGCTATACAGAACCGAGGATCAGAGGAGTTCTGCCGTTCACCGCTAAAGGGCAATGACCAATGACCTCGTTTTCATAGCGGCAGTCTATCTATTAGTACAAGCCGTATCAAAATCCCTACAGTAATTCCCGAGATTAGCCCGTATATACAGAAAGAACCGAACAGCGAACAGTGTTGTTATATATATATATATATATATATATATATATATATATATATATATATATATATATATGTAGAGAAGAAGAAAAAGAGGAGGAGGAACGGGTAGAAGAGATTGAAGGGGAGAAGGAACTTGAAAAATCCATCCTGGACAGGATTGGTCAAGATACAGAAGGATGGGAGTTACTTAACATTGCTACCAATGGAATATCAGAAGACTGCAGTAGTAGTTTTATAATAGGGAACACAGGGTTGTCGATGGTGAGGTACGGGGTAATGTACATGATAACCAATGGAACAAGATTAAAGAGGTTCGAAGTGAATGCGTACAAGGTGAATCGTAGCAGCGGAATTACTCTGAGAATGAGTACAATAATGAAACGATGAGGTGGAAAGCTCATCGGACATTCTCAGTTCGGATAAATATGATGCTGATGGGTCCGAATGTGATACTGATGACAGGTGTGTCAATTACTGCTATAATATGTTTGAGTTCACAGTTACTTAACACTATTTCATCTGTAGCGAACCAGTAATTTAGCCACTGCAGCGATTCAGAGATACTATTGTTTTGAGGAGAATATACTAAAGTGCGTTTTGAGGTAGCGCATCAACAAAATTGTAGCCATATGAACCCAAATGATAAATCAAAGGCTCGAGTACTGCTGACACATACATTGTTCATTTGGTAGTAGTTTACTCTAGTGCTACAAGTAGATGTTGAGAACTTGAAGATCAAACATCTTGGGCAATTACAAGTTTGCTGACTACAATTGCAACGGAATAGTGACAGACGGTCTTTTGGTGAAGGGTTTTTCTATAACATCTACTTCCTTCATCTCTCTTTCTGTCATTTTTACATTTTTCTGTTAATGCAACTGTAGACTATAGCCTTACTTGACCCTACATGTGTTGTCAAAACAGATTAGCGAATTGTCTCACAGTCTTCCTGCAATATCAGTTAGCTAAATTTATCCAACAGGGATTTATGCGAATTAAATCCAACTGTGTTCCGAGGGCATCTGTGTTGCACTTTCGAAAAGGCTATTCCGACTTGTTACTATCGTAGCAGCGGATCTCTACTTTCGTACGAGAGCCCCTGTCATTCCTGCTTAATAGAGATTCCAAACATTGCAGCATTGCGCTGTAATCAATCGAACTAACGTCTTGTATGGGGTTTCTGCTACGGATGCGCTGACCTTTCCCACAACTCTTTCAACACATCTGCTTAGATTTTACATGTTCTTCTCAGTTCATATCGCTTCTTAATCTTAGCCTTAAGTTGTTAAACTAAGTGATGGCTCCCAGAAGTTTAGTACTATTCTTGTAATCGGAGACTATAGATATCTTCTCCTTACTGTGAGAATTATGTTGCATATACCCACACTCAAAGTGAGTTGATGACACTTTTAGCAAGCGAGAATTCCCTCCAGTTCATTCATGATTTCTTTACCATTACTCAACGATGATACTTTCCTGCTGAGAACAGTATTCTCAATGAAAAATATGATAACGCTGCTTACCCAAGGTGATAAATCGTTTATGTATAATGAGAACATTATAAGTCCTATAAATGTTCCTTGCGGCACATCCTGATGACATTAATTTCATTTCTTTTGAACATTTACCGACCAATATAACGTACTGGAGCCTGTTAGTGTAAAATACGTAGAGCCAATCACATGTCTGTGGAGACACTCCTTGATCCTATCATGGGCATCGGTCGGAAATGTTGAACAGCCTATAGAATAAGGTTCACATATAAGAAGGGAATAACCTCTCTGTCGCCTTCTGAAAACGGCCTCTTTGGACATTAGTATGGAAGGTCATGTATTTAGTATACACCCCTTCCAAAAGTTATTTCCAACCTGAAACCGCTACTTCTCCTACAAACACTTTCTTATTTATACTCACAAAATTGAAAACACACTTTTAGGCAACTCTCACCAAGGGAAATTTCTTCCCAGTATTGTCAGCCGAACCGGCGTCTTACGCGTGGCAATCACGCACGGTGACGTGTCAGTTACCGGGCAAACCAGAATATGACATCTGTGTAGCTCACCACTGGCGATTTCCATGGTGTAAGAAAGTAGGATAAAAAGGAAAGAAATGAACCATTGGCGGTAACTATAAAGTGAAAAAGGTATTAACGTGTTATGTCGTTCCAGTAAAAAGTTTTTGTTCCCCTTGGTTGTCCTTTCCGATATTTCGCTCCACTACGCATTTACACACATTTGCTGTCCGCGGATACCTGCCGATCACAGGCGACGAGACAGTGAGAAAAACAACATTAAATTTTCGAAACGCATTGAATCACTGCAAAATTAAATAAAAGCCACAATTCATCCCACTGGACCAAAATAAACAGGTTACCTGTCAAGAATTATCGAATGAAGAATTAATTATATTGTTATGGATTATTCGGGCTCAATTCTGCAAAAGTCGACAACAATTGCGTGATGCAGTGTTTGAATTACAGTAATCCATTTTTCTGTCACGTTGCGTGTATTGATATTTGCGTAGTGGAGAGCGACACTACACGCGCTGCTGTGCCGGACATTTTAGCTCTGTTTTTGTACTGTAGCCGCGCACTTGCAGCCACAGAATAGATGATAACTGCGGTATTTCTTTGAAGTTAGAGACGTCTTTATTGCCTGACGGCTTCATCTGCAGCATTTCGTGGCTTACGTTGAAGAAACTGTGTTGCGAGAGACTTGAAGCAATGAGGAACGCTTAAAAAGTTCAATGCGCGGGAGAGGATGCGCTCGCAGCTAATTGGATCGACCCGGAGAGTGAAGTACAATCAGCAGACAGTGCAGGGTTGGCTGTGACGCGGGGGGGAAGCACAAGTGCGCCCTTCCTATTTATTTAATGCTACCATATTTCTGCTGTAATGTTTCGCCGGCTTGAAGCCATCCGACAAATTTTATCGCTCGTGATTTGGTGTTATGCCCGACTTTTCAATACTAAAAAGAATTAATGCATCGGATCGGATGTCGGGGAGGAAAATACTTGATTTATGGGAGTTTGCGTACGCGGGCGCGGCGCTGCCAGGCGCGTGTCAGACCCTAACAAGGAAACCAGCCGCGATTTATCGCCCGCCACAGACAAATCTTCGTCCCGCCTCTAATATTTCCCGGATTTTTACGTCGTCCGCGTAACGAGTGTTCCTCTCCAGGGTATCACACGTAGCCCCGACGTTAAATAAAGAGCCACTGACGTTTACAGTGATAGTAAACACTGCGAAAGCCGACGCTGCTTCTGCTCTATTCCAAGGTACGGCTGTCGTACTCTAGTTGCACGACGTATCCTGCGAGTAAAGTATTTTATTTGTACTTGTGATATGTCTTTCCCGGTCTGAAACCAGGGAAGCACCTGATAACTCACGTCCGTTGAGCTTGTTACTGATCGTATCTGGCTTTCACTTATTTCATTTGTTAGCGCTGTACCTTGTACTCTGTAACTAACTAATTCTAGAGATAGTTTATACAAATTTGAGAGATTATCACAGAACATTATTTTTAAGACGTTTCTTACACACACCCACACTGTCAAACACTCTACTGAAATTTATCTTCAAACAATGATTATTAATACAATAATAATAATAAGAGGGAGAAGAAGAACAGTAATAATAATAACAGTAATAATAATAATAATCAGAACCAACCAACACACAGAAGAAACCTACAAAACCAGCATGGCAACACAGGCTACAGATCAGAATAGAAAAACTGAGAAAAGACATCGGACAGCTAACACAATTTATAAGAAATGAAATATCAGACAAAAAACGAAAAACATTAGGTAAAATCTCACAACAAGAAGCGATAGAGCAATTAGATGAAAAGAAGCAGAAATTACAAGCATTGGCCAAACGACTTAGAAGATACAAAAAAGTGAAAATAGAAGGAAACAAAACCAAACATTCAACACAAACCAAAAGAAATTTTACCAGACAATAGATAACACACACATTAAAATAGACAATCCACCAAACATAACAGACATGGAACACTTCTGGAGCAACGTATGGTCAAACACGGTACAGCATAACAGGCATGCATGTTGGATACAAGCAGAAACAGATACATACAAGATGATACCACAAATGCCTGAAGTGATTGGCAACATGAAGTCACCCAAGCAATTAATTCTACTCACAATTGGAAAGCCCCTGGAAAAGATAAAATAGTAAATTTCTGGCTAAAGAAATTCACCTCAACACATTCACATCTAACTAAATTATTTAACGGTTACATTGCAGACCCATACACACTCCCTGATACACTTACACATGGAATAACTTATCTGAAACCTAAATATCAAGCGGACACATCAAACCCAGCTAAATATCGCCCCATAACATGCCTACCAACAATATACAAAATATTAACTTCAGTCATTACACAAAAAATTAATGACACATACAACACAGAACAAAATTATAAATGAAGAACAAAAACGCTGTTGCAAAGGAGCACGAGGATGTAAAGAGCAACTGATAATATATGCAGAGGTAACATATCAAGCTAAAACTAAACAAAGGTCACTACACTACGCATACATTAATTACCAAAAAGCTTTTGATAGTGTACCCCACTGATGGTTACTACAAATATTGGAAATATACAAAGTAGATACTAAATTGATACAGTTCCTAAACATAGTGAAAAATTGGAAAACCACACTTAATATCCAAACAAATTCAAATAATATCACATCACAACCAATACAGATTAAGCGTGGAATATACCAAGGAGACTCATTAAGTCCTTTCTGGTTCTGCCTTGCTCTGAACCCACTATCCAACATGCTAAATAATACAAATTATGGATACAATATTACTGGAACATACCAACACAAAATCACACATTTGCTATACAGGGATGATCTAAAACTACTGGCAGCAACAACTCAACCAATTAGTAAAGATAACAGAAGTATTCAGCAATGATATAAATATGGCTTTTGGAACAGACAAATGTAAGAAAAATAGCATAGTCAAGGGAAAACACACTAAACAAGAAGATTACATATTAGATAACCACAACGACTGCATAGAAGCGATGGAAAAAACAGATGCCTATAAATATCTAGGATACAGACAAAAAATAGGAATAAAAAATACAAATATTAAAGAAGAACTGAAAGAAAAATATAGACAAAGACTTACAAAAATACTGAAAACAGAATTGACAGCAAGAAACAAGACAAAAGCTATGCTATACTATG